>NC_069505.1:26160961-26218461 GCF_027579735.1 Bombina bombina
TCTACGTTAGAAGCCGTGCTGCCTGAAGAACCTATTATACCTAAATTAGACATAGTTTACAAAGACAGGAAAGTTCCTTTGACTTTTCCTGTGTCAGTTAAGATGGCGAACATTATTAAGAACGAATGGGAAAGAATTGATACTTCCTTTACCCCTCGTCTACATTTAAAAATGACTCTCAACTGGATTTGTGGGGCTCCATTCCTACGGTGGATGGTGCTATCTCTACGCTTGCTAAACGTACTAATATACCTCTTGAGGATAGTTCTTCGTTCAGAGAGCCGATGGATAAGAAAATGGAAACTTTTCTGAGAAAGATGTTTCAACATACAGGATTTTTGTTTCAACCGGCGGCTGCAGTTGCCACGGTTGCCGGGACGGTTAACTACTGGTGCGACTCTTTGTCGGAACTCATTGTGGTGGAGTCTCCACTCGAGGATATTCAAGACAGAATTAAAGCTCTGAGAATTGCTAATTCTTTTATCTGTGATGCAAACATGCAAATTATTCGCCTAAATGCAAAGGCCTCTGGCTCCTAGCTAGCCGGGCGCTCTGGTCTCCTTTCTCTTCCCTTCAAGGCAAAGATTTTATTTGGTCCAGGCCTGGACTCCATTATTTCTACGGTTACCGGAGGCAAGGGTGCCTTCCTACCGCAAGATAAGAAGAACAAGTCTAAGAGACGACAATCTTCTAATTTTTGTTCCTTTCATTCTGACAACAACAATCCTCCTCCAAGCCCGAGCAACCCAAAAGTACTTGGAAGCCGACTAAATCCAAGCAGAATAAGAAGCCTGCCAAAAACAAATAGGCATGAAGGGGCGGCCCACGATCTGGGATTGGGCAGACTGTCTCATTCTTCAGATGCCTGGTTCAAGGACGTACAGGATCCATGGGTCCTGGAGGTGGTATCTCAGGGATACAAGATAGGCTTCAAATCTCATCCGCCAAGGGGCAGATTCCTTCTTTCGTATCTGTCTACCAGACCAGAAAAGAGGGATACCTTTCTAGGGTGGTTCAGGATCTATTCTTAGGAGTTGTTGTCCTGTTGCCTTTCGAAGAAAGAGGTTTGGGTTTTTATTCAAACCTCTTTGTGGTCCCAAAGAAGGAGGGAACTTTCCGCTCAATTCTGGACCTAAAGTGCTTAAACAAATTTCTCAGTGTCCCTTCCTTCAAGATGGAGACGATAAGGTCCATGCTTCCTTTAATTCAGGAAGACCAGTTTATGACCACTATAGATCTGAAGGACGCTTACCTTCATGTTCCAACCCACAGGGAACACTTTCAGTTCCTGAGGTTTGCATTCCGGGACCAGCACTTCCAGTTCATTGCCCTTCCGTTTGGCCTAGCTACTGCTCCAAGAATCTTTACAAAGGTTTTGGGGGCTCTTCTAGCTGTTGCCAGAACTCAGGGTATTGCAGTAGCCCCATACTTGGACGCTGCAAGCTAACTTCGGCATGTCTTGCCCTCCAGACCTCCTTGAGTCCCTCTGTGGCTCAGTGTATGGAGGTGATTGGTCTCATGGTGTCCTGCATGGACATCATTAATTTTGACAGGTTCTATCTCAGACCTTTACAACTGTGCATGCTGAGGCAGTGGAACGGCGATCATTCAGATCTTTCTCAACAGATTGTATTAGACAGCCGGTCGAGAGAATCGCTCTCTTGGTGGCTCTGTCCAGATCATCTGTCCCGAGGGAAATGCTTCTTAAGACCATCCTGGGAAATTGTGACTACGGATGCAAGCCTATCCGGATGGGGAGCTGTTTGGGGTGCCAGGAAGCACAGGGGTGGTGGACTCAGGAGGAGTCCTCCCTCTCAATCAATATTTTAAAACTTTGGGCAATCTTCAAGGCCTTGAAGGCTTGGCCACTTCTGGGTTTGTCCCAGTTTATCAGATTCCAATAGGACAATATAACCTTGGTGGCGTACATCAACCATCAGGGGGGAACGAGAAGTTCCTTGGCGATGAAGGAAGTATCTCAGATTCTGGAGTTGTCGTAGGCCCCACAGCTGTTTGCTGTCAGCGATCCACATTCCGGGTGTGGTCAACTGGGAGGCGGATTTTCTCAGCAGGCAATCCTTCCATCCAGGGGAATGGTCTCTCCATCCCGAGGTGTTTGCAGAGATATGCAGCAAGTGGGGGATGCCGGAGATAGATCTCATGGCGTCCCGTCTCAATACCAACCTACCCAGATACGGGTTGAGGTCGAGGGATCCCCAAGCGGATCTAATAGATGCACTAGCAGTGCCCTGGAGGTTCAAACTCCTATATTTTCCTCCATTACCGCTTCTTCCTTGAGTGGTGGCCCGCATCAAGCAAGAGCAGGTATCAGTAATCCTGATTGCTCCATCGTGGTAGCGAAAGACGTGGTTCACGGATCTAGTGGGGGTGTCCTGCTGATACAAGGTCCATTTGTTCATCAAAATTTAGATTCTCTGAGGCTGACTGTGTGGAGATTGAACACTTAGTCTTAGCCAAGAGAGGTTTCTCTGAGAGTGTCATTGATACTCTTATTCAAGCTCGTAAACCAGTTACTCAGCGTATCTACCACAAGGTGTAGACCTACTTATTCTGGTGTGAAGAGTGTGGTTTTTCCTGGCACAGAGTTAAGGTTGCCAGGATCTTATCTTTTCTCTAGGATGGGCTGGAGAAGGGCCTTTCTGCTAGTTCCCTGGGGGGACAGATTTCTTCCCTGTCGGTTTTATTGCACAAGAGACTGACTGAGCTTCCAGACGTGCAGTCCTTTGTTAAGGCTCTGATTAGGATCAGACCTGTGTTTAGATCTGGGGCTCCTCCTTAGAGCCTAAATCTTGTTCTTCAGGTTTTGCAACAGGTTCCGTTTGAGCCTCTGCATTCCGTTGACATTAAATTGTTATCTTGGAAGGTTCTCTTTTTATTGGCTATTGCCTTTGCGCGCAGAGTTTCTGACATCTCTGCTTTGCAATGTGAGCCCCCTTATCTGATTTTTCATGCAGATAAGGCAGTTTTACGTACTAAATTAGGTTTTCTTCCTAAGGTTGTGTCAGATCGCAACATCAATCAGGAAATTGTGGTCCCTTCCTTGTGTCCTAATCCTTCTTCATTGAAGGAACGCTTACTTCACAATTTTGGATGTGGTTCGCACCTTGAAGTTCTATCTTCAGGCTACTAAGGAGTTTAGACAATCTTCCTCTTTGTTTGTTGTCTATTCAGGGAAGCATAAGTGGCAGAAGGCTACTTCAACTTCCCTATCTTTTTGGTTAAGGAGTGTCATCCGCTTAGCTTACGAGACAGCGGGACATCATCCTCCTGAGAGGATAACGGCTCATTCCACTAGAGCAGTGGCTTCCTCTTGGGCCTTTAAGAACGAGGCCTCTATGGATCTGATTTGTAAGGCGGCTACCTGGTCCTCCTTACATACTTTTTCAAAATTTTACAAGTTTGATGTTTTTGCTTCGGCTGAAGCAGCTTTCGAGAGAAAAGTTTTGCAGGCTGTGGTGCCCTCAGAATAGGGTCCGCCTCTTCCTTTTTTTTCCCTCCTGTTATTCATTCAGTGTCATCTGGAGCTTGGGTATAGTTTTCCCAACAGTAAGGAATGAAGTCGTGGACTCTTCCTATCTTAGTAAGGAAAACATAATTTATGCTTACCAGATAAATTCCTTTCCTTCCAAATAGGGAGAGTCCACTGCCCCCACACTTTTCTTTCTTGTCTATGGGCGGTCCCCTATTATTTATTTTATTCTTCTGGCACCATTTATACCCTAATGTTTCTCCTTCTTTTCCTTGTTCCCTCTGCAGAATGACTGGGGTAATGAGGAAATGGGAGGGATATTTAAGCCTTTGGCTGGGGTGTCTTTGCCTCCTCCTGGTAGCCAGGTGTTGTATTTCCCAACAGTAAGGAATGAAGCTGTGGACTCTCCCTATCCGGAAGGAAAGGAATTTATCTGGTAAGCATAAATTATGTTTTTACGGTTATACTGCATCAGTTTCATGTGAGTTAGCATATGAGTATTATGCACCTTTAATTGATATAGATAGAACATACAATTTTAAACAACTTTCCAAATGACTTCTATTATTTAATTTACTTAATTGTCTTTGTATCTTCTGCTAAAGGAGCAGCAATGCACTACTGGGAGCTAGATAAACAGATCCAGTGAGCCAATGACGAGGGATACATGTGCAGCCACCAATCGGTGCCTAGCTCCTAGTAGTTAATCAAAGAATACTAAGAGAACAAAGAAAATTTGATAAAATAAGTAAATTGGAAAAAAATTTAAAAACATAATTAATTCTTACCTGATACAATTGTTTTCTTGTTGGTGAGAGTCCACAATTTCTTGTCGGAATTCATCACCTGGCCAGCAGGAGGAGGCAAACACACCCTACACCAAAGCTTTAATATCCCTCTTACTGACCTGACCTTCCCAGTAATTTGTATAGCCAAGAATAGGAGGAAGAAGTAAGAAAGACAGTAGGGTCATATTTGATTTTTTTTTTTTTTTTTTTTTAATATATTTATTTTTTATTAAATTATATGCATAAATTATAACAAAGATATTATTCCAACAATAAAGATCAGCATGGTGCAGTTGTACAGTACTTAGGCTAGAGAGGCAGAAGGTAAACCTCCTAGGCATCCATATTCAAGTAGCCAGTCCATGTGAGTTTGAGTCTATTCATCCGGGCTAATGTCTTTGGCAAACCGAAGAAATATAACTCCATTAGTTCACTTATTTTTTTGTTTGTTTACGATCTTGAATACAGGACTGTTACATAAGAGTATTACAAAAATCTTAGTGCATATGATGAAACCTCAAATTAACAAAACCACTACGCACCAATACTAAACTTCATCGGTAGCGAATGGAAAGAAAAAGAACAGAAAAAAAGAAAGAACAAAAAACAAGAAAACAAAACAAAAATAAAAACAAATAACATGGTAGGTTACAATATTAAAGATGGAGTTGCATGTGCTCGGGTATCAGAGATAATGCTACATTACATCTAGGTTAGCGCTTGTGGGGAAGTAATGTGATCCTTCTATGAGAGGCTATTAAATAGCATATGTGACTTTGATCTTTTATGTCAGTCCTACTTGGGCTTATATTTATATGACTCCCATAGGAGTAGCATGTCTTCAAAAAAGGTCAAACCTCCTATTTGGAGATAATGGAATCTTTCTAATATCATATCTGAGTTAACTAATTTCACCCATTCACTAACGGTAGGTATTTTGGTTGTTTTCCAGCATCTGGGTATCATTTGTTTTGCCGTATTTAGCATAATATAGAACAGTTGTTTGCGTATTTTGCATGTTATGGGGGGATCATTATGGAGAAGTGCTAACTCTATGCTCGGGTTAATTTGCGTGTGTAGAACTGCATTAATTTCTTGGAAAATTGCTGACCAAAAATTTCTAATAGGTTCACAATCCCACCATATATGTGTCATATGTCCTGGTAGGTCGCAACCCCTCCAGCAGTGGCCTGAGCTCCCCTTAAAAATGCGCTTTATTTTGGCTGGGGTCATGTACCATCGCATACAGACTTTAATGTTTGTTTCTTTCGCTCTTGCCGAATGGGCTGAATGTGATAAATTCTCAAATCTTAACTGCCAGTCTTTAGTGAGTGTATTCGTTTCAAGCTCTCTATCCCACCCTGCAGTGTATGAAGGCAGGTTCGGGAATCTATTTTCCAAAACCAGTTTGTATAGTGTAGAAATCGATCTGGGACCTTTCAAGTCACTCAAGCATGCTTGCTCAAATTTTGTCAGAGGTCTCATAAAATCCGCTTTACTTTTGTGTGTGAGTAGAAAATGTCTCGCCTGATGGTAATTGAACCAGGAGGCAAAAAAGGGAATTGATAGTGTTACGGTTACCCTTAGTCTCGCTGAGAGATGGACCGCTTAGTAGCCTGGATTCCTATTGCTGAAGAGGGGAGAAACTGCTTTCCATAGTATTCTATATGAGTCTCGCAAATGTAGAATAATCCCCCTTAGCTGTAGTACAGCTAGGATACCCTTCTGCCCACAAAAACGAGTCAACGCTGCGATTGAGGGACAACCAAGAACTGAGGACTGGGATGCCCAGCCTGTTTTTTTATTTAGGTTACATGCACACAGGGCACTCCCAGGGGGGGAAGCATAAAATCCCCCATCACACATTTAGACAAAGCCCTTGGACAAGCCACCGCAGATAACAAGTACACACAAGAAAACAATTGAGTCCTTCTTATCACCTAGCAGTGAATGCTTATCACAAACTTAATTACAGTACACAATATGCTAGGAAACCTGCCTCAGAAAATAGTTTTCTCAAAACTGAACAGAGTTAACCCTTTATGAAATGATACTTATTACAGTTTTCTTGGAGCCCTTCTTAGGCGCTGGCTTGGCTGGTTCAGGCATTGCTGCTGGGAAATAAGTTTCTTCACAACAAAATAACTAATGCTTCTGTAACAGTGCTCCCTTTCTGTGGAACACTCTGGCAGACACGGTCTGACCCCTTTTCGGGGCAGACTAAGGCTGTCCAGACTGCTGGTTATGCGGGGCTGAGGTCGGTTTGTCTGGACAACCCGTCGGCGTTGCCATTCTGTTTCCCAGGTCTGTAAGTAATGGTGAAATTGAAGGGTTGCAACGATAAACTCCAACGTAATAGCCTGCCATTATCTCCAGAGACCCGGTTCAGCCACACCAACGGGTTATGGTCGGTGACCAGAGTGAACTCCTGCCCATATAAATAGGGAGTCAATTTCTTTAATGCCCACACCAAAGCCAAACACTCCTTTTCGACCGCTGCATAGCTGACTTCGCGGGGCAGGAGCTTCCGGCTGATGTAGGCAACTGGATGCTCCCCTCCATCTTCGCCTACTTGGCTGAGGACGGCTCCCAGCCCGAACATGGAAGCATCTGTATGGACGATAAAACGTTTGTTAAGGGCTGGAGCCGCCAAGACAGGAGCGTTAATTAGAGCATTTTTGAGAGCCTGGAAAGCCGTTTCACAGTGGGGAGACCACAGGACCTGTCGAGGTAAGTTCTTCTTGGTCAAGTCAGTCAGGGGTTTGGCAAGTGTGCTGTAGTCTGGTACGAACCGTCTATAGTACCCTGCCGTGCCCAGGAAGGCTAGGACCTGAGTCTTAGTGATGGGGGTGGGCCAATTGGCGACAGCTTCTATCTTGGCCGGCTCTGGTCGCTGCTTTCCACACCCCACCCGGTGACCCAGGTACTGTACCTCGGCCATCCCAAAGTGGCATTTTTCTGGCTTCAGAGTCAGGCCAGCAGCCCGGATCTGATCCAGAACCATTCCTATGTGAGCTAAGTGGTCCTCCCATGACTCACTGTGGATCGCTATGTCGTCCAGGTAGGCGCAAGCAAAACTCTGGAAGCCATCCAGGAGCCTATCCACCAAGCGCTGGAATGTAGCTGGGGCATTCTTCATCCCAAACGGCATTACCCTAAACTGATATAAGCCGAATGGGGTGACGAATGCCGACTTGGGGATAGCCTCCGGGGCCAGGGGAATCTGCCAGTAACCTTTGCAGAGGTCAATAGTGGTCAGGTAATTTCCCCTGGCTATACGATCGAGTAGCTCGTCTACCCTGGGCATAGGGTAAGCGTCCGTCACGGTCTTTTCATTGAGCCTCCGATAGTCTACGCAGAACCGGGTGGTCCCATCTTTCTTGGGCACCAAGACAACTGGGGAGGCCCAGGGACTATCGGAGGGCTCAATTACCCTGAGTTGGAGCATCTCATCGATCTCCTTCTTCATTCCTATCCTAACTGCTTCGGGGATTCGGTACGGAGCCTGGCGCAAGGGAGCTTGTCCCGGAGTATCTACCTGGTGGGTGGTTAAAGTAGTGTACCCTGGCTTTGGGGAGAAGGTGAGGTGTTTGGACTGTAGGAGTTGGTTGAGCTGCTCCCTTTCAGTGGGGCTAAGTCGGTCTCCTATCTGAACCTGAGCCACTATACCTGTGGGGAGACTCTTTTCTAATAGGTCTGGAATGGGTAGACTGTCGGGGCCTTCCTGAGGGGAACAACATACGGCCGTCACGTTCTCTGGTCGCTCAAAATATTCCTTGAGCATGTTTACATGGAATGTCTTTCTAAGATTGTTGTCGTGGCAGCTAGCTATCACATAAGTGGTGTCTCCCCTTTTCTCTACGATCTGGTAGGGGCCCTGCCAGGACGCCTGCAATTTGTCTGTCTTCACCGGCTTAAGTACTAACACCTTTTGTCCTATGGTAAAGATTCTCTTTCGGGCCCCCCGATCGTACCATACTTTCTGTCTTCTCTGGGCCGACTGGAGATTAGCCCGCACGGATTTGGCTAATTGCTCCATTCGGTCCCTGAGTTCCAGCACGTATGGCACAATGGGGACACCGTCAGTCTCCATCTCTCCCTCCCAGTGCTCCCGGATCAGGTTTAGGGGTCCCCGTACCTTTCTTCCGTAGAGCAACTCGAAGGGAGAGAACCCTGTCGTTTCCTGGGGCACCTCCCGATAAGCAAAAAGGAGGTGCGGCAGGAAGCGTTCCCAGTCTCGGTATTCCTGAGTGAACGTCTTGAGCATTTGCTTGAGGGTCCCATTGAACCTCTCACACAGCCCGTTCGTCTGGGGGTGGTATGGAGAGCTCAGGAGGGACTTAATTTTGCAAACCTGCCAGAGTTGTTGGGTCAATTCAGCCGTAAATTGGGTGCCTCGGTCGGATAGGATTTCTTTTGGAAATCCTACCCGGGAGAACACCTGTACTAGTGCATTCGCTACCGTATCCGCTTGTATGTTGGATAGGGCGACAGCCTCTGGGTACCTGGTAGCGTAGTCCACTACGGCTATGTAGCGCTTACCGGAGGGACTAGGGGTAGCCAGTGGTCCCACTAGGTCAATAGCAACCCGGCTGAAGGGTTCCTCTACAATGGGCATATTTACTAGATGGGCTTTAGGGTGATCGCCTCGCCTTCCTACTCGTTGACACACATCGCAGGTGTTACAGTAAGTTCTAACGTCAGCGTGTACCCCTGGCCAAAAGAACGTGTGAGTAATGCGGTGTAGGGTACGGGTTACAGCTAGGTGGCCTGCTAAGGGGATGTCGTGGCCTATCTTGAGGATTTCTTGACGGTATTTGTGGGGCACTACCAGCTGTCGCCTACGCTGTCCCCTTTTCTCTGTCCAGCGGTATAGTTTCCCTTTTTCCCATAAGAATGTTTCATTATCTGCCCCGCCCCCTCCGGTCTCTGCTCGTTCCCGGTACTTTTGTAAGGTCGGGTCAGTCTTAGACTCTGTCTCGAAAGCATCTGGGGTGTCCCAGGGTATGGGGCCTAACATGTCAGGCAAGGTCGGGATAGGTCTTACCTGTGTCTCCCGCACTGGTGAGAGTTCTCGCTCCGTCCGGGCTTGGGCCCGTGTAGTCACTGGGTCCGCCTCGTTGTTGCATACTGGAGCATAGGCAGAAGTCATGGGGCCCAAATCATTGCCCAGTAGTACTTCGGCAGGTAAATTATCCATTATGCCCACGTTCACAGCCCCCTTTCCCGCTCCCCAATCAAGATGCACTTTAGCTGTTGGAATTTTGTACACATCCCCCCCCCGCCACTCTAACGGCCACAGTCTGTCCAGATCGCTTGTGCTCCGGCACCAAATGACTCTGTACCAGCGTGATAGTAGCCCCTGTGTCTCTCGATCCCTCGGTAGATCGCCCCTCGAGCCATACCTTCTGCCGATGGTGCTGGCGGTTATCTGAGGCAGCATATACAGGGTCCGCCTCGTGAAGCGGCCCCAAATATTCCTCCATAGGGGCCTCTTGGTTAACACAGAGGGTCCGGGCCGGACGATATGCCCCAGAGGGGTAATTGTAATTCCTGGGTGTCTGGTGCGTATTAAGGGGGCAGCTAGCCATGAAATGCCCTGGTTGCTTGCATCGGTGGCAAGTCGGTCTGGGACGTTCAGAGCTGTTATTGGGTGGTCCTGAGTGTCGGGCGGGCCCTGCGGGCACCGGGGCTCGGAATTCAGCACGAGGGGGTGCACGGTAAACCTCTCTGGGTTCGTGAAGACGGGAGTCATAATGTTCATCGGCCAATTTGGCTGCTTCTTCTAAGGTAGAAGGTCGCCTGTCTCGCAGCCATTCCTTCCCTTGCTGTTCCATGCCATTATAAAAATGTTCTAAGAGAAACAATTGTAAAATTTCCTCACCAGTCACCGCTTTACTTCCGCTCATCCAGTGATTTGCCGCTCTCCGCATTCGGTGCGCCCATTCCATATGGGTATCGTTAGGCTTCTTTTTCGTGCCCCGAAACTGTCGGCGATACGCGTCCGGAGTTACTGCGTACCGTCGCAACAGTGTCTCCTTAACTAGCTCATACTGTGTCACTTCCTCAGCACCCAGAGTACGAAAGGCTTCCAGGGCTCGCCCGGATAGTTTCCCAGACAATATCGTGGGCCACTCCCTGTTGGGAATCTGGTGCAGGGCACATTGCCTTTCGAAGTCCGCCAAATATTCATCAATCCCTGTCTCGCTCTCTAGGAAGGGTCGAAATGCCGCATAGGGTATCTTGGGCCTCCCAGCATTTTCGACAGGGATGATTACCTGCGGGGCTTCAGCATTGCGGTGTGCGTTCGCTAGGTTGAGTTCGTGGGCTCGAGTCTCTCGTATATCCTTGTCCGCTTCCGCCATCAACTGCTGTACCAATTCCATGGAGGGGTTCGGCCCGTACAGTGAGAGCCTCTCCCGAACAATCCTGGTTTTTTCGTCACTAATCGTGGTCGGTGTTTCCGCCATTGTGAAGCTCTGATCCAGTTCGGTCAATTCTGCGATCAGCTCTCTCCTCGGCCGGTTGCTGGCGTACCCCCCTCTGCTTTCAAGTAAATCCTTTAGGGTTGTACGCTTCAATTTTTCGTAAGCGCTCTCCATCCGTTCTGTACCTCTCCTAGGAAATCCAGGAAAAATCCCACCGCTGCCGCCAAATGTTACGGTTACCCTTAGTCTCGCTGAGAGATGGACCGCTTAGTAGCCTGGATTCCTATTGCTGAAGAGGGGAGAAACTGCTTTCCATAGTATTCTATATGAGTCTCGCAAATGTAGAATAATCCCCCTTAGCTGTAGTACAGCTAGGATACCCTTCTGCCCACAAAAACGAGTCAACGCTGCGATTGAGGGACAACCAAGAACTGAGGACTGGGATGCCCAGCCTGCTTTTTTATTTAGGTTACATGCACACAGGGCACTCCCAGGGGGGGAAGCATAAAATCCCCCATCACACATTTAGACAAAGCCCTTGGACAAGCCACCGCAGATAACAAGTACACACAAGAAAACAATTGAGTCCTTCTTATCACCTAGCAGTGAATGCTTATCACAAACTTAATTACAGTACACAATATGCTAGGAAACCTGCCTCAGAAAATAGTTTTCTCAAAACTGAACAGAGTTAACCCTTTATGAAATGATACTTATTACAGTTTTCTTGGAGCCCTTCTTAGGCGCTGGCTTGGCTGGTTCAGGCATTGCTGCTGGGAAATAAGTTTCTTCACAACAAAATAACTAATGCTTCTGTAACAGATAGTGAGTCTATTTGTTGCTTGGATTTTACCTTGTTGTTTTCTAATAAGGCGTGTATCTGAATTGGGGGGATTTGGGTGGCACCTGTGTTCCTCTCTTGAGTCAGCCCCGGGGGAAACTCTGGATTAAGTATCAAGCTTGTAAGTGGGGAATATTTTGAAGAGATTTTTGGATATGTTTTGAGGATGTATAGCCAGTCTCTCCAGGTCTCATTAGACGTGGAGGACTGGGATATAGTGGGGATTCCTAGTGCCTGGATATTCCAGCATTTGTTTCCTAAGTGGGATGTGTCTGCCATGTTTGTTTCTATTTGTACCCAACCCTTAGATCTATCTCCCTCATGATTGCACCACTCCAGGACACGCTGAAGAGAGATCGCAAGTTTATATGAGTTAAGGTGGGGAACTCCCAGGCCTCCTTGCTCAGGAACTTTATAAATCGTGCTTTTATTAATACGTGGTGGCCTGCGTCTCCATATATAGTCATTCAGAATTTTTTGCAAGATATCTACTTCCCTGGAAATGTGCTGGACCGGTACGGTCTGTAAGATATATAATGCTTTAGGTAGTAGTACCATCTTAGCTTCTTGGATTCTACCCAACCACGTAATATTTTTTAGAAGCCAGGAGGAGGTCAGGGACTGAAACTCATTAATTAGTTCCCCATAGTTGTATTTGCGTGTTGATTGACTGTTTGGAGTCAAAAAGACTCCCAAATATTTAAGACGGTTGGTTTGTACTTTTAACGGGCAGAGTGCTCTGATGTCCTCTAGCGTCTGTTGGGGGATCCCTAAAGGTAAGAATTCCGACTTTGTCATGTTAACTAGAAAATTAGATACCCTGCCGAAAGAGGAGAGCTCAGTCATTGCATGTGTGATAGATCTAAGTGGGTCGGTTATTGTCAGAAGGAGGTCGTCCGCGTATATTGCCATTTTATGCTGTCTAGTCCCTGCTGTAATTCCTGTAATGTGCGGGTTCTCTCTGATTCTAATTGCTAGTGGTTCTAGTGATAAAATAAATAACAATGGGGAAAGAGGGCAACCCTGTCTCGACCCGTTTCTGATTTCAAAGGGTTCAGAGAGCGTCCCATTCACTCTCACCTGTGCTGTTGGGTTAGAATATAGGGACATAATTTTTTGGATAAACTGGTCGGGGAAATTAAATCTACTAAGAGTCGCTTGTAAATAAGTCCAGTCAAGTCTGTCAAATGCCTTTTCGGCGTCAGTGGATAGAAAAAGGGCTGGGGTATTAGTCTTGGAAACAAGGTCTATAAGATTAAGTACTTTCACGGTGTTATCTTTCGCTTCCCTATTAGGTACGAAACCTGCTTGGTCCTGATGAATTAGTTCTGGGAGAAATGTATTTATTCGGGAGGCCAAAATTTTTGCATATAGTTTCAAGTCTGTGTTAAGAAGGGATATTGGTCTAAAGTTAGCAGGGACATCAGGCACCCTGCCCGGTTTTTCCAGTACTGAGATATGAGCTTGTAACATGGTATCGGGAAATCTATAGTCTTCCGCTATGTGATTAAATAAGGAGGTTAAATGTGGGGCAATATATTTTGAAAAGGTTTTATAGTACAGGCCTGAGAAACCATCTGGTCCCGGCGCTTTGTTAGATTTTAGGGTACGTATAGCGTCTAATACTTCTTTAATGGAGAAGGGTTGGTTCAAAGACTCTCTTTGCTCGCTGCTTAGTTGTGGTATTTGTATGCTAGAAAGGTATTGGTGGCATGCGCGACTGTGGGCTGTGTCTTCTCTATCCGGGAATAGATTATAAAGTTTATGATAAAAAGATTTAAATACTTCAGCTATTTTATGCGTGTCTTCTAGTCTTTTTCCTGACTCATTTTTAATTGAGTGAATGTATGTTTTTTGTTGTCTGTGTTTTAAAGCTCTTGCTAGCCATTTCCCTGCTTTGTTACCCTCCCTATAGAATGTCTGTTGGAAGGACAATAGTTGTCTTTGGGCATCTATCTGGAGAAGGTTGTTTAGTTGTGCACGTTTGGAATTAAGGTTATCTAAAACAAGATTGTTGTCAGGGGATTGTTTGTGTAGATAATCTAAATCTGCCATTTCTTTAGCTAGGGTGGTATATTCTTCTCTCCTCTTTCTCGTTATATATGCTTTAAGTTTAATGAGTTTGCCTCTGATTGTACTTTTGTGTGCCTCCCATATTGTTGTAAAATGTACATCTGGGGTGTTGTTGGTTGTGAAATATGATTTAATATGTTTGGCTAGTCTCTTCACTTGCTGTTTCCCCTTGAGGAGTGATTCATCTAGTCTCCATTGGTATTGTCTCAGCGGAGCTGAGGGCCACGCTATCTCACATGATGCCAGCGAGTGGTCTGACCAGGTGGTGTGTCTGATTTCAGCTGTTTTCAGGTATGAAAGAGTCAAGTGATCCACAAAAATGTAATCTAATCTAGAATAGCAACTATTGGGGATCGAGAAAAATGTGAAGTCTTTTTTTTGGGGATTGGAATATCTCCATGTGTCGTGTACCCCTAGCAATTTAAGATTTTTCCAGATGTTTTGCATGTTTGGGATTTTTTGTCTGGTTTTGGGGTTGGAGCAATCAATCTGGGGGTCTAAAGGGACGTTAAGGTCGCCTGCTATGATCAAGGAGCCTTTGGTCTGAGCTAATATTGAGTTAGTGGTTGCATTAATAAATTTGCTCTGACGTCTATTGGGTGCATACAGGTTCACCAACGTGATGGGTTTGCCAAAAAGGAGGCCAGTGACACATAGGTATCTGCCCTCTTTGTCCTGATCTACATGTATTTTGCTAAAGGCAAGTGATTTGTGGATTAGTATACTGACACCATTAATTTTCTTGGCTGGGTGCGAACTGTGAAAGTGCTGTGGATAATTAGATGAAAAGAATTTGGGTATGTGTTTGGTTTTAAAGTGTGTCTCCTGTAGCATGAGGATCTGGCCCCCTTTCTTATGGAGATCCAACAGTGCCATCCTACGCTTATTCGGACAGTTTAGCCCTTTTGTATTTTGAGATATGATTGTAAAAGCCTGTGGGGTGTTTCTATTCATTGTGCCTGTTTTTGTACTATATGACCCGGTGTTTGGATGATGCCCTCACATACCTCCCTCTGAAGTACTCCGAGCACAGCTGATTATACATAAGTAACATAGTAGTAACCTTAAAAAAAAAGAGAAAAAATTATAAAAAAGTAAGTGACAAAACATTCTACCCCTTTCTTAACTGAAAGGGTACAATACATTATCCTAACTATAGGAGAGTATATCTCCCAACTGGCTAAGAGTAAAAGTAAGACAGTTGTCCCATTGTAACAGGGAGAGGAGAAAGCAATAACAATGCAGTAAACAATTCTGAATTGAAATACTAAACTGATTTGTACCAGCCTGACGGCCTCTGAAAAGAAGATAAAGGGTTAACATAGGACCTGTATATCATAGCTATTAGCATAATATATTGCTAGCAAGTAAAAGTCTCTGGGTGTTCAAACTCCTATTTTTAACATTACCAGGACTACCTATGTAAGAATTGTCCTTTATCACAAGGGAGTCCTTCACAGAAATTTCCTAGAAAAGAAAAAGAAAACATGCAAGATAGTGTGACAATATTATTGTTCCATTGAACATATTTAAAAGGATATAGCTTATCCGGTTCAGGGGTCTCCATTCTCCTGCAGGTTATTTTGATTGCCTGCGTTCAGTCTGCGTGTTCTTCTCTGTTGTACCTGCTGCCATTCCCGCCTCTGAGGTAGCGGGTTAGTACTAGGACCCGGTTTGTGTTGGTTTTGTGCTTCTCTCTCTTCAATCACGGGTGGTATGATATCTAGGGCCTTGCAGATCTGTTTGATGTCTCCTGGTGTAGTGCATATGAATCTCTTTCCTTGCCAGGGGATAATTAACTGGAACGGAAACCCCCACCTGTAGGGAATATTTTGTTTTCTGAGAAGCATAGTAAAAGGTTTAAGTTCTTTTCTCTTGAAAAGAGTCCTCTGCGACAAGTCGGTGTAAAATTGAAGATCAGCATTTTCATACTTGATAGGTTGTTTTTCACGAGCCAGCTTCATAAGCTCTTCTTTAACCTGGTAATTTGTTAATCGTACAATTATGTCTCTAGGTGGTTGTGTATCTAATGGTTTAGGGCGGAGTGCCCTATGGGCTCTGTCTATCTCAATCTTTACTGGGGACTCTGTTTGTTTCAAAAAGTTAAAGAGATCTTGTAGGTATTGCTCCAGGCCTGGAGACGGTATAGATTCAGGGACACCTCTGATTCTGATATTATGCCTTCTGCTTCTATTTTCGGCATCATCAATTTTTTCTTCCAGGCCCAGTATGACTTCATTTTGTTTGTGGATAGTGGTATGTAGGTCAGATATTGCCGTATTATGAGTATCCAGTGTGGTTTCCACCGCTTCCACTCTATGCCCTATTTCTGACATTTCTTTCTTTAGGTCATTGATTTCCTCTTTAATGCATTGTTTAACTTGCAGGGCTAAGGTCGAGAAATCTTTTTTTGAGGGAAGTGATGCAAATAAAGCTTTAGGCACTGTGATGGTGTCTGTCATAGTTTCAGAGTCCGATTCTGAAGATGAATATGCTGCAGCAGAGTCTTGATCTTCATTGGGGTTTAAGCTTGTAGATTTGACCTCTACCGATTTGAAAAAGTTATTAACTGAGGGAGTAGTCTGACTGCTTTGTTTCGGTATAGACCCTTTTTTGTTGATTTTTTTAGGAGACATGCTTGCCTTGTTCAATGTCCCAGTCTGTGTTTTAAAAGATACTCTTTGCACAGGTTAAAATCAAGTCAGGACTCAGCACATTAATTTGTTGTACAGTAAGGTTTGTGCCTAATGAAGGTATTTTGATCAGACGTTTACAGAGCTATGTTACTCATTATGGCTTAGGAGCTGCAATATATATCACTGTCCACCGTGTATTTCTTGTGGATTGGGCCTAGTACCTGAGTATTGCTGCTTTGCAAATGATAGACATGTGTAAGTTCCTTTTTAAACGTCAGGCTGTGAAGTAGGCTTTATCTTCAATGGAATATAAAAGAAAGTGGAAAACTTTACCCCTTGTGCTGTAAGGATTATCGCCTTCAATTTGCATGCATATATGTGTAGTCACAGATAGATGTTCCCTTCATTCAGAGGCATATTATGAGGATATGTAAAGTCCCTTAAACTCGGTCATACTTGTCTTGAGCATAGCATTTTCCCTTAAATGTTGCTTCCTATAGTGCCTCTCTGACATATAGGCATGTAACAAATATTGCAGGTCTGCATAAACAGGTTTCACCGATGTTAATCTCGACCATCCATGTCTCACACATCCACGTGCGTCTAAGCTATACTCTCACTCAGTAGTGGCCCATTACTGCGCAACGTTTTAAACTTGCAGGTGTCTCAGAATAATTGCGCTCGGGCCTGTATTATGTGTGCTAGCCGACAGCTCTTATTCTAGGTGATGTCCCATACACTCAGATTACCTTGTTTTCAGCTGCCGCTATGGGTGTAAGTCGCGTCTGTACTTAGCATGGGGTTCCGGTGCGTGTAGGCCCAGCAAATCACGCACATCAACTGCTGTTGTAGCCGGGTTACCGAGTGCGCCCCCGACTCACATCTGATAGCCCTCTCTTCTCTTGGGCTATATAACAACTTTGGGCTAAATTATATTTCCGATTATGGCAGATTTACACTTCTCAGCCAGATAGGGCACAGGAGCAGTTTCAAGCCGCGGCCATTTCCTTGGCTGGCTAGCTCCGCCCCCCCCCCCGGTCATATTTGATTTTTGGTCATATCCGCATATATTTTTTTTAAATTGTAAAATAAACAATTGTTATATTCTACTTGCTAGAAAAAAAAAGTCAATCCTCCAGACACAATATAAATCAAATTGTAGATTCTTTAATGTCAGGAACAAATATAAGAAAAAAACTAAGACTCCATGATCTCAGCAAACCAGGCGTCTAACATGTTTCAGCTTAGTCAGCCTTAATCATATATTCTACTTACCTTACTGCTACTTTTTATTTGATTGTTTTGTCTACACACTTAAAGGAACAGTCAAATAAAACTTTTATGATTCAGATAGGGCATGCAATTTACTTTTATCATCAAATTTGCTTTGTTTTCTTGGTATTCTTAGTTGAAAGCTAAACCTAGGTAGGCTCATACGCTAATTTCTATCAGTTTAAATACAATACGGACAAAAGAACTTAAATAAGGGGACAGTCTGCAGAGGCTTAGATACAGGGTAATCACAGAGATAAAACTGAGATAAGGGGGCAGTCTGCAGAGGCTTAGATACAGGGTAATCACAGAGGTAAAAGTGAGATAAGGGGGCAGTCTGCAGAGGCTTAGATACAAGGTAATTACAGAGGTAAAACTGAGATAAGGGGGCAGGTAAAACTGAGATAAGGGACAGTCTGCAGAGGCTTAGATACAAGGTAATCACAGAGGTAAAACTGAGATAAGGTGGCAGTCTGCAGAGGCTTAGATACAGGGTAATCACAGAGGTAAAACTGAGATAAGGGGGCAGTCTGCAGAGGCTTAAATACGAGGTAATCACAAAGGTAAAACAGATAAGGGGGCAGTCTGCAGAGGCTTAGATACAAGGTAATCACAGAGGTAAAACTGAGATAAGGGACAGTCTGCAGAGGCTTAGATACAAGGTAATCACAGAGGTAAAACTGAGATAAGGGAGCAGTCTGCAGAGGCTTAGATACAAGGTAATCACAGAGGTAAAACTGAGATAAGGGGGCAGCCTGCAGAGGCTTAGATACAAGTTAATCACAGAGGTAAACCTGAGATAAGGGGATTGTATGCAAAGGCTTAGATACAAGGTAATCACAGAGGTAAAACTGAGATAAGGGGGCAGTCTGCAGAGGCTTAGATACAAGGTAATCACAGAGGTAATACTGAGATAAGGGGGCAGTCTGAAGCGGCTTAGATACAGGGTAATCACAGAGGTAAAACTGAGATAAGAGGGCAGTCTGAAGAGGCTTAGATACAGGGTAATCACAGAGGTAAAACTGAGATAAGGGGGCAGTCTACAGAGGCTTAGATACAAGGTAATCACAGAGGTAAAATTGAGATAAGGGACAGTCTGTAGAGGCTTAGATACAGGGTAATCACAGAGGTAAACCTGAGATAAGGGGGCAGTCTGCAGAGGCTTAGATACAAGGTAATCACAGAGGTAAAACTGAGATAAGGTGGCAGACTGCAGAGGCTTAGATACAGGGTAATCACAGAGGTAAAACTGAGATAAGGGGGCAGTCTACAGAGGCTTAGATACAAGGTAATCCCAGAGGTAAAACTGAGATAAGGGACAGTCTGCAGAGGCTTAGATACAGGGTAATCACAGAGGTAAAACTGAGATAAGGGGGCAGTCTGCAGAGGCTTAGATACAGGGTAATCACAGAGGTAAAACTGAGATAAGGGGGCAGGCTGCAGAGGCTTAGATACAAGGTAATCACAGAGGTAAAACTGAGATAAGGGGCAGGCTGCAGAGGCTTAGATACAAGGTAATCACAGAGGTAAAACTGAGATAAGGGGGCAGTCTACAGAAGCTTAGATACAAGGTAATCGCAGAGGTAAAACTGAGAGGGGGCAGTTTGCAGAGGCTTAGATACAAGGTAATCGCAGAGGTAAAAGTGTATTAATATAACTGTTGGTTATTAAAAACTGGGGAATAGCTAATAAAGGGATTATCCATCTTTTTAAACAAAATTCTGGAGTAGACTGTCGCTTTAAGCTGTCTGTGGTGCTTTTCTCATACACAATAGTAGTAGCGTGCATACATTTATTCCTATTGAAGCACACATGTTGTAAAGAGAACTGTAGACTGCAGTCTACAAGGGATTTTTCATGGTGTAAAGTAGGTGCATTATTTTTTTCATTCTGTAACGAATACGGAAGTCGGCAGCCACAATCTACATTTGTCTTTTTTCAGAGCCACACATATTCTTGTGAAAGTGCAACACACTGAGATCTGGATTTGCACAGATCTCACTTCACAATAATATTTTTGGATCTGAAGTGATTGCGGCTTGCGACTGCCGACTTCGGTATTCGTTACAGAACGATAACAGCAAAATACAAATACGTAGTGTAAAGGTACTAGATGACAATGAACAAACAAATACAATCAGCAGTGTAAAAATCTTTCAAATATATTCACAAAGAGAGACTAAAGTGCAATTAATATTACCAAAATAAGAGAGATATTCCTGTTTGCTATTTTAATAGCCTTGGAGCAAACACAAATATCAGAAAACGGTTTGTCCAAGTTTTTAAAATTCTTAACCTTGGCCTACAATAAAAAGATGATTAAAAAAAAACAATGTCCAGGGTGAGATGAATGAGATACAATTTGTCCTTTAAGAGAATTAAGTTGACACACGATTTTTTCCGCAGATCTCACAATTTGGTGTTTTTTTTCTCTTGTTAAGTGTATCCAGTCCACGGATCATCCATTACTTGTGGGATATTCTCCTCCCCAACAGGAAGTTGCAAGAGGATCACCCACAGCAGAGCTGCTATATAGCTCCTCCCCTCACTGCCATATCCAGTCATTCTCTTGCAACTCTCAACAAAGATGGACGTAATAAGAGGAGAGTGGTGTATTATAGTTAGTTTTTTAACTTCAATCAAAAGTTTGTTATTTTTAAATGGTACCGGAGTGTACTGTTTCATCTCAGGCAGCATTAGAAGAAGAATCTGCCTGTGATTTCTATGATCTTAGCAGAAGTAACTAAGATCCTTTGCTGTTCTCACATATTCTGAGGAGTGAGGTAACTTCAGAGGGGGAATAGCGTGCAGGTTTTCCTGTAATAAGGTATGTGCAGTTAACATATTTCTAGGGATGGAATTTGCTAGAAAAATGCTGCTGATACCAGATTAATGTAAGTTAAGCCTTAAATGCAGTGATAGTGACTGGTATCAGGCTTATTAACAGAGATACATACTCTTATAAAAGTGTAATATAAAACATTTGCTATCATGTTAATTGTTTTTATATATATGTTTGGTGACAAAACTTATTGGGGCCTAGTTTTTTTTTCCACATGGCTGGCTTGATTTTTGCCTAGTAACAGGCTTTCCACTGTTGCAATATGAGTGGGAAGGGCCTATTTTAGTGCTTTTCTGTGCAGATAAAAATACTAACAGAGACATTCAGCTTCCCTCTGCATGATACAGGACATCTCTGAAGGGCTCAAAAGGCTTCAACGTCGTGTTTGAGGAGGGTAACAATCACAGTAGATTGTGGCAGTTGTGAATGTGTTTAAAAAACGTTTTTGTCATTTATTATTCTGTTTTTGTTATTAAGGGGTTAATCATCCATTTGCAAGTGGGTGCAATGCTCTGCTGACTTGTTACATACACTGTAAAAATTTTGTTAGTGTAACTGCCTTTTTTCACTGTTATTTCAAATTTTGTCAAAATTTGTTTCTCTTAAAGGCACAGTAACATTTTTTTTATATTGCTTGTTAACTTGCTTTAAAGTGTTTTCCAAGCTTGCTAGTCTCATTGCTAGTCTGTTTAAACATGTCTGAAACAGAGGATACTTGTTCATTATGTTTAAAAGCCATGGTGGAGCCCCATAGGAGAATGTGTACTAAATGAATTGATTTCACCTTAAACAGTAAAGATCAGTCTTTATCTATAAAAGAATTGTCACCAGAGGGGTCTGTCGAGGGGGAAGTTATGCCGACTAACTCTCCCCACGTGTCGGACCCTCCCGCTCAAGGGACGCACGCTAATATGGCGCCAAGTACATCAGGGACGCCCATAGTGATTACTTTGCAGGACATGGCTGCAATCATGAATAATACCCTGTCAGAGGTATTATCCAGATTTTTATTTATGCAAATTATGACATTTTGGGAAGTCTCCCTAAGTGTGATGCGGGAATCCAGACGTGGACCCGTTGCTCAGTGTGCCTAGAGGGATATGGCTGCACCTCACTGACGAGGCCCACAATAGGCCGAAACGTACGTCTGGGGTTTTGCTGTTTCTCTCGTTCAGAGAAGGATTGCCTGGTATTTCGGGGCTGGACTGTACTGTGAAGTCAGGATCAGACTGATATGCTTCAGGAAAGTTTTTCTCTGTGAAAGGCACATGTTGAGCAAAAAGAGGCTGCTTCTTGGGTGGTAACTAGCCATAGAACAAGCTATTATGCTATTGTTCGTTTCCAGGTTGAGCGCTTCTCTCTTTTTATTTATGCGTATTATCCAGATTGCCTGAATTGAGGGGCAAGCGCGATAACTCTGGGGTTAGACGAGATACAGAGCCCATAGATGCTGTAAGAGCCATGTCTGATACTGCGTCACAATATGCAGAACCTGAGGACGGAGAGCTTCAGTCTGTGGGTGACGTCTCTGAATCGGGGAGACCTGATTCAGAGATTTCTAATTTTAAATTTAAGCTTGAGAACCTCCGTGTATTGCTTGGGGAGGTATTAGCTGCTCTGAATGACTGTGACACAATTGCAGTGCCAGAGAAATTGTGTAGGCTGGATAAATACTATGCAGTGCCGGTGAGTACTGATGTTTTTCCAATACCTAAAAGGCTTACAGAAATTATTAGTAAGGAGTGGGATAGGCCCGGTGTGCCCTTTTCCCCACCTCCTATATTTAGAAAAATGTTTCCAATAGATGCCACTACACGGGACTTATGGCAGACTGTCCCTAAGGTGGAGGGAGCAGTTTCTACTTTAGCAAAGCGTACCACTATCCTGGTTGAGGACAGTTGTGCTTTTTCAGATCCAATGGATAAAAAATTAGAGGGTTACCTTAAGAAAATGTTTATTCAACAAAGTTTTATTTTATAGCCCCTTGCATGCATTGCGCCTGTCACTGCTGCGGCGGCATTCTGGTTTGAGGCCCTGGAAGAGGCCATCCATACAGCTCCATTGACTGAAATTGTTGACAAGCTTAGAACTCTTAAGCTAGCTAACTCATTTGTTTCTGATGCCATTGTTCATTTGACTAAACTAATGGCTAAGAATTCCGGATTCGCCATCCAGTCGCGTAGGGCGCTATGGCTCAAATCCTGGTCAGCTGATGTGACTTCAAAGTCTAAATTAATCAACATTCCTTTCAAGGGGCAGACCTTATTTGGACCTGGTTTGAAAGAAATTATTGCTGACATTACTGGAGGTAAGGGTCATACCCTTCCTCAGGACAGGGCCAAATCAAAGGCCAAACAGTCTAATTTTCGTGCCTTTCGAAATTTCAAGGCAGGTGCAGCATCAACTTCCTCTGCTTCAAAACAAGAGGGAACTTTTGCTCAATCCAAGCAGGCCTGGAAACCTAACCAGTCCTGGAACAAGGGCAAGCAGGCCAGAAAGCCTGCTGCTGCCTCTAAGACAGCATGAAGGAGTGGCCCTCTATCCGACAACGGATCTAGTAGGGGGCAGACTCTCTTCGCCCAGGCGTGGGCAAGAGATGTTCAGGATCCCTGGGCATTGGAGATCATATCTCAGGGATATCTTCTGGACTTCAAAGCTTCTCCTCCACAAGGGAGATTTCACCTTTCAAGATTATCTGCAAACCAGATAAAGAAAGAGGCATTCCTAAGCTGCGTACAAGATCTCCTTGTAATGGGAGTGATCCATCCAGTTCCGCGGACGGAACAAGGACAGGGGTTTTATTCAAATCTGTTTGTGGTTCCTAAAAAAGAGGGAACCTTCAGACCAATTTTGGATTTAAAGATCCTAAACAAAAAAAAACATTTTACCCATGATCCAAGAGGGTCAGTACATGACCACAGTGGACTTAAAGGATGCCTACCTTCACATTCCGATTCACAAGAATCATCATCAGTTCCTGAGGTTTGCCTTTCTAGACAGGCATTACCAATTTGTAGCTCTTCCATTCGGGTTGGCTACAGCCCCACGAATTTTTACAAAGGTTCTGGGCTCACTTCTGGCGGTCCTAAGACCGCGAGGCATAGCGGTGGCTCCTTACCTGGACGATATCCTGATACAGGCGTCAAGCTTTCAAATTGCCAAATCTCATACAGAGATAGTTCTGGCATTCCTGAGGTCGCATGGGTGGAAAGTGAACGAAGAAAATAGTTCTCTATCTCCTCTCACGAGGGTTTCCTTCCTAGGGACTCTAATAGATTCTGTAGAAATGAAAATTTACCTGACGGAGTCCAGGTTATCAAAACTTCTGAATGCTTGCCGTGTTCTTCACTCCATTCCGCGCCCCACGGTGGCTCAGTGCATGGAAGTAATCGGCTTAATGGTAGCGGCGATGGACATAGTGCCATTCGCGCGCCTGCATCTCAGACCGCTGCAATTATGCATGCTCAGTCAGTGGAATGGGGATTACACAGATTTGTCCCCTCTACTAAATCTGGATCAGGAAACCAGAGATTCTCTTCTCTGGTGGTTATCTCGGGCCCATCTGTCCAAGGGTATGACCTTTCGCAGACCAGATTGGACAATTGTAACAACAGATGCCAGCCTTCTAGGTTGGGGTGCAGTCTGGAACTCCCTGAAGGCTCAGGGTTCATGGACTCAGGAGGAGAAACACCTCCCAATAAATATTCTGGAGTTAAGAGCAATATTCAATGCTCTTCTGGCTTGGCCTCAGCTAGCAACACTGAGGTTCATCAGATTTCAGTCGGACAACATCACGACTGTGGCTTACATCAACTATCAAGGGGGAACCAGGAGTTCCCTAGCGATGTCAGAAGTGTACAAGATAATTCGCTGGGCAGAGACTCACTCTTGCCACCTGTCAGCGATCCATATCCCAGGTGTAGAGAACTGGGAGGCGGATTTTCTAAGTCGTCAGACTTTTCATCCGGGGGAATGGGAACTCCATCCGGAGGTGTTTGCTCAATTGGTTCTCCGTTGGGGCAAACCAGAATTGGATCTCATGGCGTCTCGCCAGAACGCCAAGCTTCCTTGTTACGGATCCAGGTCCAGGGACCCAGAAGCGGCACTGATAGATGCTCTAGCAGTGCCTTGGTTCTTCAACCTGGCTTATGTGTTTCCACCGTTTCCTCTGCTCCCTCGTCTGATTGCCAAAATCAAACAGGAAAGAGCATCGGTGATATTGATAGCGCCTGCGTGGCCACGCAGGACCTGGTATGCAGACAGTGGACATGTCATCCTTTCCACCATGGACTCTGCCTCTTGAGACAAGACCTTCTAATACAAGGTCCTTTCAATCATCCGAATCTACTTTCTCTGAGACTGACTGCATGGAGATTGAACGCTTGATCCTATCAAAGCGTGGCTTCTCCGAGTCAGTAATTGATACCTTAATACAGGCACGAAAGCCTGTCACCAGGAAAATTTACCACAAGATATGGCGTAAATATCTTCATTGGTGTGAATCCAAGAATTACTCATGGAGTAGGGTTAGGATTCCTAGGATATTGTCCTTCCTCCAAGAGGGTTTGGACAAAGGATTATCAGCTAGTTCTTTAAAGGGACAGATTTCTGCTCTGTCTATTCTTTTACACAAGCGTCTGGCAGAAGTTCCAGACGTTCAGGCATTTTGTCAGGCTTTAGTTAGAATTAAGCCTGTGTTTAAACCTGTTGCTCCTCCATGGAGCTTAAACTTGGTTCTTAAAGTTCTTCAAGGGGTTCCGTTTGAACCCCTTCATTCTATTGATATCAAACTTCTTTCATGGAAAGTTCTTTTTCTGATGGCTATTTCCTCGGCTCGAAGAGTCTCTGAGTTATCTGCCTTACATTGTGATTCTCCTTATCTGATCTTTCATTCAGATAAAGTTGTTCTGCGTACAAAACCTGGGTTTTTACCTAAGGTGGTTTTTAACAAGAATATCAATCAAGAGATTGTTGTTCCATCATTATGTCCTAATCCTTCTTCAAGAAGGAACGTCTTTTGCATAATCTAGACGTAGTCCGTGCCTTGAAGTTTTACTTACAGGCTACTAAAGATTTTCGCCAAACATCTAACCTGTTTGTTGTTTACTCTGGACAGAGGAGAGGTCAGAAGGCCTCGGCAACCTCTCTTTCTTTTTGGCTTCGGAGTATAATCCGTTTAGCCTATGAGACTGCTGGACAGCAGCCTCTTGAAAGGATTACAGCTCATTCTACTAGAGCTGTGGCTTCCACCTGGGCCTTTAAAAATGAGGCCTCTGTTGAACAGATTTGCAAGGCTGCAACTTGGTCTTCCCTTCATACTTTTTCCAAATTTTCCAAATTTTATACTTTTGCTTCTTCGGAGGCTGTTTTTGGGAGAAAGGTTCTACAGGCAGTGGTTCCTTCCGTTTAAGTTCCTGCCTTGTCCCTCCCATCATCCGTGTACTTTAGCTTTGGTATTGGTATCCCACAAGTAATGGATGATCCGTGGACTGGATACACTTAACAAGAGAAAACATAATTTATGCTTACCTGATAAATGTATTTCTCTTGTAGTGTATCCAGTCCACGGCCCGCCCTGTCCTTTTCAGGCAGGTCTAAATTTTAATTAAACTACAGTCACCACTGCACCCTATGGTTTCTCCTTTCTCGGCTTGTTTCGGTCGAATGACTGGATATGGCAGTGAGGGGAGGAGCTATATAGCAGCTCTGCTGTGGGTGATCCTCTTGCAACTTCCTGTTGGGGAGGAGAATATCCCACAAGTAATGGATGATCCGTGGACTGGATACACTACAAGAGAAATAAATGTATCAGGTAAGCATAAATTATGTTTTTATCCTTTAGTGATAATGTAGCAGAGCTGTAACAGGTTACAATAGAGGATGATAAAACTGATTTTATGATGGCTAATTAAAAACAAGTTAACAGTTTTTAAGACAGGCCGCATATTTTAAATTGCCTTAAGAAGTACAAACGTCATTGAGCCTTTTTAATGTAAGTAAAAATATTAACGTCCCATTTCAGATCATGTGGAATTACTGTGCCAAGGAATTTGTACGATGTAACAAGGTCTACTGTATAATCTTTAGTTTACAGAGAAGGTGATGGAGACTTTTTAATTCTAAAATCAATTATCTCTTTTTGGTTTTATGAAGATTTAATTCTAAATTGTTTGCTTCACTCCTTGTTACCAGCCTGTCTACTTCCCTGTTATACCTCAATTCATCCGAGATAAACCCAATCGGAGAAGTGTTGTCTGCTAACGTCAGCAACGTCACAGATCCATTTGCAGAAGTACAGTCGTTAGTACATAAGTAATGCTGCAAGGGGGACACCAGTACTGAGCAAGATATGATCATTAATCATCGCGTTCATTTTCAAAAATAGTTTCCTATTAGTTAAAAAGTTATAAAGCCATTGGCATATGGAAAAGGGCACATTAAGTTGTTTTAATTTAACAAAAAGTAAAGCAGAACTGAAATCTACTAGATAACTCATAGGTGTGAGGATTATCCAAACAATGTAAAATATAATATAAATATAGATTAATTGCATTATCCACAGATCTAATAGATCTATATGCAACCTGTAGTGGATCTTGAAGGGTGTCAGTCAAGGCTTTAGATGTCACAGCATAATTATTTCAAAGCATTTCATAACAGATCTAAGAGCGACAGTCCTGTAATCACTCATGCTCAAAATCTTGTTTCTTCTGAACAATAATTGAAGATTTAGAACAGGCTGGTACAACACATTGTATTAGGGTTAAAAGATCAGTACAAATAGGTGCAGGTTGGTCAACACAACGTTTCAATGTAGCAAGAGAAATATTTTCAGGGTCTTGTGCTTTCTTAGGCTTCTGTCTTAAAAATAGAGTTTACTTGTTCGGTGTTATAAAAATATTAACACTTTTCAGATTTTTTTTTAAACAGTTTTTATTGAAGTCATAAACAAATACAACATAAAAGGTGTGCCCCAAAACATTTACAAAAAAGTGCATATACAGTATTATTAGATAAGTATTGCAGAAAAAAACATGTAGAAAGGGCATTATGTATCCATATATCTCAAGCGTTATAAGATTTGGACAATCTATAGTGAGACTTCAGTTTTATAATAAAGGTAGTAAAAACAAAAATGGTCCTCTCTGTGCCGTATAGTAAGTAAATTAGAGTATCTATTCAGGTAAAATTAGGGCCAGGGGGGAGTTAGCTTTATAGTTTTATGGGGGGGGGGGGGGAAATGCAGCGGGCGAGAGCCGCTCAAAATAGAGTAGGGGGGTGGAGGGCAGAGCCAGTTAGCATGTCAGGTTTGTAATTACTATTGGGTCTCTAAGCTTTCAAATACACTACTAGTAAAGTTATCCTCTATTAACGCCATGAGTAAATTTGAGCTAGGGTATGTCACCAAGACATTAAAAGTTTCATTGTCACAGCCTCAGAACCTGCTAAGGACCCACTAGGTTCACAGTACTGTTCATCAGTTTGGCAAGGAACATCAATAGTTGCGTCCCCTGTGTAAATAGATTCAGCGTATAGCTGTTGAGTGACACCTCTTAAGACCTGTTCATGTTTTGGGCTTAAGCAGGGAAAATATGGGTTCTAGTAAAGAGCCACTAACTAGAAGACTCAACAGTATTTAGAGGAGATAGTAACCATAATCACTCATAACAGGATTGATAGATTATATGCTATGGGAGTATATTGTAAACCTGTGTATAGAACATAGTATATTTGCTAGCAGAGTAGCAGTGTGTAATAGTGGGGTTGTAAATAGCAACCAGAGACCTGAGGACTTATTATCACCTTTCATCTACCAGAGCAAAACAGACTTGGATATAGAGAATATGAACTCAATGGTGAGGCTTTCTGTCTCTCAGGTACTACAGCATTAGTTCGGGCTTCTTTTTAATATAATAAGGACATCTATACTCAACTATATTACCATGGACATTATGGGAGTTTAACCCCTTAATGACCACAGCACTTTTCCATTTTCTGTCCATTTGGGACCAAGGCTATTTTTACATTTTTGCAGTGTTTGTGTTTAGCTGTAATTTTCCTCTTACTCTTTTACTTTACCCACACATATTATATACCGTTTTTCTCGCCATTAAATGGACTTTCTAAAGATACCATTATTTTCATCATATCTTATCATTTACTATAAAAAAAATATATAAAATATGAGGAAAAAATGGAAAAAAACACACTTTTTCTAACTTTGTCCCCCAAAATCTGTTACACATCTACAACCACCAAAAAACACCCATGCTAAATAATTTCTAAATTTTGTCCAGAGTTTAGAAATACCCAATGTTTACACGTTCTTTGCTTTTTTTTTGCAAGTTATAGGGCAATAAATATAAGTAGCACTTTGCTATTTCCAAACCACTTTTTTTCAAAATGAGCGCTAGTTACATTGGAACCCTGATATCTGTCAGGAATACCTGAATATCCCTTGACATGTATATATTTTTTTTAGAAGACATCCCAAAGTATTGATCTAGGCCCATTTTGGTATATTTCATGCCACCATTTCACCACCAAATGCGATCAAATAAAAAAAATTGTTCACTTTTTCACAAATTTTTTCACAAACTTTAGGATTCTCACTGAAATTATTTACAAACAGCTTGTGCAATTATGGCATAAATGGTTGTAAATTTTTCTCTGGAATCCCCTTTGTTCAGAAATAGCAGACATATATGGCTTTGACGTTGCTTTTTGGTAATTAGAAGGCCGCTAAATGCCACTGCGCACCATGCGTGTATTATGCACAGCAGGGAAGGGGTTAATAAGGGAGCATGTAGGGAGCTTTTTGGGGTAATTTTATCTTTAGTGTAGTGTAGTAGACAACCCAAAGTATTGATCTAGGCCCATTTTGGTATATTTCATGCCACCATTTCACCGCCAAATGCGATCAAATAAAGAAAAACGTTAAATTTTTCAAAATTTTAGATTTCTCACTGAAATCATTTACAAACATTTTGTGCAATTATGGCACAAATGGTTGTAAATGCTTCTCTGGGGTCTCCTTTGTTCAAAAATAGCAGACATATATGGATTTGGTGTTGCTTTTTGGTAATTAGAAGGCCGCTAAATGCCACTGCGCACAACACGTGAATTATGCCCAGCAATGAAGGGGTTAATTAGGTAGCTTGTATGGAGTTTGCAGGGTTAATTTTAGCTTTAGTGTAGAGATCAGCTTCCCACCTGACACATCAGACCCCCTGATCCCTCCCAAAGAGCTCTCTTTCCTCCCCCACCCCAAAAATTGTCCCCGCCATCTTAAGTACTGGCAGAAAGTCTGCCAGTACTAAAATAAAAGGTATCCTTTTTTTATATATAGCATATTTACATATGCTGCTGTGTAAGATTCCCCCCCTTAGCCCCCAACCTCCCTGATCCCCCCCAAAACAGCTCTCTAACCCTCCCCCTCTGCCTTATTGGGGGCCATCTTGGGTACTGGCAGCTGTCTGCCAGTACCCAGTTTGCATGTAAAAATGTCTTTATTTTTTTTAATTTTTGTTTTTTCTGCAGTGTAGCTTCCCCCCCCCCCAAGACTAATCCCCCACCCCCTCCCAGATCCCTTAGATTACTTTAATCAGGGATTTTATCCCTCCTTTCTCCCCATAATAAAAAAAAACGTTTCTGTAGTGTAAGTGGTTCCCACCCGCTCCCTCCCCGTGCACGCGCCCACCCACCACCCCCCGTGCGCGCCCCCGGCGATACCGCGCCCGATCCCGCCCCCCTCTCTGACCAAGAAGCCATCGATGGCCGCCCACCCACCTCCCACTTCCGCTCCCACCCACCAACGAATGCGGCCATCGATGTCCGGTGCAGAGAGGGCCACAGAGTGGCTCTCTCTGCACCGGAGGGGTAAAAAATGTTATTGCAGGATGCCTCAATATCGAGGCATCCTGCAATAACCGGAAAACAGCTGGAAGTGATCAGGATCGCTTCCAGCTGCTTTCCACACTGAGGACGTGCAGGGTACGTTCTCAGGCGTTAACTGCCTTTTTTCTGAGGACGTACCCTGCACGTCCTCAGTCGTTAAGGGGTTAAATAAGTAATAAACCTTTATACCATTCTCCAACAAGGACATATATAAACAATACAACTGGAGAGGTCCCAGATAAGCAGCTTCTTTTAACATGCATGGGTTAAACACTACTAAGTACAGCTGATTCATGTAAAATAGAGCCCTATACCATGCTGAACCTCAACTGTACAGACTGTGCACCTCAGGAAACATTAGAGAACCAGACATACTAGCTCAGTATAAGAGCTAAATATGTAGAAAAGGTAATGTAAAACAGACTTACTAGTGCAGTATAATATGCATGTGCCATAATAGCTAGAGATCTAGAGGAGGTGATATAAAACACAGACATACTAGCACGGTGCTATATATATGTGCCATGAGAGCTAGAGATCTAGAGGTGGCAATATAAAACACGGACATACTAGTGTAGTATAATATACATGTGCAATAAGAGCTAAATATCTACGGCTGATATAATCCGCTTCGCAATTGTCTACACCTGGGATAAGAATCGCAGAGATTTGACAAGAGTTGAATTTCGCCCAAGAAAGTATCAGAGATAATTCTTTCATTGCTAAAGGACATGCAAGTCCCCCCTTGATGATTGACATATGCCACTGTTGTGATATTGTCTGTTTGAAAACAAATGTAAAGTTCTCTCTTCAATAGAGGCCAAACCTGAAGAGCTCTGAAAATAGCACAGAGTTCTAAAATATTGGTTGCTAACCTCGCCTCTTGAGGATTCCAAACCCCTTGTGCTGTTTAACCACCAAGTCAGAGAGAGTTGAGTGCTGGTATTTAAGTATATCAACTATGATATACGAGTATAATCCCTGCACCACTGGTGCAACATGCAAAGCCGTAGAGGTCTCATATGAAACAAGCAAAAGGGATTGCGTCCGATGCTGCAATCATAAGACCGAAAACTTCCATTCCTTTACATAGCCACTGAAGGGAATGATAGAGACTGAAGATTTAGACAAGCTAAGACCAATTTCATTTGTCTCTTGTCTGTTAGAGAAAGTCATGGACGCTGAATCTAATCTAAAACATAAGAAGGTGACCCTTGTCTGAGGAATCTAGAAACTCTTTGGTAAATTGATCCTCCAACCATGTCTTTGATGAAACAACATTAGTTGTTTCGTGTGAGATTCTGCTAAATGAAAAGATTGAGCTAGTACCAAGATATCGTCCAAACAAGGAAACACTGCAATACCCTGCTCTCTGATTACATATAGAAGGGCACCGAGAACCTTTGAGAAAATTCTTGGTACTGTTGCTAGGCCAAATGGAAGAGCGACAAATTAGTAATGCTTGTCTAGAAAAAAGAATCTCAGAAAACGATAGTGGTCTGGATGAATCGGAATGTGAAGATAAGCATCCTGTAAGTCTATTGTGGACATGAAATGACCTTGGTGAACAAAAGGTAGAATAGTCTTTATAGTCACCATCTTGAAAGTTGGGACTTACAAAATTATTTAGTTTTCAGATCCAGGATTAGTCTGAAATAATCTTCCTTCTTTGGGACAATGAATAGAAACCCAATCCCTGTTCATGCTGAGGAACTGGTACAATCACCCCTGAAAGCTCTAGATCTGAAACACACTTCCGAAAAGCCTGAGCCTTCACAGGGTTCATGGAACATGAGTAAGAAAGAATCTTCCCATGGGAGGTCTTAATCTGAAACCTATTCAATATCCTTGAGAAACAATATTCTGAATCCACTGATTTTGGACAGAATCTGTCCAAATGTCTTGAAATAACTTTAGTCTGCCCCCCACCAGAAGAACCGGTTTGAGGGCTGCACCTTCATGCAGTCTTAGGGGCTGGATTTAGTTTCTTATAAGGCTTGGATTTATTCCAATTCGGAGATGGTCTCCAATTAGAGCCAGAGGCCTTAGGGGAAGGAGAGGTTTTCTGTTCTCTATTCTGACGAAAGGAACAAAAAAACCAAAACAACAACGATTGGGAGCTTTAAATCTACCCTTAGATTTCTTGTCTTGGGGCAGAAAAACTCCCTTACCTCTAGTGATAGTGGAGATAATAGAATCCAATTTAGAACCAAACAGATTATTACCCTGAAAAGATAGATAATAATCTAGATTTAGACACCATGTCAGTATTCCAAGATTTAAACCATAAAGCTCTTCTAGTTAGAATAGCTAAAGACATAGATTTGATATTAATCTTAATGACATCAAATATAGCATCACAAATTAAATGATTTGCATGTTGAAGTAAATGAACAATGCTAGATGGTGATAACTGCTGCGCAATAAACTGTTCAACCAAAAGTTGAAAAAGCAGCATCATCAGCCATATAAATAACTGGTCTAAGAATATAGCTAGTATGTAAATATGCTCTTCTAAGATAAGATTCAAGCTTCCTATCTAAAGGATCCTTTAAAGAAGTACTATTTTCCATAGGAATAGTAGTACGTTTGGCAAGAGTGGAAATAGCCTAGCCACAGGTAAAGGATACAACTTCTTAAACTTAGAAGAAGGGTTAAGAGAGGTACCAGGTTTAGACCATTCTTTAGTAATCATATTGGAGATATCTGAAATAGGAAAAACTTCAGGAGTAACCTCAGAAGTCTTAAATACAGAATTTAAACGATTATTAGCTTTGCTATCAGGAGGAATAGATTCCTCAATACACAAAGTAAACAATACTTCCTTTAATAGAGAAAGAATATGTTCAATTTTAAATAAAAAAGATTTGTCAATTTCCATCTCTGATGCAGGATCCTCAGAGTCAGAAGAACCATCATCAGTAGAGGATATTTCAGTATGCTGTTGGTCAGTACAAAATTCATTAGATTTATGACAAGATTGGAAAAACCTTTTAAGTTTATTTGAAGGCAGAATAGCAGTCATAGCCTTCTCTATGGCTGCAGCAATAAAAAGGTTTACATCTGCAGGAATATCAGGTACATTAGAATGAGAAGGAACAACAGTAGATGTATTTGTACTCATAGAAACATTATCAGCATGTAATTTGTCATAAATGCTACATAATTGAGCTGAAGAAATAAGATCAGCTTGTTTACAACAAACACACTTAGCTTTGGTAGAATTGTATTCAGGCAGCTTAGTTCCTACAGTAACATCAGAGGCAGGATCAGTTTGAGACATCTTGCAAAATGTAACAAAAAATAAAAAAATACCATTTAAACAGAATATTAAAATTTCCTCATAGCAGTTTCAGAAATGGGAAAAAACAGAATTTATACTTACCTGATAAATTACTTTCTCCAACGGTGTGTCCGGTCCACGGCGTCATCCTTACTTGTGGGATATTCTCTTCCCCAACAGGAAATGGCAAAGAGTCCCAGCAAAGCTGGTCACATGATCCCTCCTAGGCTCCGCCCACCCCAGTCATTCGACCGACGGACAGGAGGAAATATATATAGGAGAAACCATATGATACCGTGGTGACTGTAGTTAGAGAAAATAATTCATCAGACCTGATTAAAAAACCAGGGCGGGCCGTGGGCCGGACACACCGTTGGAGAAAGTAATTTATCAGGTAAGCATAAATTCTGTTTTCTCCAACATTGGTGTGTCCGGTCCACGGCGTCATCCTTACTTGTGGGAACCAATACCAAAGCTTTAGGACACGGATGAAGGGAGGGAGCAAATCAGGTCACCTAAACGGAAGGAACCACAGCTTGCAAAACCTTTCTCCCAAAAATAGCCTCCGAAGAAGCAAAAGTATCAAATTTGTAAAATTTGGCAAAAGTATGCAGTGAAGACCAAGTCGCTGCCTTACATATCTGGTCAACAGAAGCCTCGTTCTTGAAGGCCCATGTGGAAGCCACAGCCCTAGTGGAGTGAGCTGTGATTCTTTCAGGAGGCTGCCGTCCGGCAGTCTCATAAGCCAATCGGATAATGCTTTTAAGCCAAAAGGAAAGAGAGGTAGAAGTCGCTTTTTGACCTCTCCTTTTACCAGAATAAACAACAAACAAGGAAGATGTTTGTCTGAAATCTTTAGTAGCCTCTAAATAGAATTTTAGAGCACGGACTACGTCCAAATTGTGTAACAAACGTTCCTTCTTTGAAACTGGATTCGGACACAAAGAAGGTACAACTATCTCCTGGTTAATATTTTTGTTAGAAACAACTTTCGGAAGAAAACCAGGCTTAGTACGCAAAACCACCTTATCTGCATGGAACACCAGATAGGGCGGAGAACACTGCAGAGCAGATAACTCTGAAACTCTTCTAGCAGAAGAAATTGCAACTAAAAACAAAACTTTCCAAGATAGTAACTTAATATCTATGGAATGTAAAGGTTCAAACGGAACCCCTTGAAGAACTGAAAGAACTAGATTTAGACTCCAGGGAGGAGTCAAAGGTCTGTAAACAGGCTTGATCCTAACCAGAGCCTGAACAAATGCTTGAACATCTGGCACGGCTGCCAGTCTTTTGTGAAGTAAAACAGATAAAGCAGAGATCTGTCCCTTTAGAGAACTTGCAGATAATCCTTTCTCCAAACCTTCTTGTAGAAAGGATAGAATCTTAGGAATTTTTATCTTGTTCCATGGGAATCCTTTGGATTCACACCAACAGATATATTTTTTCCATATTTTATGGTAAATTTTTCTAGTTACAGGCTTTCTAGCCTGAATCAGAGTATCTATTACAGAATCTGAAAACCCACGCTTTGATAAAATCAAGCGTTCAATCTCCAAGCCGTCAGTTGGAGGGAAACCAGATTCGGATGTTCGAATGGACCCTGAACAAGAAGGTCCTGTCTCAAAGGTAGCTTCCATGGTGGAGCCGATGACATATTCACCAGGTCTGCATACCAAGTCCTGCGTGGCCACGCAGGAGCTATCAAGATCACTGAGGCCCTCTCCTGATTGATCCTGGCTACCAGCCTGGGAATGAGAGGAAACGGTGGGAATACATAAGCTAGGTTGAAGGTCCAAGGTGCTACTAGTGCATCTACTAGAGTCGCCTTGGGATCCCTGGATCTGGACCCGTAGCAAGGAACCTTGAAGTTCTGACGAGACGCCATCAGATCCATGTCTGGAATGCTCCATAATTGAGTTATTTGGGCAAAGATTTCCGGATGGAGTTCCCACTCCCCCGGATGGAATGTCTGACGACTCAGAAAATCCGCTTCCCAATTTTCCACTCCTGGGATGTGGATCGCAGACAAGTGGCAGGAGTGATCCTCCGCCCATTGAATTATCTTGGTCACTTCTTTCATCGCCAGGGAACTCCTTGTTCCCCCCTGATGATTGATATATGCAACGGTCGTCATGTTGTCTGATTGAAACCTTATGAATTTGGCCTTTGCTAGTTGAGGCCAAGCTCTGAGAGGATTGAATATCGCTCTCAGTTCCAGAATGTTTATCGGGAGAAGAGACTCTTCCCGAGACCATAGACCCTGAGCTTTCAGGGATTCCCAGACCGCGCCCCAGCCCACTAGACTGGCGTCGGTCGTGACAATGACCCACTCTGGTCTGCGGAAGCTCATTCCCTGTGACAGATTGTCCAGGGTCAGCCACCAACGGAGTGAATCTCTGGTCTTTTGATCTACTTGAATCATCGGAGACAAGTCTGTATAATCCCCATTCCACTGTCTGAGCATGCACAGTTGTAATGGTCTTAGATGAATTCGTGCAAAAGGAACTATGTCCATTGTTGCAACCATCAATCCTATTACTTCCATGCACTGCGCTATGGAAGGACGATGAACAGAATGAAGTACTTGACAAGAGCTTAGAAGTTTTGATTTTCTGACCTCTGTCAGAAAAATCCTCATTTCTAAGGAATCTATTATTGTTCCCAAGAAGGGAACTCTTGTTGACGGGGACAGAGAACTTTTTTCTTTGTTCACCTTCCATCCGTGAGATCTGAGAAAGGCTAGGACGATGTCCGTATGAGCCTTTGCTTTTGACAGGGACGACGCTTGAATTAGGATGTCGTCCAAGTAAGGTACTACTGCAATGCCCCTTGGTCTTAGAACCGCTAGAAGGGACCCTAGTACCTTTGTGAAAATCCTTGGAGCAGTGGCTAATCCGAATGGAAGTGCCACAAACTGGTAATGCTTGTCCAGAAAAGCGAACCTTAGGAACTGATGATGTTCCTTGTGGATAGGAATATGTAGGTACGCATCCTCTAAATCCACGGTAGTCATAAATTGACTTTCCTGGATGGTGGGTAGGATCGTTCGAATAGTTTCCATTTTGAACGATGGTACCCTGAGAAATTTGTTTAGGATCTTCAGATCCAAAATTGGTCTGAATGTTCCCTCTTTTTTTGGGAACTATGAACAGATTGGAATAAAATCCCATTCCTTGTTCTCTTATTGGAACTGGATGTATCACTCGAATCTTTAACAGGTCTTCTACACAATGTAAGAATGCCTGTCTCTTTATTTGGTTTGAAGATAAGTGAGACCTGTGGAACCTTCCCCTTGGGGGTAGTTCCTTGAATTCCAGGAGATAACCTTGAGAAACTATTTCTAGCGCCCAAGGATCCTGAACATCTCTTGCCCAAGCCTGAGCAAAGAGAGAGAGTCTGCCCCCCACTAGATCCGGTCCCGGATCGGGGGCTATCCCTTCATGCTGTTTTGGTAGCAGTGGTAGGCTTCTTGGCCTGCTTACCCTTGTTCCAGCCTTGCATTGGTTTCCAGGCTGGTTTGGGTTGTGAAGTATTACCCTCTTGCTTAGAGGATGCAGAATTAGAGGCTGGTCCGTTTCTGCGAAAGGGACGAAAATTAGGCTTATTTTTAGCCTTAAAAGACCTATCCTGTGGGAGGGCGTGGCCCTTTCCCCCAGTGATGTCTGAAATAATCTCTTTCAAATCTGGTCCAAATAATGTTTTACCTTTGAAAGGAATGTTAAGCAATTTTGTCTTGGAAGACACATCCGCTGACCAAGACTTTAGCCAAAGCGCTCTGCGCGCCACGATAGCAAACCCTGAATTTTTCGCCGCTAATCTAGCTAATTGCAAAGCGGCATCTAAAACAAAAGAGTTAGCCAATTTAAGTGCTTGAACTCTGCCCATAACCTCCTCATACGAAGATTCTGTACTGAGCGACTTTTCTAGTTCCTCGAACCAGAAACACGCTGCCGTAGTGACAGGAACAATGCATGAAATTGGTTGTAGAAGGTAACCTTGCTGTACAAAAATCTTTTTAAACAAACCCTCTAATTTTTTATCCATAGGATCTTTGAAAGCACAACTAACTTCGATAGGAATAGTAGTGCGTTTGTTTAGAGTAGAAACCGCCCCCTCGACCTTGGGGACTGTCTGCCATAAGTCCTTTCTGGGGTCGACTATAGGAAATAATTTCTTAAATATAGGGGGGGGAACAAAAGGTATGCCGGGCTTTTCCCACTCTTTATTTACTATGTCCGCCACCCGCTTGGGTATAGGAAAAGCGTCGGAGGGCACCGGAACCTCTAGGAACTTATCCATCTTACATAATTTCTCTGGAATGACCAAATTGTCACAATCATCCAGAGTAGATAACACCTCCTTAAGCAGTGTGCGGAGATGTTCTAATTTAAATTTAAATGTCACAACATCAGGTTCAGCTTGATGAGAAATTTTTCCTGAATCTGAGATTTCTCCATCAGACAAAACCTCCCTCATGGCCCCTTGAGATTGGTGTGAGGGTATGTCAGAACAGTTATCATCAGCGCCCTCTTGCTCCTCAGTGTTTAAAACAGAGCAATCGCGCTTTCTCTGATAAGTAGGCATTTTGGATAAAAGATTTGCTATGGAGTTATCCATTACAGCCGTTAATTGTTGCATGGTAATAAGTATTGGCGCACTAGATGTACTAGGGGCCTCCTGTGTGGGCAAAACTGGTGTAGACACAGTAGGGGATGATGTAGTATCATGTTTACTCCCCTCATTTGAGGAATCATCTTGGGCAATATCATTATCTGTGGCATTACTGTCCTTACTTTGTTTGGACACTATGGCACAATTATCACATAAATTTAAATGGGGAGACACATTGGCTTTCATACATATAGAACATAGCTTATCTGATGGTACAGACATGTTAAACAGGCTTAAACTTGTCAACAAAGCACAAAAAACGTTTTAAAATAAAACCGTTACTGTCTCTTTAAATTTCAAACTGAAAACACTTTATTACTGAATATGTGAAAAAGTATGAAGGAATTGTTCAAAAATTACCAAAATTTCACCACAGTGTCTTAAAGCATTAAAAGTATTGCACACCAAATTTCAGAGCTTTAACCCTTAAAATAACGGAACCGGAGCCGTTTTTAAATTTAACCCCTATACAGTCCCAGCTATATGCTTTGCTGAGACCCAACCAAGCCCAGAGGGGAATACGATACCAAATGACGCCTTCTAGAAGCTTTTTTAGTGATTCTTAGATCCTCACACATGCATCTGCATGCCTTGCTCTCCAAAAACAACTGTGCAGTAATGGCGCGAAAATGAGGCTCAGTCTATAACTAGAAAGGCCCCCAGACTAAAAAAGGTGTCCAACACAGTGCCTGCCGTTTTTTAAACATTCCCCAAGATTATAATGCCAATTATTAGCTAGAATCTGCATAATATGCCCCAATAAAGCAATCGTTTTAGCCCATAAAAACAGAATTTATGTTTACCTGATAAATTACTTTCTCCAACGGTGTGTCCGGTCCACGGCGTCATCCTTACTTGTGGGATATTCTCTTCCCCAACAGGAAATGGCAAAGAGCCCAGCAAAGCTGGTCACATGATCCCTCCTAGGCTCCACCTACCCCAGTCATTCGACCGACGTTAAGGAGGAATATTTGCATAGGAGAAACCATATGATACCGTGGTGACTGTAGTTAAAGAAAATAAATTATCAGACCTGATTAAAAAACCAGGGCGGGCCGTGGACCGGACACACCGTTGGAGAAAGTAATTTATCAGGTAAACATAAATTCTGTTTTCTCCAACATAGGTGTGTCCGGTCCACGGCGTCATCCTTACTTGTGGGAACCAATACCAAAGCTTTAGGACACGGATGAAGGGAGGGAGCAAATCAGGTCACCTAAATGGAAGGCACCACGGCTTGCAAAACCTTTCTCCCAAAAATAGCCTCAGAAGAAGCAAAAGTATCAAACTTGTAAAATTTGGTAAAAGTGTGCAGTGAAGACCAAGTCGCTGCCCTACATATCTGATCAACAGAAGCCTCGTTCTTGAAGGCCCATGTGGAAGCCACAGCCCTAGTGGAATGAGCTGTGATTCTTTCAGGAGGCTGCCGTCCGGCAGTCACATAAGCCAATCTGATGATGCTTTTAATCCAAAAAGAGAGAGAGGTAGAAGTTGCTTTTTGACCTCTCCTTTTACCAGAATAAACAACAAACAAGGAAGATGTTTGTTTAAAATCCTTTGTAGCATCTAAATAGAATTTTAGAGCGCGAACAACATCCAAATTGTGCAACAAACGTTCCTTCTTCGAAACTGGTTTCGGACACAAAGAAGGTACGACTATCTCCTGGTTAATGTTTTTGTTAGAAACAACTTTTGGAAGAAAACCAGGTTTAGTATGTAAAACCACCTTATCTGCATGGAACACCAGATAAGGAGGAGAACACTGCAGAGCAGATAATTCTGAAACTCTTCTAGCAGAAGAAATTGCAACCAAAAACAAAACTTTCCAAGATAATAACTTAATATCAACGGAATGTAAGGGTTCAAACGGAACCCCCTGAAGAACTGAAAGAACTAAGTTGAGACTCCAAGGAGGAGTCAAAGGTTTGTAAACAGGCTTGATTCTAACCAGAGCCTGAACAAAGGCTTGAACATCTGGCACAGCTGCCAGCTTTTTGTGAAGTAACACAGACAAGGCAGAAATCTGTCCCTTCAAGGAACTTGCAGATAATCCTTTCTCCAATCCTTCTTGAAGAAAGGATAGAATCTTAGGAATCTTTACCTTGTCCCAAGGGAATCCTTTAGATTCACACCAACAGATATATTTTTTCCATATTTTGTGGTAAATTTTTCTAGTTACAGGCTTTCTGGCCTGAACAAGAGTATCAATAACAGAATCTGAGAACCCTCGTTTTGATAAGATCAAGCGTTCAATCTCCAAGCAGTCAGCTGGAGTGAGACCAGATTCGGATGTTCGAACGGACCTTGAACAAGAAGGTCTCGTCTCAAAGGTAGCTTCCATGGTGGAGCCGATGACATATTCACCAGATCTGCATACCAAGTCCTGCGTGGCCACGCAGGAGCTATCAAGATCACCGACGCCCTCTCTTGATTGATCCTGGCTACCAGCCTGGGGATGAGAGGAAACGGCGGGAATACATAAGCTAGTTTGAAGGTCCAAGGTGCTACTAGTGCATCTACTAGAGTCGCCTTGGGATCCCTGGATCTGGACCCGTAGCAAGGAACCTTGAAGTTCTGACGAGAGGCCATCAGATCCATGTCTGGAATGCCCCACAGTTGAGTAATTTGGGCAAAGATTTCCGGATGGAGTTCCCACTCCCCCGGATGTAATGTCTGACGACTCAGAAAATCCGCTTCCCAATTTTCCACTCCTGGGATGTGGATTGCAGATAGGTGGCAGGAGTGAGTCTCCGCCCATTGAATGATTTTGGTCACTTCTTCCATCGCCAGGGAACTCCTTGTTCCCCCCTGATGGTTGATGTACGCAACAGTCGTCATGTTGTCTGATTGAAACCGTATGAACTTGGCCTTTGCTAGCTGAGGCCAAGCCTTGAGAGCATTGAATATCGCTCTCAGTTCCAGAATATTTATCGGTAGAAGAGATTCTTCCCGAGACCAAAGACCCTGAGCTTTCAGGGGTCCCCAGACCGCGCCCCAGCCCATCAGACTGGCGTCGGTCGTGACAATGACCCACTCTGGTCTGCGGAAGGTCATCCCTTGTGACAGGTTGTCCAGGGACAGCCACCAACGGAGTGAGTCTCTGGTCCTCTGATTTACTTGTATCTTCGGAGACAAGTCTGTATAGTCCCCATTCCACTGACTGAGCATGCACAGTTGTAATGGTCTTAGATGAATGCGCGCAAAAGGAACTATGTCCATTGCCGCTACCATCAAACCTATTACTTCCATGCACTGCGCTATGGAAGGAAGAGGAACGGAATGAAGTGTTTGACAAGAGTTTAGAAGTTTTGTTTTTCTGGCCTCTGTCAGAAAAATCCTCATTTCTAAGGAGTCTATTATTGTTCCCAAGAAGGGAACCCTTGTCGACGGAGATAGAGAACTCTTTTCCACGTTCACTTTCCATCCGTGAGATCTGAGAAAGGCCAGGACTATGTCCGTGTGAGCCTTTGCTTGAGGAAGGGACGACGCTTGAATCAGAATGTCGTCCAAGTAAGGAACTACTGCAATGCCCCTTGGTCTTAGTACCGCTAGAAGGGACCCTAGTACCTTTGTGAAAATCCTTGGAGCAGTGGCTAATCCGAAAGGAAGCGCCACGAACTGGTAATGCTTGTCCAGGAATGCGAACCTTAGGAACCGATGATGTTCCTTGTGGATAGGAATATGTAGATACGCATCCTTTAAATCCACCGTGGTCATGAATTGACCTTCCTGGATGGAAGGAAGAATTGTTCGAATGGTTTCCATTTTGAACGATGGAACCTTGAGAAACTTGTTTAAGATCTTGAGATCTAAGATTGGTCTGAACGTTCCCTCTTTTTTGGGAACTATGAACAGATTGGAGTAGAACCCCATCCCTTGTTCTCCTAATGGAACAGGATGAATCACTCCCATTTTTAACAGGTCTTCTACATAATGTAAGAATGCCTGTCTCTTTATATGGTCTGAAGACAATTGAGACCTGTGGAACCTCCCCCTTGGGGGAAGCCCCTTGAATTCCAGAAGATAACCTTGGGAGACTATTTCTAGTGCCCAAGGATCCAGAACATCTCTTGCCCAAGCCTGAGCAAAGAGAGAGAGTCTGCCCCCCACCAGATCCGGTCCCGGATCGGGGGCCAACATTTCATGCTGTCTTGGTAGCAGTGGCAGGTTTCTTGGCCTGCTTTCCCTTGTTCCAGCCTTGCATTGGTCTCCAGGCTGGCTTGGCTTGAGAAGTATTACCCTCTTGCTTAGAGGACGTAGCACTTGGGGCTGGTCCGTTTCTACGAAAGGGACGAAAATTAGGTTTATTTTTGGCCTTGAAAGACCTATCCTGAGGAAGGGCGTGGCCCTTACCCCCAGTGATATCAGAGATAATCTCTTTCAAGTCAGGGCCAAACAGCGTTTTCCCCTTGAAAGGAATGTTAAGTAGTTTGTTCTTGGAAGACGCATCCGCTGACCAAGATTTCAACCAAAGCGCTCTGCGCGCCACAATAGCAAACCCAGAATTTTTCGCCGCTAACCTAGCCAATTGCAAAGTGGCGTCTAGGGTGAAAGAATTGGCCAATTTGAGAGCACGGATTCTGTCCATAATCTCCTCATAAGGAGGAGAATCACTATCGATCGCCTTTACTAGCTCATCGAACCAGAAACACGCGGCTGTAGTGACAGGGACAATGCATGAAATTGGTTGTAGAAGGTAACCTTGCTGAACAAACATCTTTTTAAGCAAACCTTCTAATTTTTTATCCATAGGATCTTTGAAAGCACAACTATCTTCTATGGGTATAGTGGTGCGTTTGTTTAAAGTAGAAACCGCTCCCTCGACCTTGGGGACTGTCTACCATAAGTCCTTTCTGGGGTCGACCATAGGAAACAATTTTTTAAATATGGGGGGAGGGACGAAAGGTAAACCGGGCCTTTCCCATTCTTTATTTACAATGTCCGCCACCCGCTTGGGTATAGGAAAAGCTTCTGGGAGCCCCGGGACCTCTAGGAACTTGTCCATTTTACATAGTTTCTCTGGGATGATCAAATTCTCACAATCATCCAGAGTGGATAATACCTCCTTAAGCAGAGCGCGGAGATGTTCCAACTTAAATTTAAATGTAATCACATCGGGTTCAGCTTGTTGAGAAATTTTCCCTGAATCTGAAATTTCTCCCTCAGACAAAACCTCCCTGGCCCCCTCAGACTGGTGTAGGGGCATTTCAGAACCATTATCATCAGCGTCCCCATGCTCTTCAGTATCTAAAACAGAGCAGTCGCGCTTGCGCTGATAAGTGGGCATTTTGGCTAAAATGTTTTTGATAGAATTATCCATTACAGCCGTTAATTGTTGCATAGTAAGGAGTATTGGCGCGCTAGATGTACTAGGGGCCTCCTGAGTGGGCAAGACTGGCGTAGACGAAGGAGGGAATGATGCAGTACCATGCTTACTCCCCTCACTTGAGGAATCATCTTGGGCATCATTTTCAGTGTCACATAAATCACATCTATTTAAATGAGAAGGAACCTTGGCTTCCCCACATTCAGAACACAGTCTATCTGGTAGTTCAGACATGTTAAACAGGCATAAACTTGATAACAAAATACAAAAAACGTTTTAAAATAAAACCGTTACTGTCACTTTAAATTTTAAACTGAACACACTTTATTACTGCAATTGCGAAAAAGTATGAAGGAATTGTTCAAAATTCACCAAAATTTCACCACAGTGTCTTAAAGCCTTAAAAGTATTGCACACCAAATTTGGAAGCTTTAACCCTTAAAATAACGGAACCGGAGCCGTTTTTATCTTTAACCCCTTTACAGTCCCTGGTATCTGCTTTGCTGAGACCCAACCAAGCCCAAAGGGGAATACGATACCAAATGACGCCTTCAGAAAGTCTTTTCTATGATCAGAGCTCCTCACACATGCGACTGCATGTCATGCTTCTCAAAAACAAGTGCGCAATACCGGCGCGAAAATGAGGCTCTGCCTATGATTAGGGAAAGCCCCTAGAGAATAAGGTGTCTAAAACAGTGCCTGCCGATATTATTTTACAAAAATACCCAGATTAAATGATTCCTCAAGGCTAAATATGTGTATATATGAATCGATTTAGCCCAGAAAATGTCTACAGTCTTAATAAGCCCTTGTGAAGCCCTTATTTACTGTCTGAATAAAAATGGCTTACCGGATCCCATAGGGAAAATGACAGCTTCCAGCATTACATCGTCTTGTTAGAATGTGTCATACCTCAAGCAGCAAAAGACTGCTCACTGTTCCCCCAACTGAAGTTAATTCCTCTCAACAGTCCTGTGTGGAACAGCCATGGATTTTAGTAACGGTTGCTAAAATCATTTTCCTCTTACAAACAGAAATCTTCATCTCTTTTCTGTTTCAGAGTAAATAGTACATACCAGCACTATTTTAAAATAACAAACTCTTGATTGAATAAAAAAACTACAGTTAAACACTAAAAAACTCTAAGCCATCTCCGTGGAGATGTTGCCTGTACAACGGCAAAGAGAATGACTGGGGTAGGCGGAGCCTAGGAGGGATCATGTGACCAGCTTTGCTGGGCTCTTTGCCATTTCCTGTTGGGGAAGAGAATATCCCACAAGTAAGGATGACGCCGTGGACCGGACACACCTATGTTGGAGAAAATGTCTACCAGTTTTTAAGCCCTTTTTTTAAGCCCTTTATTCTTTTATGTTTGACTAAGAAAATGGCTTACCGGTCCCCATGAGGGGAAATGACAGCCTTCCAGCATTACATGGTCTTGTTAGAAATATGGCTAGTCATACCTTAAGCAGAAAAGTCTGCTAACTGTTTCCCCCAACTGAAGTTACTTCATCTCAACAGTCCTGTGTGGAAACAGCAATCGATTTTAGTTACTGTCTGCTAAAATCATCTTCCTCTTACAAACAGAAATCTTCATCCTTTTCTGTTTCAGAGTAAATAGTACATACCAGCACTATTTTAAAATAACAAACACTTGATAGAAGAATAAAAACTACATTTAAACACCAAAAAACTCTTAACCATCTCCGTGGAGATGTTGCCTGTGCAACGGCAAAGAGAATGACTGGGGTGGGCGGAGCCTAGGAGGGATCATGTGACCAGCTTTGCTGGGACTCTTTGCCATTTCCTGTTGGGGAAGAGAATATCCCACAAGTAAGGATGACGCCGTGGACCGGACACACCAATGTTGGAGAAACATAATTTATGCTTACCTGATACATTTATTTCTCTTGTGGTGTATCCAGTCCACGGATCATCCATTACTTGTGGGATATTCTCCTTCCCAACAGGAAGTTGCAAGAGGATCACCCACAGCAGAGCTGCTATATAGCTCCTCCCCTAACTGCCATATCCAGTCATTCGACCGAAACAAGCCGAGAATAGAGAAACCATAGGGTGCAGTGGTGACTGTAGTTTAAATTAAAATTTAGACCTGCCTTAAAAAGACAGGGCGGGCCGTGGACTGGATACACCACAAGAGAAATAAATTTATCAGGTAAGCATAAATTATGTTTTCTCTTGTAAGGTGTATCCAGTCCACGGATCATCCATTACTTGTGGGATACCAATACCAAAGCTAAAGTACACGGATGAAGGGAGGGACAAGGCAGGCTTAAATGGAAGGAACCACTGCCTGTAGAACCTTTCTCCCAAAAACAGCCTCCGAAGAAGCAAAAGTATCAAATTTGTAAAATTTTGAAAAGGTATGAAGTGAAGACCAAGTCGCCGCCTTGCAAATCTGTTCAACAGAAGCCTCATTCTTAAAGGCCCAGGTGGAAGCCACAGCTCTAGTAGAATGAGCTGTAATTCTTTCAGGGGGCTGCTGTCCAGCAGTCTCATAGGCTAAGCGTATTACGCTCCGAAGCCAAAAAGAAAGAGGTTGCCGAAGCTTTTTGACCTCTCCTCTGTCCAGAGTAAACAACAAACAGTGTAGATGTTTGGCGAAAATCTTTAGTAGCTTGTAAGTAAAACTTCAAAGCACGGACCACATCCAGATTATGTAAAAGACGTTCCTTCTTTGAAGAAGGATTAGGACACAATGATGGAACAACAATCTCTTGATTGATATTCTTGTTAGAAACTACCTTAGGTAAAAACCCAGGTTTTGTACGCAGAACTACTTTATCTGAATGGAAAATCAGATAAGGAGAATCACATTGTAAGGCAGATAACTCAGAGACTCTCCGAGCCGAGGAAATAGCCATCAAAAACAGAACTTTCCAAGATAAAAGTTTAATATCAATGGAATGAAGGGGTTCAAACGGAACCCCTTGAAGAACTTTAAGAACCAAGTTTAAGCTCCATGGGGTAGCAACAGGTTTAAACACAGGCTTAATTCTAACCAAAGCCTGACAAAAAGCTTGATCATCTGGAACTTCTGCCAGACGCTTGTGCAAAAGAATAGACAGAGCAGAAATCTGTCCCTTTAAAGAACTAGCTGATAATCCTTTTTCCAAACCCTCTTGGAGAAAGGACAATATCCTAGGAATCCTAACCTTACTCCATGAGTAATTCTTGGATTCACACCAATAAAGGTATTTACGCCATATCTTATGGTAGATTTTCCTCGTAACAGGCTTTCGTGCCTGTATAAGGGTATCAATGACTGACTCGGAGAAGCCACGCTTTGATAAAATCAAGCGTTCAATCTCCATGCAGTCAGTCTCAGAGAAATTAGATTCGATGATTGAAAGGACCTTGTAGTAGAAGGTCTTGTCTCAGAGGCAGGGTCCATGGTGGAAAGGATGACATGTCCACTAGGTCTGCATACCAGGTCCTGCGTGGCCACGCAGGCGCTATCAAGATCACCGATGCACTCTCCTGTTTGATTTTGGCAATCAGTCGAGGGAGCAGAGGAAACGGTGGAAACACATAAGCCAGGTTGAAGAACCAAGGCGCTGCTAGAGCATCTATCAGTGCCACTTCTGGGTCCCTGGACCTGGATCCATAACAAGGAAGCTTGGCGTTCTGGCGAGACACCATGAGATCCAGTTCTGGTTTTCCCCAATGATGAACCAATTGAGCAAACACCTCCGGATGGAGTTCCCACTCCCCCGGATGAAAAGTCTGATGACTTAGAAAATCCGCCTCCCAGTTCTCTACACCTGGGATATGGATTGCTGATAGGTGGCAAGAGTGAGTCTCTGCCCAGCGAATTATCTTGGAGACTTCTAACATCGCTAGGGAACTGCTGGTTCCCCCTTGATGGTTGATGTAAGCCACAGTCGTGATGTTGTCCGACTGAAATCTGATGAACCTCAGTGTTGCTAACTGAGGCCAAGCTAGAAGAGCATTGAATATTGCTCTTAACTCCAGAATATTTATTGGGAGGAGTTTCTCCTCCTGAGTCCACGATCCCTGAGCCTTCAGGGAATTCCAGACTGCACCCCAACCTAGAAGGCTGGCATCTGTTGTTACAATTGTCCAATCTGGCCTGCGAAAGGTCATACCTTTGGACAGATGGACCCGAGAAAGCCACCAGAGAAGAGAATCTCTGGTCTCTTGATCCAGATTTAGCAGAGGGGACAAATCTGTAATCCCCATTCCACTGACTGAGCATGCATAGTTGCAGCGGTCTGAGATGTAGGCGCGCAAATGGCACTATGTCCATCGCCGCTACCATCAAGCCGATTACTTCCATACACTGAGCCACCGAAGGGCGCGGAATAGAATGAAGAACACGGCAAGATTTTAGAAGCTTTGATAACCTGGATTCCATCAGGTAAATCTTCATTTCTACAGAATCTATCAGAGTCCCTAGGAAGGAGACTCTTGTGAGTGGGGATAGAGAACTCTTTTCCTCGTTCACCTTCCACCCATGTGACCTGAGAAATGCCAGAACTATGTCCGTATGTGACTTGGAAATCTGAAAGCTTGACACCTGTATCAGGATGTCGTCCAGATAAGGGGCCACTGATATACCTCGCGGTCTTAGGACCGCCAGAAGCGATCCCAGAACCTTTGTAAAGATTCTTGGAGCTGTAGCTAACCCGAAGGGAAGAGCCACAAATTGGTAATGCCTGTCCAGAAAGGCAAACCTTAGGAACCGATGATGATCTTTGTGAATCGGTATGTGAAGGTAAGCATCCTTCAAATCCACTGTGGTCATGTACTGACCCTCCTGGATCATAGGTAGGATGGTCCGAATAGTTTCCATTTTGAACGATGGAACTCTGAGGAATTTGTTTAAGATCTTTAGATCCAAAATGGGTCTGAAGGTTCCCTCTTTTTTGGGAACCACAAACAGATTTGAATAAAAGCCCTGTCCCTGTTCCGTCTGTGGAACTGGACAGATCACTCCCATAACTAGGAGGTCTTGCACACAGCGTAAGAATGCCTCTTTCTTTATCTGGTTTACAGATAATCTCGAAAGGTGAAATCTCCCTTGAGGAGGGGAAGCTTTGAAGTCCAGAAGATATCCCTGAGATATGATCTCCAACGCCCAGGGATCCTGAACATCTCTTGCCCACGCCTGGGCGAAGAGAGAAAGTCTGCCCCCTACTAGATCCGTTACCGGATAGGGGGCCGTTCCTTCATGCTGTCTTAGAGGCAGCAGCAGGCTTTCTGGCCAGCTTGCCTTTGTTCCAGGACTGGTTAGGTTTCCAGCCCGGATTGGATTGAGCAAAAGTTCCCTCTTGTTTTGTAGCAGAGGAAGTTGATGCTGCACCTGCCTTGAAATTTCAAAAGGCACGAAAATTAGACTGTTTGGCCCTTGATTTGGCCCTGTCCTGAGGAAGGGTATGACCCTTACCTCCAGTAATGTCAGCAATAATTTCCTTCAAACCAGGCCTGAATAGGGTCTCTGCCCCTTGAAGGGAATGTTAAGTAATTTAGACTTTGAAGTCACGTCAGCTGACCAAGATTTAAGCCATAGCGCCCTACGCGCCTGGATGGCGAATCCAGAATTCTTAGCCGTTAGTTTAGTCAAATGAACAATGGCATCAGAAACAAAAGAATTAGCTAGCTTAAGTGTTCTAAGCTTGTCAAGTATTTCAGTCAATGGAGTAGCTGTCTGAAAGGCCTCTTCCAGAGACTCAAACCAGAACGCCGCCGCAGCAGCAGTGACAGGCGCAATGCATGCAAGGGGCTGTAAAATAAAACCTTGTTAAATAAACATTTTCTTAAGGTAACCTTCTAATTTTTTATCCATTGGATCTGAAAAATCACAACTGTCCTCGACAGGGATAGTGGTACGCTTTGCTAAAGTAGAAACTGCTCCCTCCACCTTAGGAACCGTCAGCCATAACTCCCGTGTGGTGGCGTCTATTGGAAACATTTTTCTAAAAATAGGAGGGGGGGAAAACGGCACACCGGGTCTATCCCACTCCTTATTAATAATTTCTGTAAACCTTTTAGGAATTGGAAAAACATCAGTACACACCGGCACTGCATAGTATTTATCCAGTCTACACAATTTCTCTGGCACTGCAATTGTGTAAAAATATCTGAATCAGGTTTCCCCAAATTAGAAATGTCACCCACAGACTGAAGCTCTCCTTCCTCAGCTTCTGCATATTGTGACGCAGTATCAGACATGGGCCTTAAAGCATCTGCGCGCTCTGTATTACGTCTAACCCCAGAGCTATCGCGCTTTCCTCTGAATTCAGGCAGTCTGGCTAATACCGCTGACAGGGTATTATCCATGATTGCCGCCATGTCCTGCAAAGTAATCGCTAAGGGCGTCTTTGATGTACTTGGCGCCATTTTAGCGTGAGTCCCTTGAGCGGGAGTTAAAGGGTCCGACACGTGGGCGAGTTAGTCGGCATAACTTCCCCCTCGTCAGAATCCTCTGGTGATAATTCTTTTAAAGATAACAGCTGATCTTTATTGTTTAAAGTGAAATCAATACATTTAGTACACATTCTCCTATGGGGTTCCACCATGGCTTTTAAACATAATGAACAAGGAGTTTCCTCTATGTCAGACATGTTTATACAGACTAGCAATGAGACTAGCAAGCTTGGAAAACACTTTAAATAAATATAACAAGCAATATAAAAAAACGTTACTGTGCCTTTAAGAGAAACAAATTTTGCCAAAATTTGAAATAACAGTGAAAAAAGGCAGTTAAACTAACGAAATTTTTACAGTGTATGTAACAAGTTAGAAAGTCAAATTATCAATTTCTGGGAATAACTGTTTTCGGTCTGTGTATGGCCGGAAGGAATCTTTCGAAGTCAACTTGTTAGTTTCTCAGTTCATAGTTTCCCCCTAATCTGGCTCTTTTTCAGTTGTTTTTCAATATTCATCTATTTTTATATTTATATTTTCATCTTCAAACGGTAATTAATATTCATATCTTAGTGAACACATGCTCTTAATATTAAAAGACTATTTACTCTCAACTGATCTGGTTAAACTTGATTTATTGAGTAAAAGTATTATGGATATATTGGCAGGTATCGCTGTCATGCTCACTGAATTGTTAGAGTTACTAAATATTCTATCTAAATATTAAGTTACATGTATATAAGCTCACTATTTGTTCATGTTTGAAATTGTATATATTTTCTTGCTATTTAAACAGTATACAACAATTGTTTCTATTTAGAATCAAAGTTTTGTGGAAGCTGTAAAAAAAACATAATTTATGCTTACCTGATATATTTATTTCTCTTGTAGTGTATCCAGTCCACGGATCATCCATTACTTGCGGGATATTCTCCTTCCCAACAGGAAGTTGCAAGAGGATCACCCACAGCAGAGCTGCTATATAGCTCCTCCCCTCACTGCCATATCCAGTCATTCGACCGAAACAAGCCGAGAAAGGAGAAACCATAGGGTGCAGTGGTGACTGTAGTTTAATTAAAATTTAGACCTGCCTTAAAAGAACAGGGCGGGCCGTGGACTGGATACACTACAAGAGAAATAAATTTATCAGGTAAGCATAAATTATGTTTTCTCTTGTTAAGTGTATCCAGTCCACGGATCATCCATTACTTGTGGGATACCAATACCAAAGCTAAAGTACACGGATGATGGGAGGGACAAGGCAGGAACTTTAACGGAAGGAACCACTGCCTGTAGAACCTTTCTGCCAAAAACAGCCTCCGAAGAAGCAAAAGTATCAAATTTGTAAAATTTTGAAAAGGTATGAAGCGAAGAGCAAGTCGCAGCCTTGCAAATCTGTTCAACAGAAGCCTCATTTCTAAAGGCCCAGGTGGAAGCCACAGCTCTAGTAGAATGAGCTGTAATTCTTTCAGGGGGCTGCTGTCCAGCAGTCTCATAGGCTAAACGGATTATACTCCGAAGCCAAAAAGAAAGAGAGGTTGCAGAGGCCTTCTGCCCTCTCCTCTGTCCAGAGTAAACAACAAACAGGTTAGATGTTTGACGAAAATCCTTAGTAGCTTGTAAGTAAAACTTCAAGGCACGCACTACGTCTAGATTATGCAAAAGACGTTCCTTCTTCGAAGAAGGATTAGGACACAATGATGGAACAACAATCTCTTGATTGATATTCTTGTTAGAAACCACCTTGGGTAAAAACCCAGGTTTTGTACGCAGAACTACTTTATCTGAATGAAAGATCAGATAAGGAGAATCACAATGTAAGGCAGATAACTCAGAGACTCTTCGAACCGAGGAAATAGCCATCAGAAACAGAACTTTCCATGATAGAAGTTTGATATCAATAGAATGAAGGGGTTCAAACCGAACCCCTTGAAGAACTTTAAGAACCAAGTTTAAGCTCCATGGAGGAGCAACAGGTTTAAACACAGGCTTAATTCTAACTAAAGCCTGACAAAATGCCTGAACGTCTGGAACTTCTGCCAGACGCTTGTGTAAAAGAATAGACAGAGCAGAAATCTGTCCCTTTAAAGAACTAGCTGATAATCCTTTGTCCAAACCCTCTTGGAGGAAGGACAATATCCTAGGAATCCTAACCCTACTCCATGAGTAATTCTTGCATTCACACCAATGAAGATATTTATGCCATATCTTGTGGTAAATTTTCCTGGTGACAGGCTTTCGTGCCTGTATTAAGGTATCAATGACTGACTCGGAGAAGCCACGCTTTGATAGGATCAAGCGTTCAATCTCCATGCAGTCAGTCTCAGAGAAATTAGATTCGGATGATTGAAAGGACCTTGTATTAGAAGGTCTTGTCTCAGAGGCAGAGTCCATGGTGGAAAGGATGACATGTCCACTAGGTCTGCATACCAGGTCCTGCGTGGCCACGCAGGCGCTATCAAGATCACTGATGCTCTCTCCTGTTTGATTTTGGCAATCAGTCGAGGGAGCAGAGGAAACGGTGGAAACACATAAGTCAGGTTGAAGAACCAAGGCGCTGCTAGAGCATCTATCAATGCCGCTTCTGGTTCCCTGGACCTGGATCCGTAACAAGGAAGCTTGGCATTCTGGCGAGACGCCATGAGATCCAGTTCTGGTTTGCCCCAACGGTGAACCAATTGAGCAAACACCTCCGGATGGAGTTCCCACTCCCCCGGATGAAAAGTCTGATGACTTAGAAAATCCGCCTCCCAGTTCTCTACACCTGGGATATGGATTACGAATTATCTTGGAGACTTCTGACATCGCTAGGGAACTCCTGGTTCCCCCTTGATGGTTGATGTAAGCCACAGTCGTGATGTTGTCCGACTGAAATCTGATGAACCTCAGTGTTGCTAACTGAGGCCAAGCTAGAAGAGCATTGAATATTGCTCTTAACTCCAGAATATTTATTGGGAGGAGTTTCTCCTCCTGAGTCCATGAACCCTGAAGCCTTCAGGGAATTCCAGACTGCACCCCAACCTAGAAGGCTAGCATCTGTTGTTACAATTGTCCAATCTGGTCTGCAAAAGGTCATACCCTTGGACAGATGGACCCGAGATAACCACCAGAGAAGAGAATCTCTGGTTTCCTGATCCAGATTTAGTAGAGGGGACAAATCTGTGTAATCCCCATTCCACTGACTGAGCATGCATAATTGCAGCGGTCTGAGATGCAGGCGCGCAAATGGCACTATGTCCATCGCTGCTACCATTAAGCCGATTACTTCCATGCACTGAGCCACCGTGGGGCGTGGAATGGAGTGAAGAACACGGCAAGCATTTAGAAGTTTTGATAACCTGGACTCCGTCAGGTAAATTTTCATTTCTACAGAATCTATAAGGGTCCCTAGGAAGGAAACTCTTGTGAGAGGAGATAAAGAACTCTTTTCTTCGTTCACTTTCCACCCATGCGACCTCAGAAATGCCAGGACTATCTCTGTATGAGACTTGGCAATTTGAAAGCTTGACGCCTGTATCAGGATGTCGTCTAGATAAGGAGCCACCGCTATGCCTCGCGGTCTTAGGACCGCCAGAAGTGAGCCCAGAACCTTTGTAAAAATTCTTGGGGCTGTAGCCAACCCGAATGGAAGAGCTACAAATTGGTAATGCCTGTCTAGAAAGGCAAACCTCAGGAACCGATGATGATTCTTGTGAATCGGAATGTGAAGGTAGGCATCCTTTAAGTCCACTGTGGTCATGTACTGACCCTCTTGGATCATGGGTAAAATGGTCCGAATATCTTTAGATCCAAAATTGGTCTGAAGGTTCCCTCTTTTTTGGGAACCACAAACAGATTTGAATAAAAACCCTGTCCTTGTTCCGTCCGCGGAACTGGATGGATCACTCCCATTACAAGGAGGTCTTGCACGCAGCGTAGGAATGCCTCTTTCTTTATCTGGTTTGCAGATAATCTTGAAAGATGAAATCTCCCTTGTGGAGGAGAAGCTTTGAAGTCCAGAAGATATCCTTGAGATATGATCTCCAACGCCCAGGGATCCTGAACATCTCTTGCTCACGCCTGGGCGAAGAGAGAAAGTCTGCCCCCTACTAGATCCGTTGCCGGATAGGGGGCCGTTCCTTCATGCTGTCTTGGAGGCAGCAGCAGGCTTTCTGGCCTTCTTGCCCTTGTTCCAGGACTGGTTAGGTTTCCAGGCCTGCTTGGATTGAGCAAAAGTTCCCTCTTGTTTTGAAGCAGAGGAAGTTGATGCTGCACCTGCCTTGAAATTTCGAAAGGCACGAAAATTAGACTGTTTGGCCTTTGATTTGGCCCTGTCCTGAGGAAGGGTATGACCCTTACCTCCAGTAATGTCAGCAATAATTTCTTTCAAACCAGGCCCGAATAAGGTCTGCCCCTTGAAAGGAACGTTGAGTAATTTAGACTTTGAAGTCACGTCAGCTGACCAGGATTTAAGCCATAGCGCCCTACGCGCCTGGATGGAGAATCCGGAATTCTTAGCCGTTAGTTTAGTCAAATGAACAATGGCATCAGAAACAAATGAGTTAGCTAGCTTAAGTGTTCTAAGCTTGTCAATGATTTCAGTCAATGGAGCTGTATGGATGGCCTCTTCCAGGGCCTCAAACCAGAACGCCGCCGCAGCAGTGACAGGTGCAATGCATGCAAGGGGCTGTAAAATAAAACCTTGTTGAATAAACATTTTCTTAAGGTAACCCTCTAATTTTTTATCCATTGGATCTGAAAAAGCACAACTGTCCTCAAGCGGGATAGTGGTACGCTTTGCTAAAATAGAAACTGCTCCCTCCACCTTAGGGACTGTCTGCCATAAGTCCCGTGTAGTGGCGTCTATTGGAAACATTTTTCTAAATATAGGAGGAGGGGAAAAAGGCACACCGGGTCTATCCCACTCCTTACTAATAATTTCTGTAAGCCTTTTAGGTATTGGAAAAACATCAGTACACACCGGCACTGCATAGTATTTATCCAGTCTACACAATTTCTCTGGCACTGCAATTGTGTCACAGTCATTCAGAGCAGCTAACACCTCCCCAAGCAATACACGGAGGTTCTCAAGCTTAAATTTAAAATTAGAAATCTCTGAATCAGGTTTCCCCGAGTCAGAGATGTCACCCTCAGACTGAAGCTCTCCGTCCTCAGGTTCTGCATATTGTGACGCAGTATCGGACATGGCTCTTACAGCATCTACGCGCTCTGTATCTCGTCTAACCCCAGAGCTATCGCGCTTGCCTCTTAATTCAGGCAATCTGGCTAATACCTCTGACAGGGTATTATTCATGATTGCAGCCATGTCCTGCAAAGTAATCGCTATGGGCGTCCATGATGTACTTGGCGCCATATTAGCGTGAGTCCCTTGAGCGGGAGGCGAAGGGTCCGACACGTAGGGAGAGTTAGTCGGCATAACTTCCCCCTCGACAGACCCCTCTGGTGACAATTCTTTTATAGATAAAGACTGATCTTTACTGTTTAAGGTGAAATCGATACATTTAGTACACATTCTCCTATGGGGCTCCACCATGGCTTTTAAACATAATGAACAAGTAGTTTCCTCTGTGTCAGACATGTTTATACAGACTAGCAATGAGACTAGCAAGCTTGGAAAACACTTTAAACCAAGTTAACAAGCAATATAAAAAATGTTACTGCGTCTTTAAGAAAAACAAATTGACAAAATTTGAAATAACAGTGAAAAAAGGCAGTTACATACACTGTAAAAATTTCGTTAGTGTAACAAGTTAGCAGAGCATTGCACCCACTTGCAAATGGATGATTAACCCCTTAATACCAAAAACTGAATAATAAATGACAAAAACTTGGCTGTTACCTTCCTCAAACACGACTTTTGAAGCCTTTTGAGCCCTTCAGAGATGTCCTGTATCAAGCAGAGGGAAGCTGAATGTCTCTGTAATTTTTGCTGCGCAAAAAAAGCGCTAAAATAGGCCCCTCCCACTCATATTACAACAGTGGAAAGCCTCAGGAAACTGTTTCTAGGCAAAAATCAAGCCAGCCATGTGGAAAAAACTAGGCCCAATAAGTTTTATCACCAAACATATATAAAAATGATTAACATGCCAGCAAACGTTTTATATTGCACTTTTATAAGAGTATGTATCTCTGTTAATAAGCCTGATACCAGTCGCTATTAAATCACTGCATTTGGGCTTAACTTACATTAATCCGGTATCAGCAGCATTTTCTAGCAAATTCCATCCCTAGAAAAATGTTAACTACACATACCTTATTGCAGGATACCCTGCACGCTATTCTCCCTCTGAAGTTACCTCACTCCTCAGACATATGTGAGAACAGCAGTGGATCTTAGTTACTTCTGCTAAGATCATAGAAAACGCAGGCAGAGTCTTCTTCTAAATGCTGCCTGAGATAAAATAGTACAACTCCGGTACCATTTAAAAACAAACTCTTGATTGAAGAAAAAACTAACTATATTACACCACTTTCCTCTTATTACCTCCAGCTATGTTGAGAGTTGCAAGAGAATGACTGGATATGGCAGTTAGGGGAGGGGCTATATAGCAGCTCTGCTGTGGGTGATCCTCTTGCAACTTCCTGTTGGGAAGGAGAATATCCCACAAGTAATGGATGATCCATGGACTGGATACACCTTACAAGAGAAATATGCTTATAAAATTCTTATACAAAAAATAAAATCAAAAGCAAGCATCATAGCTCTCTATAATATGAGAGCAGCGAGCATTAGAGGGAAAGACTTAATATAATATATTTTGGCGCCAAGAACGACGCACTGAAAAAACGCAACTCGCGTCATAACAGGCGCGACCTTGCGCCAAAAATGACACAATAAAATGGCGCAACTCGCATCACAGCAGATGCTATATTGCGGCAGAAATACCGCAATAAAATGATGCAAATTGCGTCATTGCGAGCCTAATTTGCCTGCAAATTTTTTTTAAAACAGATTCCATGTTAGCAGCTAACTGGAACCCCGGGTAAGAAAAAAATACATAAATTCTTCCATAAAAGAAAATGTATGCTTACCTGATAAATGTATTTCTTTTTTGACACGATGAGTCCACGGATCATCTTAATTACTAATGGGATATTCACCTCATGGTCAGCAGGAGGAGGCAAAGAGCACCACAGCAGAGCTGTTAAATAGCTCCTCCCTTCCATCCCACTCGAGTCATTCGACCGAAGTTAGGAAGAGAAAGAAAAAACCAAGGTGCAGGAGGTGTCTGAAGTTTACAATAACCCTTAACCTGTCTATAAGAACAGGGCGGGCCATGGACTCATCGTGTCAAAAAATAAATAATTTTATCAGGTAAGCATAAATTTTCTTTTAAGACACGATGAGTCTACGGATCATCTTAATTACTAATGGGATTCAATACCCAAGCTAGAGTACACAGATGATACGGGAGGGACAAGACAGGGAACCTAAACAGAAGGCACCACTGCTTGAAGAACCTTTCTCCCAAAAACAGCCTCAGCCGAGGCAAAAGTGTCAAATTCGTAAAACTTTGAAAAAAAGTGTGAAGAGAGGAC
>NC_069505.1:26225961-26248461 GCF_027579735.1 Bombina bombina
CTATATCTATCTATCTATATCTATCTATATCTATCTATATCTATCTATATCTATCTATATCTATCTATATCTATCTATATCTATCTATATCTATCTATATCTATCTATATCTATCTATATCTATCTATATCTATCTATCTATCTATCTATATCTATATACTACAGTAGTTATTCTGATTTTTTTTTTATAAAGAAGACTGACATCTAGCTGCCCCACCTCTGCAGCAGGAAGAAACCACTAGTTGATGACAAGAAGTCGCAGGTAACATTTTCATACAATACAATCACCCAGGAAGTTGCTGTGTTTTTACAGGAAAACAATTATTAAACATTTCAGAGTGTAAAATTGAAGTAAAAGGTTCATGACTGTATCATGCGTGCTGATGAGTAGATGGTGCAATACCAGAGTCTGCCACAAGGTGGGGTTAACAATAAAACAAGCTTCAGATAAGGCTGTTAAGTTTTTGCTCCCGCCCCTTGTGTATATTAATCCCCAGGTACTCACGCTGTCATACTCTTCCCGCTGCCGCTCAGCACGATATACGGAGTCTTTTGTGCTTTCTGCTTCTCTTGCAGCAGGGCCACAGTACCCAGCGGGGTGTCACTGGAGCTCATCTTCTTCAGCAGCTGTGGGTGAGAGACAATTGTGTGACGCCACAACCGGTGCAAACTGCCCCCGCCCCCTTAACACGTTCCAATATGACATATACCCTCCACAAATTACTGATGTGCATCAACTTCACTGAAACACAGCTGTGTTAGGGTAGGGTTATCACCTTGTGTAATTACAAGGCATTTTTATAACACAATAACATTTTACTGCAATTGTTTATCCCCTTCCCGTGATCACACAATTTCAATGATGGGATTGTGTCAGGGGGAGTGCCTATAAATGCTAGGCACCCTCCCAGCCTGCGATCTCATTCAGGAAGCGCCTATGGCTTCAGTACGTCCTAAGGGCGGGAAAGGGTTAACAATAGCCGAACTCCACTCACCATTTGCCTTACGTGTCGGAGCTAATCTGGGTTTTAGTCAGCAGATAATTCTAGCGATGCATTGTTTTGTGATAAAGCCAGTTAGGGACATATGTAGCAGGGTTGGCCTTGATAAGTAAACGGGGGCATTTCATGTTGAGAATTAGAAAATTGCTCTATTTTCAGAGCTATATTACATGAAAAGGGGACAAAATAATTAATGAAAATATATTGTAAAGTTGTTTCAGAACACATAACTAAACATTTTATATAAAATGTCAAGGTATTTACTGTCCCTTTAATAGTTTGGGTTAGTACTGTGGTTAGGACTATTACTCCTATTTGAATACTAGGATCCAAAAAAACAAAACAAACTAGTATTAATCAAAGTAAAAGTAATGTTATTCATTCTAAAGTAATGTCGTGGCTAACTTTACCACGACAGTAGCCAGAGCCCTGACAAGTATGTGGGGCAAAATGCATCAGGAAGAGCCTAGGATAGGTTGTGACTACTACCAGATTTGTTTAGCTGGGAAAATTAGGCATCAAGTGTGACCAAAAAGCCAAAAGCTAAGCTTTGTTTTCCTGTTTTGTCTGAAATATGTAAAATCTATATCAGTTGTGCACCTTCTACTAATGATCAATAGCGGATACCCAACAAGGGGAAAGCCCCCTCCCCCTACACAGCCAAGGGGAAAGCCCCCTACACAGCCAAGGGGAAAGCCCCCTACACAGCCAAGGGGAAAGCCCCCTCCCCCTACACAGCCAAGGGGAAAGCCCCCTCCCCCTACAGCCAACAAGGACAAGCAGAAGCCCCTCCCCCTACAGCCAACAAGGACAAGCAGAAGCCCCTCCCCCTACAGCCAACAAGGACAAGCAGAAGCCCCTCCCCCTACAGCCAACAAGGACAAGCAGAAGCCACTCCCCCTACAGCCAACAAGGACAAGCAGAAGCCCCTCCCCCTACAGCCAACAAGGACAAGCAGAAGCCCCTCCCCAGGACAAGTACCTGCCAGTGAGCATTAGTTGGAGGTAGATAACTGACACTGCTGAATTTGTTTCCAGAGCAGCATTTACATATGAAATTGTATGAGTTAAATGGCCCTTTAAATCACAAGCACCAGTCCCACAATATGCTAAGACAGACAGCATCTGACCCCGGTTTAACATAGTAGATAAGGATGAAAAAAGACAAATCCATCAAGTTTAACCTACACAAATCTTAAAAAGGGACACTCAAGTCAAAATTAAACTCATTCAGATAGAGCAGCAATTTTAAACAACTTTCCAATTTACTTCTATTAAAAAGTAGTGCACAGTCTTTTTACTTTGAGTCACCAGCTCCGTCTTATTCTGTGAATTCTTGCACATGCTCAGAGTATGCATTTGTGATTGGCTGATGGCTGTCACATGGTACAGTGGAAGTGGAAATAGACATAACTTTTAAAATTGTAAGAAAAAAATAAATCTACTATTCATTTGAAGTTATCATGCAAATCTACTGTGTTGACTAAATGTATCTACAATAAAAGCTCCAGTTGATCCAATGACTGAATTTGTTTTGCAGTTGAACCAGTCCTTACATAAAATGACACCGATTTATTCCTAATGTTCCTTTTTTCACCTTTGGCTTTTCGCACATCATTAACCCTTTCATCTTCGTATGACCTTGAAAATCATTGCAGATTCCACAGCAATTGGCAGATTATTGGCACACACAGACCTTGACCGCACATTCCACCCCTAGGTCCAGCACACATCCCCCTCACCATAGCCACCTCTAAATAACAAGGAGAATGAACTCACCGCCTCCTCATCCAGCTTCTTCATGCGTCTCTCCGTTTTCATTTTACCAGAGCCCTTCCCGTGAAACCGGTGAGAAAGCTGCCGGAAGGCCTGGTAAATAAAGTCAGATGGTGAGAAAGGGGATATGAGAAGACAAGATAAGACTATGTTTAAAAGATAAAGACACAACTTACCTCCTTGGGGCAGAGTTTGCGCCCAGTCTCATCCACATACTCAATCTTTACATCCGGTTTGTAGCCATCTTTCTCCTTAAAGTCCTGTGTAAACCCTCGGTACTCCTCCCGCCTGCTGTACTTGTCATCTATAGCCCTATGGAAGAGCAGAAGATACACATTAAAAGGAACAGTCAAGTCTAATTTCATGATTCAAATAGGGTTCGCAATTTTAAACAACGTTCCAATTTACTTCTATCGCCATTTTGCTTTTGCCTCTTGGTATTCTTAGTTGAAAGCTAAACCTAGGTAGGCTCATATGCTAATTTCTAAGCCCTTGAAGGCATCTCTGCATTTGACAGTTTTTCACAGCTAGAGGGTGTTAGTTCATGTGTTGCATAAAGCTAACACTGTGCTCAAGCACGTTAAGTTATTTAAGAGTCAGCACTAAATGTCTGAAATGCAAATCTGTCAAAAGATCTGAGATAATGAGGCAGTTTGCAGAAGCTTAGATACAAGGTAATCACAGAGGTAAAAAGTATATTTCTGTAACAGTTTGGTTATGCAAACTGGGGAATGGTAAATAAAGTGATTATCTTTTTAAACATTAACATTTATGGTCTTTACTATCCCTTTAATATAACTGTGTTGGTTATGCAAAACTGGGGAATGGCTAATAAAAAGGGATTATCTGTCTTTAAACAACAAAAATTCTGATGTTGATGGTCCCTTTAATAGTGACACACAGACACCCCAGCGCCACCCCTTTCCCTAATGCAATGATCAGTATAAATAAGTTTATTTTTCACCATTCTTCACTTTTAAAAAGTCACAATGTTTTGATTGGGGGGCGGGGATGTGAAAAAGGAAATTTATGCATACCTGATAAATTTATTTCTTTTAAGATAGGACGAGTCCACGGATTTCATCCTTACTTATGGGATTACACCTCCTGTTAAGCAGGAAGTGGCAAAGAGCACCACAGCAGAGCTGTATATATAGCTCCTCCCTTCCCTCCCCCTCCAGTCATTCGACCGAAGTTAGGAAGAGAAAGGAAAAGCCAAAGGTGCAGAGGTGACTGAAGTTTAACAAAAATAATACCTGTCTTAGAAATGACAGGGTGGGCCGTGGACTCGTCATATCGTAAAAGAAATACATTTATCAGGTAAGCATAAATTTCCTTTTCTTTTACAAGATATGACGAGTCCACGGATTTCATCCTTACTTATGGGATACAATACCAAAGCTATAGGACATGGATGAAAGGGAGGGACAAGACAGGAACCTAAAAGGAAGGCACCACTGCTTGAAGAACCTTTCTCCCAAAAACAGCCTCAGACGAGGCAAAAGTATCAAATTTGGAAAAAGTGTGAAGAGAAGACCAAGTTGCAGCCTTGCAAATCTGTTCAACAAAAGCATCGTTTTTAAATGCCCATGAGGAAGCCACAGCCCTAGTAGAATGAGCCGTAATTCTTTCAGGAGGCTGCTGTCCAGCAGTCTCATATGCCAGACGGATGATACTCTTCAGCCAAAAAGAAAGAGGTAGCCATAGCTTTCTGGCCCCTACGCTTTCCAGAAAAAAACAAAACAAATAATGAAGATGATTGACGAAATTCCTTAGTCGCCTGCAAGTAAAACTTCAGGGCACGGACCACGTTCAAGTTATTTAACAGACGTTCCTTCTTAGAAGAAGGATTAGGACATAATGAAGGAACAACAATTAATATTCTTATTTAAAACAACCTTAGGAAGGAAACCAGGTTTGGTACGTAAAACCACCTTATCAGAATGGAAGATAAGATAAGGCGAGTCACATTGTAACGCTGAAAGCTCAGAAACTCTACGAGCAGAAGAAATAGCAACCAAAAATAAAACCTTCCAAGATAACAACTTAATATCTATGGAATGCATGGGTTCAAACGGAACCCTTTGAAGAACATTAAGAACTAAATTCAAACTCCAGGGTGGAGCAATTGGTCTAAACACAGGCTTGATTCTGGTTAGAGCCTGACAAAAAGACTGAACGTCTGGAACATCTGCCAAACGTTTGTGTAGTAAAATTGACAAAGCAGAGATTTGTCCCTTTAAGGAACTCGCTGATAACCCTTTCTCCAATCCTTCTTGGAGAAAAGACAGAATTCTGGGAATCCTAATTCTACTCCATGAGTAGCCCTTGGATTCACACCAATAAAGATATTTACGCCATATCTTATGGTAGATCTTTCTAGTAACAGGCTTACGTGCCTGAATCAAAGTATCAATGACCGAAATCAGAGAACCCCCGCTTAGATAAAATCAAGCGTTCAATCTCCAAGCAGTCAGTGGCAGAGAAACTAGATTTGGGTGTTGGAATGGTCCCTGAATGAGAAGGTCCTGCCTCAATGGAAGCTTCCACGGCGACAGAGAGGACATGTCCACTAGATCGGCATACCAAGTCCAGCGAGGCCACGCAGGCGCAATTAGAATTATTGAAACCCTCTCCTGTTTGATCCGAGCAATCACCCGGGGAAGGAGAGCAAACGGTGGAAACACATAAGCTAGGTTGAACGACCAAGGCATCTATCAGTTCGGCCTGAGGATCCCTTGACCTGGATCCGTATCTTGGGAGCTTGGCATTCTGACGAGACGCCATCAGATCCAATTCCGGTCTGCCCCATCTGAGAATCAGGGTGGCAAAGACCTCCGGATGGAGTTCTCACTCCCCCGGATGAAACGTTTGTCTGCTTAAAAAGTCCGCTTCCCAGTTGTCCACTCCTGGGATGTAGATTGCTGACAGATAACAAGAGTGAGCCTCCGCCCACCGATTTATCTTGGATACTTCCGTCATTGCTAAGGAACTTCTTGTTCCTCCCTGATGATTGATGTAAGCCACAGTCGTGATGTTGTCCGACTGAAAACGGATGAATTTGGCCGAAGCCAACTGAGGCCAAGCCTGAAGTGCATTGAATATTGCTCTCAATTCCAGAATATTGATTGGAAGAAGAGACTCTGACCGAGTCCACACACCCTGAGCCTTCAGGGAATTCCAGACTGCACCCCAGACTAACATGCTGGCGTCCGTTGTCACTATCACCCATGAGGGTCTGCGGAAGCACGTCCCTTGGGACAGATGATCCGGCAACAACCACCAAAGAAGAGAGTCTTTTGTCTCCTGATCCAGACCTATCTGAGGAGACAAATTTGCATAATCTCCATTCCACTGCCTGAGCATGCTCAGATGTAGCGTCTGAGATGAAAACGAGCAAATGGAATGATGTCCATTGCCGCCACCATCAATCCTATTACCTCCATGCACTGAGCCACTGATGGCCGAGGATTGGATTGAAGGGCTCGGCATGTATTCAGAATCTTTAACTTTCTGACCTCTGTCAAAAAGATTTTCATGGATATGGAATCTATCAGAGTTCCCAAGAAGGGAACCCTTGTCTGTGGAATTAGGGAACTCTTTTCTAGATTCACCTTCCACCCGTGAGTCCTCAGAAAGGACAGAACCATGTCTGTATGAGACTTTGTCAGATGGTAAGACGATGCCTGAATCAGAATATCGTCTAGATAAGGCGAAACTGCAATACCCCACGACCTGAGAACGGCCAGAAGGGACCCTAGAACCTTCGTGAAGATCCTGGGTGCTGTGGCCAACCCGAAGGGAAGAGTCACAAACTGAAAATGTTTGTCCAGGAAGGCAAACCTTAGGAACTGATGAGGATGATCCTTGTGGATAGGAATATGAAGGTATGCATCCTTCAAGTCCATGGTAGTCATATACTGACCCTCTTGGATCATTGGTAAAATTGTTCGAATAGTCTCCATCTTGAAGGATGGGACTCTGAGGAACTTGTTTAGACTCTTGAGATCTAAAATGGGTCTGAAAGTTCCCTCTTTTTTGGGAACCACGAAAAGATTTGAGTAAAACCCCAGCCCCTGTTCCAGAATTGGAACGGGACGAATTACTTCCCATAGTAGAAAGGCCTCTTACACAGTAAGAACGCCTCTCTTTTTATCTGGTCTACAGATAATCGTGAAAGAAGAAACCTCCCCCTTGGGAGAGAATTTTTGAATTCCAGTTGATACCCTTGGCACATGATTTCCAGAGTCCAGGGGTCCTGAACATCTCTTACCCAAGCCTGGGCAAAAAAAGAAAGTCTGCCCCCTTCTAGATCCGGTCCCGGATTGGGGGCCGCCCCTTCATGCTGTCTTGGGAGCAGCAGTGGGCTTCTTGGGTTGTTTACCTTTATTCCAAGCCTGGTTGGGTCTCCAGACAGTCTTGGCTTGCGCAAAATTCTCTTCCTGTTTAGCGGAAGAAGAAGCGGGGACTCCTTTGAAGTTCCGAAAGGAAGGAAAATTATTTTGTTTACCCCTCAGTTTAGCTGCTTTATCCTGAGGTAGGAGATGACTCTTACCTCCCATGATGTCAGAAATAATTTCTGTCAAGTCAGGCCCGAATAGGGTTTTCCCTTTGAAAGGAATAGCCAAAAGTTTTGACTTAGATGACACATCAGCAGACCAAGACTTTAACCATAACGCGCTAAAATGGCAAATCCGGCATTCCTTAGCTGCCAACTTGGCAATCTGAAAGGCGGCGTCCGTAATAAAAGAATTAGCCAGCCGAAGCGCCTTAATTCTATCCATAATTTCCTCTAAAGGAGTCTCAGACTTGAGACTCTTCTAAGGCGTCAAACCAGAAAGCCACCGCAGTGGTAACTGGTACAATGCAGGCTGTCGGTTGTAAAAGGAAACCCTTATGAATAAATAACTTTTTTAGAAGACCCTCCAATTTCTTATCCATAGGGTCTTTGAAAGAACAACTGTCCTCAATAGGAATAGTTGTACGCTTAGTCAGGGTAGATATAGATCCCTCCACCTTAGGGACTGTTTGCCAAGAGTCCCGAATAGTGTCAGATATGGGATACATTTTCTTAAAATTAGGAGAAGGTGAGAACGGGATACCCAGTCTTTCCCATTTCCGTGTAATAATATCCGATATTCTCTTAGGAACCGGAAAAACATCAGAGTAAGTAGGCACCTCTAAGTATTTGTCCATCTTACACAATTTCTCTGGTAGTACCACAATAGAGTCACAGCCATCCAGAGTCGCTAAAACCTCCCGAAGCAACAGGCGGAGGTGTTCAAGCTTAAATCTAAAGGACATGACGTCCGAGTCCGTCTGAGGCAACACATTCCCCGAATCAGAAAGTTCCCCCTCAGACATAAGTTCCCTGAGCCCCAAATCAGATCCCTGTGAGGGTACATCGGAAATATCCAACAAAGCATCAGAGATTGCAGTATTCACATTGACTTCTGTCCTGCTGCGTTTGCCCTGTAACACTGGCAACTTAGATAAAACCTCTGTAAGGGTAGATGACATAACTGCAGCCATATCCTGCAGAGTAAATGAAGTAGACGCGGTCGAAGAACCCGGCGTCGCTTGGGTGGGCATTAGAGGTTATGACGCCTGGGGAGAAAGTAGCGGCATACCCTGATTCCCATCAGACTGAGAATCATCCTTAGACACACTTTCCTTAAAGAAAATCTGCCCTTTACATTGTAAGGCCCTTTCAGTAAATGAGGGACAAAAAGTAAGAGGGGGTTCCACAATGGCATCTAAACACATAGAACAAGGAGTTTCCTCAAGTTCAGACATGATAAACAGACTAGCAACAGCAATAGTAGTCGTTCTTTATTTGAAAGATTGTACTTTGAGTCAAAAACTATACAAAGGAAAATATTTAGTAAAAGTGCAACAATTTTTCTGTCATCACAAAAATAACATTTACAGCAGAAAAAAATGACCTAATGTGCCCAAATAGCTTAACAATATTGCACCTACTTGTTAGGATATGTAATATATGAATTATAAATACTTTATGAGCCTGATAAATTTATAGCAATTCCGGCCCCTGCACCTCGCCACAGCTCTGCTGCGGCGCCTACCTGCCCCCAGATTACACTGAAGAAACCGGTCTCAAGACTCTCTGGGCCCTACAATTGCAAAAAAACTGAACTAGGCCCCGCTGGAGCCTCAGGACTTTGCTTCTGATCCGGAAAATACACTGCGCGGCTGAGCGTGCGAAAATAGGCCCCGCCCACCGAGGGCATAACTCTTAGCCGAAACTAACATGTCGGTCTCCATATACAAAAGCAATGTGCCCCTCATACAAAGTGCATCTCAGAATAAAATGCCCTGTCAGCCAGATATAATCTCAAAATAAATAAGTCAGAACCCCATCTCCCAGCGTCAGCCAACACAGAAAATGTAAAGTGAAAACAGCACACTCTTAAATAAGTCCAATAAAAGGAATACCAGGTACACTATTCTTTCTTGCAGTGCATACTGATTACCTCTCCCCAGTTAGGGAATGATGTCAGCCTGTTCTGATATATAAAGTCTCCCCAGAAAACAAAAGACTGAACATACCTCAATGCTACTTGTAGCATAACACCAGTCACCACACTGAAGATTTTGCTTTACATTACCTTCAGCTGCTCTGTGGGAACCAGAATGGATCTTAGAAAATGTTTGCTAAGATTATCAACATCAGGGCAGAAAATAAAATGTCTCCACTCCAGTTAGGAATTAAGTGACTGATGATTTCTCCCTGAGAAAAATAGTACTCACTGGCAACATTTTAAAATAAAAAACTTCTTGATTGAAGAATCTAAACTAAAACCTCACTTTACCTCTTCCTATCACTAACACAGGCAAAGAGAATGACTGGGGGGGGGGGAGCTATATATACAGCTCTGCTGTGGTGCTCTTTGCCACTTGGGGGGGAGCTATATATACAGCTCTGCTGTGGTGCTCTTTGCCACTTCCTGCTAAACAAGAGGCGTAATCCCATAAGTAAGGATGAAATCCGTGGACTCGTCATATCTTGTAAAAGATATCTGTAGATGTAACAAGACAGGAATCTGTATATTTACTGCCCGTTGCTTTAGAACTGTGGTCTTTAAATGGGACACTATAAAATGCCTTTATTTGTTAACAAGAAAAATGAAGGCGGACATGGCATACCGTTTAACCCCAGAAAGGGATTAACAATACAGCTTGAGTCTCACTTGGAGCATTTACACATTGCAAGTCCTGAGTCACTTCCTACTTGGGGGCTGTAATGGGTTGTGGATCTGAGTAAGACTAACCCTTTAGGATACAAACATAGCTAAACACAAAGGACAATAGTGCAAAAACCAAAAGATCTAATGAATAAGAGCATTTACTAACAACATATCAAGATGGGAAGACTCAGGGCAGAGGTAGAAAGCAGGTGGTGGGGTATAAGGACAGACTGTAGCTGCACTTCTGAGGGCTGGGAGTGTCATTGTAGGTTAGGGTTACAAGATGACAGAAGAGAATAAAGCAGCGTTATACCATGCAGGAATAGCTGGGAGCTCTGCATGAAGAGAAGCAAACACTGCGTACAAGGAGCACAAAGTCACTACCTGAGCTATTGTTTTATTACTGTTTAGTCACATGACGGATTTACACCCTGTAGCAGCAGCTGTGCTTGCATATAGTTTTAAGCCCAAGCTTGATCACATGATGCTCAGAGCTACTACTAGATAAGCAATACGATAAACAGATTCATAGCATAACATTATCAGGGTCACTTACATCTTGTCTTCTATGCAGTAGATGGCAGACGGGAGCTCCTTATTGGGAGCTTTGACACGAGCCACCTTCTGTACAGTTGTTGACAGCAGGCCTACAAGAGGAGAAGTGGTCACTATTTGTAACATCACAGTACAGCTAATCTTTATTATACAGGAGTATTAGGTTGGTACCTTTGTTCTGACACAGGTGCAAAGCAGCAGCCAAACCTCGGTTGACAATGGGTTCTTCATCCAGGATGGTGGTGGAGGATGCTGTGTACTGAGGGAAAGGTATTAGTTACTCAGCAATACAAAACACATGGATATCTATATGTTTGTCACTTACGTCCTGATGGTTCTTCTCCTCATCAAGGTTCACCATACTCCAGCCGAGTTTCTCCTCCCCGTCAGACTCTTCATCTCCCTTCTCAGACTCCTCATCTTCCTTTTCAAAGTCCTGTGAAGGAGAACAAGGACTTATTGGCATCTTATGGGTCTGTCATTCCCACCACAGTAATATATTCTAGTATTATCTAGATGTTAAGGAACAAAACACAATGGTATGTGTAGCTTTATTCTAAGAAACTGTGAGCAAGGAATAAAATGTCCTGCAGTGCAGTTCTATTCTAGTAGTAAACACAGCTCTCGCCATGATAAATTGTGTTCTTTGATCTAACAATTTAGGATTAACGTTGGGCATGGAACAAAAACGTATTGGAATGTACTTCAATAGCAATCATGGATTCAATTTATTTAAAAGGGATAGCAAAGTCCAAATTAAACTTTCAGGACTTAGATAGGGCAATGGAATTTTAAACAACTTCCCAATTTACTTTTATCTCTAGGTATTCTTTGTTAAATGCGAAACCTAGGTAGGCTTATAATTATAAGCTGATTTCTAAGACTCTGCAGTCCATCGCTCACCTTATGTCTGAATGTGAATAGCTAATAACATGTACTGTTAGTTCATGTGTGCCATACATAGATAACATTTTGCTCACTCCTGTGGAGTTTTTTTATGAGTCACCACGGATTGGCTAAAATACAAGTCTATCAGAAACACTGAGATAAGGGGCAGTCTGCAAAGGGTTAGATACAAGGTAATTACAGAGGTAAAAAGTATATTAGTATAAAAGTGTTGGTTATGCAAAACTGGGGAATGGTAAATAAAGGGATTATCTGTATTTTTAAACCATTACATGTTTGGTGCTTACTGTCCCTTTAATGAAATACATAGGTAGAGCAGTATCTATCTTCTCTCAGGGGTAACAAAAGGGTCAGATCCTCAAAGACATGAGTATTTAACAAAATACTCAGCATAACCTTCCCTCCCACAAGTTGCTACCACACACCATCATGTCCTCCTGATCCTCTCGGTTTCCGGCCAGACCGTAGGTTGGGATTTCCCCAAGTGTCCTACAGAATTCAGAGGTTGCATTAAAGACAATGGACCCTTTCTTATCATCATCGTCGTCATCCTGACTTTTCTGAGAGTCTAAGGTCTTAATCATGGAGACAACCTGTGGAGATCAAGAATCGGGCCACGGCAAAGTGAGAGTTGGATATTAGACCAGGACGAGGCAGAACAGGATTGGCAGAGTGGCATAAAGCGAGACAAACACAAAATATCTGAGAGAGAACAAACTGTACATCAGCTAGTGGCAGAAGGTAACACAAAGCAGTCTTGCCGCCCTTCTAACCTTCTCGCTGCTGTCCTTCTGTTGCTGAATCAGTTTTAGTCGTCTGCTTTTCTCCAGTTGTTTCTGCAACTCAGTCTCTAGCTCGTCTTCTTCTACAATGGCCGAGTCGTCATTGTCCTCTGAAAAAAAGATCACAAGAGACATCAGCACGACAAAACTACTGAGTAATAAAAAGGTAGCAGCAGAAAGCAGCACAAGCAGGAAGAGAAGAACAGCTAAGCAGTAGAGAAAAGAATTACTGGTGGCAGAGAAGCTGGTTTGCAGCTGAGAGAGGTCACCTCGTCTCCCAGCACTGAGGATTACTGGACTAAAAGGTCTTGATAAGGACGTGGTATTTTGTGCCGTGCCTGAACCTACAATAACTACTGGGCCTAAACCTGCCTTGTGTTTAGCATTCTCTGCACTCATTTTGACTTATTTATCAGACCTTATACTCTCTATAGGTTCACTTAAAACCCTACATTTTGTAACTGTGGTTTAGCCAGTCTCCAACCTGCCACAACCAGAACAATTACCCCCACACAGGGCAGAAAGGACAGAAGATCATGACCAAAGCGAGCACGGGAAAGGCAGATACCAAGTAGGGAAGAGACAAATAATAAAATGACTAAAACATAAGAAAAAAAAAAAAAAAAAGTTGAAAGACACTGAACCCACATTTTTGGTTTCATGATTCAGATAGAGCAGCAATTTTAGCAACTTTCTAATTTACTCCTATTATCAAATTTTTCTTTGTTCTCTTGTTATCTTTATTTGAAAAACAGGAATGTAAAGTTTAGGAGCCGGCCCATTTTTGGTTCAACACCCTGGATAGCGCTTGCCTATTGGTGGCTACATTTACACACCAATTAGCAAGTACTACCCAGGTGCTGAACCAAGGATGGGCCGGCTCATAAGCTTTACAATCCTGCTTTTTAAATAAACATCTCAAGAGAACAAAGATAATTTGATAATAGGAGTAAATTAGAAAGTTGCTGCTCTATCCGAATCATGAAAGAAAATAAAATTGGGTTCAGTGTCCCTTTAATGCATCACTTACAACTGTACATTAGATCATTTCAGCTCTTCCTTAATCTAAAATAAACCTGACCCTATTTATGCAGCTATTGGTTGTCCTTTTGGCTTTTTTTTAACTTAAAAAAAGTAGCCTGCAGAAAATAATGGGAGTCCCTTAGAAGCCGGAGCAGTGAACATTTTATTCTCAGTACAACTTCTCTCCAGGCTGCTCGTTGACCAAATTTAAAATATGCAACTGCCTCTCTCATACTTCTCCCCCAGGCAAAGACCACACGAGAATTCTCCCAATCAGTGAAATGGCACAAGCAATACCATCCTCTGATTGGCTGCATGCAGCTCACGCTAGAATACATTCTGTAGAGCTAGGGTGATCATTTCTAAAGTGTAAAAAAAAAGTGCGTATTTTATCTGACAACTATAAAACAATACCGGTAGTGATACAAACATTTTGTGCTATAAAGGGAGAATGCGCTGACCTTTATCACTGATGTCCATGCTCTCCACTCGGACATCATCAGACTGTACAATCACTTGCGGTAACTCCACACTCTGCTCCTCATCAGAATCCACCACGCGCCGCCGTCCACGACCTCGAGACCTTAGCAGAGGATATATGTAAAGAACAGCATTGTTTTGCATTTTAAGTTCAAAACGAGAGCTCTGTGAGAAACGCTGACCACTGAAATATGTACTTTGCAGAGAGATCCGACTTGTTTTCATAAATCACCAATGGCAGACAGGTCTCAGATGCAATTACAAGTGACAGACTACAAGAGGCATTGAAGAGCTGCTAAGATAGCAAACGTCCCTTACGAAGCAGTTAGGCTTTAATATTAAATAGTCACGTACCAGACCCCAGGTGTAAATGTGCTAAACAGATAAAGAGACTCGCATCTAATTTTGTAAATGGCTTAAGGACTAACAAAAATGCTTTGAAAATAATCTAGTCACTTTGCTTGTTGTAAACACATTAAAAAGGGACATGAAACCCATTTTTTCTTTCTTTTCACAATTCAGACAAAGCAGCAGTTTTAAATAACTGATCAATGTATTTCTATTATCTCATTCTCTTGCATCCTTTGTTGAAACGTACACCTAGATAGCCTCAGAAGCTGCGGATTGGTGGCTGCACATATATGCCTCTTGCCATTGGCTTTCAGCTAGGTCCCAGTGGTGCTCCTCCAACAAAGGATATCAAGTAAATTAAGAAAGCTGTATGTTTTATCTGAGCCATGAAAGAAAAAGGATTGTGTTTAGTGTCCCTTTAAACCTGTCTGATGGTCTAACAGTATATTTCTGTCATTATGACAAGTAAAACTGCTAAAGGGTAATCAAGCATTCAGAAAGCCAAGCAGATATCTAATTCCTATATTAAAGTTCACAGAAGTTTTATTTAAAGTCACATGCAGGGTGCATAAAAATCAATGAATTTAAAAAAATAAAAAGATTCCGTTTCTATTTAAGATGCACTGCAATCCAAAAGGTTATTCATCCTGAAATAACGATTAGATTATAACTATATAGCAAGGTGCTGTATATTCAGGTCTAATGTTTCATTTATAGTAAATTAATACCATTAATTAATTCATAATGTTATGATCTCCCAGAGGTTCCCGTCACATTATTTTGGGCATTTTTTTTTCTACTTAGAAGATATCACACATTGGTTTTGTGTATAAAACCATTATTTAAATCTAGTCTTACTGCTAGTGATTTAAATTAAATCCACCATGGTCACATGTTAGTGTAGCGTGTAAAAAAAACCCACCACAACACAATCATGCCCCCCTCCTCCCCCTCTAGTTGCTGCTGCATGCAAGGTTTACCGGAGCACAGAATTTATATTTAGAATTCAGTTAAGCTAAACTGCTCATCACTCTTAGCTCACAGGGATTTTTTGTTTTTTTATCAGAAACAAATGGGTGATGTTCAATCCAGGTGTAACTTTTTCATCTTATGCAGCATGAACACAAAATAATGCAGTTTTACAGTCTCACTGAAGTATATGTAAAGATATTGCACCTCATAACATGAGGGTACAAAGCGATCAGTGCAACCTAGAGGGGCGCTTCCCCCCCAATCTGTACGACCTATAAATCTTTACTTTTCTGTAAAATAAACTAGGCCTCTTTTAGACCCCTAGAGCGATAGCTTTGGTAGGTAATGGTCACATATTCTAACAGTCAAATATTCGGTCACATTTACCTGGAGCCAAAGTCGCTCTCTCTGATGTCAGGTTTTATCCTCAATAAATCTGTGCGGCCTGATTTTTCCTTTTTGCGAATCTTTTTCACCCGTCGCTTAGTCTTCTTGAAGGAGACCTGGTGACAAAACAGAAGGTCACTCAGTACGTTGGATTTGTAAGTTATTAGCACTGTGAAAATATCCCTTCTCAGAGGTTAAAAGGAGACCCCCGGACCTTCCAAATCTCACCGATTGCACATTTACTCTACAAACCGGTCCTGGCAGTGATGCCCCTGTTTGAACCTCATTATACCAATTACGCAATAACTCGGACCCGTACCATCTCCTCAGATGTATAGTATTCCGACGCCAGCTTCATTTCTGGCAGATCTAGCGTCTGTGCCTGGTTGTGCAGCGTCTCCTTAATTCTTTGCAGTTCCCTTTCCCAGGATCCATCAGCATTTCCGCCAGATTCCAAACGGAATGACTTTTTTTTTTCGCCGTCTATCTCCTCATCATATTTGGAAAGGACAGATTTGTGTCGCAACTAAGTAACAAAGATAAAGCATAAATATTAGACTAGTGTTCAGCTTGTTACACAGAGAAGCAGTGCACAAATGGTTCCAATTAACAGGGCAAGATTACTCACAACAGCCATGTCTTCCACATTCTCTTCCTCTGCATACGGTTTGTAATCAGGTTTTTTTTTCCTTAGTTCTACATTTTTCTCAGCCTTTTCTCTGTCCAACATATTTACATTGATAAGGAAATCTCTGGCATCTTCATCCAGAACACCTGAGGTGGAGAGAGGCTCTTAAGTGGGGTCTGTATTGTTTAGCCGAAGCCCCAAGCTACCGTTTACATTATTAAAAGCCCAAAGCTCAATTAAAGGGACAGTCTACTCCAGATTTTTTATGGTTTAAAAAATAGATAATCCGTTTAAAAATGACCCATTCCCGTTTTGCATAAACACTGTTATATTAATATACTTTTTACTTCTGTGATTACCTTGTATCTAAGCCTCTGCAGACTGCCCCCTTATTTCAGTTCTTTTGACAGACTTGCATTTTAGCCAATCAGTGCTGACACAAATAACTCCACGGGACTGAGCACAATGGCACATATGAACTAATAGTCTAGCTGTGAAAAAGTGTAAAATGCACTGATAAGAAGCAGCCTTCGATGGCTTAGAAATTAGCATATGAGCCTACCTAGGTTTATCTTTCAACAAAGGATAACAAGAGCACAAAGCAAATTAGATAAAAGTAAATTTGAAAGTTTTTTTAAGATTCCATTGCCCTATCTGAATCATGAAAGTTTAAAATTTGGACTTTGCTGTACCTTTAGATAAATTGAATCCATGATTGTTACTGAAATACATACCAATATAGTGTAAATTTTGACTAGACTGTCCCTTTAAGGCTAGCGTAAACTCCCCATATCACCTGTTATCATTGAGAACAGTTTAATATTAGGGCAAACCCTACGCAGAATAAGAATCTATAGCATATTGTGGATGCTCATATTCTTGACCAATCATTATTATGAAGAGTTATAATAAAGCTAAACCTACAAAGGCTAAGACTCTGGCGTGAACCTTGTGCCTCACATGAACAGAAGCCAATATAAACCCCCAGCATCACCGCCAAAAATATCATTATCTTAAAGGGACAGTAAAGTCAAAATTAAACTCAAATTGATTAGCTAGAGCATGACATTTTAACACAATTTTCCAACAGATACGTGCATAAAGATCCGAATGCGGAAGTAGGCGGCCCCTCTATTCTAGTGAAAGATCCCCACACTAAGAGCTGGCTTGGCACAGATCTTTGTGTCGTGATCTTTCACTGGAATAAATCTGGCTCCGAAAAGAGCCGAACACACGAGCAGCTGCCTACTTTTTTTTTTTAATCCTTCTGAAGGATCTGAATGTACATATCTACTTTCCGATTTATTTCTATTATCAATTATGCTTAGTTCTTTTGGTATCCTTTGTTAAAACCTAGGTGAGCTCACGAGTGTGCACATGCAGTTTATAGCAGTGTTAAATATAGTTACAAACACTGCTGCCATAGACTGCTCTAGACACTTACACGCTCCTATCGGCCTACCTAGGTATTGTCTTCAATAAAGGATACTAAAAGAAAAAGCAAATTTGATGATAAAATTGGAAAGTTGTTAAAAATTGCATGCCCTATCTGAATCACAAAAGTTTATTTTGAATAGACTGTTGCTTTAATAAATAATAAGCAAACCTTTGTCTTTAAGCGTCAGGATGACGGTCTGGCCCTCAGTGAAGGATTCGATCTTGTGCTCCACCGTTAGACCTTGCAGATCCCGGGAACTGTATTGCTGTGAGGAGAAAAGAGGACCAAGGATTGAAGGTAACTGACATCTGAAAGAGGAGGAACAGAGCAAAGGCAGGAGAGAAATTGCACATAACCAAACACACGATAGAAAGTATTCACTAAAAATATCTGTGTTAATATCCTGCTAACCTTCTTCTGCCCAAACTCCTCGTTCACCAGATTTGACACCCCAAATTCTTCATCCATCTCAGCCAGAAGTTTAGCCTGAAGAAAAGTTGTTTAAAAATTGTTGGCAAGTATTTTAAAATATTTTTTAAAAAATAAGCAAACTTAGTTATATAGCAATGCTGCACGTGTGTGTGCGTATATGTGTGCGTGTGGGGGGGGGGGGCACTGCAGTACATTGGCAGGTGGAGTAATTAAAAGTACATATTATATTTTGTCTCTATCCCAACTTGTTTTATGTCCCTTTAATCGGGTGAGGTTACTAGTTTGCGTGAAGGTCTTATTCATGTAAGCCAAGTGTGCATTTCCAGCTGTGAGGATAAAATGTATACGCCAATCTGTTGTGCTAGAATTAAGATATTGTACCCAGTATGTTTGTTTTTTGGGAAAGTAAAAAACAATGAAGAATTTAGAAGTTAAAGCCATACATGTTATTATAACGTCATCACGTAGACACAGAAGCTGCTGATAATTGAATACGAGGTCCATCTCATCTTGTCACTGACCAAACAACTCTTAAGTTGCTGTTTTAATAATAGGTATGACAGCGTTTCAGTTTGTTTACTATTCTAATAAAGTCTGTGCCATTCACCCTTTTTTCAGCCATGTCTTTTTCAGCCTGAAGCTTTCGACTTCGCTCGATCCAAGCTGCTGTGTCGTCCAGCCATAACTCATCATCTCCCAGAGATTTGATCTTACTACACAAAGGGAAAGAAAGACAATTCACTGCTGATGCATTTCACAACCACAATCCCTTACATATGCACCGCTCCTTACCCTAACTTCTGGTTCAGCAGGCGCTTCTCTTTAGCAGCTGCTAACTTCTCTCTCAGCTCTTGTTGCTGTCGTAGGACAAGGGGGTTAATGACTGCCGCAGCCACCGGATCCTCTTTACTGCCGCTCTCTGTAAACACATGACACGGGTGTGTAAGCGGATGGTTTATAGAGTACACCCTCTTGACAAACCAAAGAAGCATTTTAAAGTGATAAATAGGAGTTTCAAAACTAGCAACAAAAAGAGAAGCATGACTTGTAAATTATTTCACAGGATATGAATTAGATCTGTGCATTTGTCAGCTTCTGCTGTTGACACAAAGATCTGGATTTGCACAGATCTTAGTGTATTGCACTATACGACGCAAGCTGCTACCTTCTACCACATTCTGCAGATAACAAACCTGCCGAATGTATATACCTAATATTAATGCTGGTAAACAAAACAGTGAGCAGGAAGTCAGTCGGCTGCTGGGTGTATAGGAACAGGTAAGGTCAGTAGGTGCTGGGTGTATAGGAACAGGTAAGGTCAGTAGGTGCTGGGTGTATAGGAACAGGTAAGGTCAGTAGGTGCTGGGTGTATAGGAACAGGTAAGGTCAGTAGGTGCTGGGTGTATAGGAACAGGTAAGGTCAGTAGGGGGGCTGGATGTATAGGAACAGGTAAGGTCAGTAGGGGGGCTGGATGTATAGGAATAGGTAAGGTCAGTAGGGGGGCTGGATGTATAGGAATAGGTATTAGCAGCAGGTAAGGTCAGTAGGTGCTGGGTGTATAGGAAGAGATATTAGCAGCAGGTAAGGTCAGTAGGTGCTGGGTGTACAGGAAGAGATATTAGCAGCAGGTAAGGTCAGTAGGTGCTGGGTGTATAGGAAGAGATATTAGCAGCAGGTAAGGTCAGTAGGTGCTGGGTGTACAGGAAGAGATATTAGCAGCAGGTAAGGTCAGTAGGTGCTGGGTGTATAGGAAGAGGTATTAGCAGTAGGTAAGATCAGTAGGTGCTGGGTGTATAGGAAGAGGTATTAGCAGTAGGTAAGATCAGTAGGTGCTGGGTGTATAGGAAGAGGTATTAGCAGCAGGTAAGGTCAGTAGATGCTGGGTGTATAGGAAGAGGTATTAGCAGCAGATAAGGTCAGTAGGTGCTGGGTGTATAGGAAGAGATATTAGCAGCAGGTAAGGTCAGTAGGTGCTGGGTGTATAGGAAGAGGTATTAGCAGCAGGTAAGGTCAGTAGGTGCTGGGTTTATAGGAAGAGGTATTAGCAGCAGGTAAGGTCAGTAGGTGCTTGGTGTATAGGAAGAGGTATTAGCAGCAGGTAAGGTCAGTAGGTGCTGGGTGTATAGGAAGAGGTATTAGCAGCAGGTAAGGTCAGTAGATGCTGGGTGTATAGGAAGAGGTATTAGCAGCAGATAAGGTCAGTAGGTGCTGGGTGTATAGAGAGAGGTATTAGCAGCAGGTAAGGTCAGTAGGTGCTGGGTGTATAGGAAGAGGTATTAGCAGCAGGTAAGGTCAGTAGGTGCTGGGTGTATAGGTAGAGATATTAGCAGTAGGTAAGGTCAGTAGGTGCTGGGTGTATAGGAAGAGATATTAGCAGCAGGTAAGGTCAGTAGGTACTGTGTGTATAGGAAGAGATATTAGCAGCAGGTAAGGACAGTAGGTGCTGGGTGTATAGTAAGAGGTATTAGCATTGGTTATGTCACTATATAGGATATTAGTTAGTTATCTCTATTACTGTGCTCAGTTCTGTAACTGTACCTCTTTTTTTTTTTTTTTTTGTGGGGGGGGGGGGGGGGGTTGCACTACCTGCATAGTGAAACTATAATGCATGTTTTTATGAAATATCTTGTTAAATGATCGTCTCTTAAAGATTAAAATAAATCAATCGAAAAAAATATCCCAAAATAACAGCTTACCTGTTTTTAATGTATTCAGCTCCAGAGGTTTTAACCCAAGCTTAGCACGAAGTTTACTGTAGATAGGAGAAGCAAAGGATAATAATTATGTATTTATTGTACAAACGCACATATGCGCCTAAAGAACCACAGCCTCTCTCTGTACAGAATACTTACTTGGTCTCTTCTATGCTCAGTGATGAATCTCCAGCAGCAGATTTAGGTGCAATAGCTAACAAAAATGAAATAAATGAAGAGTCTGGTCATCTTTTTGAAAAAGATGGGGAGGGGGTTAGTGCATCAAAAATACTAAAACGGGGATGGACAGGACTATTATAACCTTATGTGACAAGGCAGCTATGAGTTTGGGAGCACAATAAATATTCTTAAAATGTATTCTTACAGATATAAAAAGGATTTATTCTTCCAAAAATATGTAAACAAGTAAATGTTATAAAGTGAAAAAATGATTAATGAAAAAGCAGCAAAAAAAAAATAAAGTACTCAAACTAAAAATGAATGAAACTGCAAAAAAAAAAAAAACAACCCATCAGGCAGAGGCGAGAGAGCACGGCAGAGGCGAGACGGAGCTCGACAGTAAATGACATGAGCTGAATTTAATAACTACCAGTTACCATTGTCACATAGATGACACACAGACAAGTAGTTAGTCATGAGTCACTATGCGCCTATAACAAGTGTTAATGCTAATGAATAACAAAGAAATGGTGGGACTCAGAGCTCACACTGTTCATTTGATGCGTCCGACTTCTCCCTCTTGACTTTGTGGTGATCTGTGTCTTCTAAGGCCCTGGACCGACGCTCACGGGGCCGATCTCGCGTTCTCTCCCGGGACCTCTTGCGCCTCTCCCGTTCCTTATCCTTATCTTTGTGCTTATGTTTTTTGTGCTCCCGGTGACGTTCTTCTGCGCCTCCAGCTGCTGCCAGTATATCCCGGTTACGCTCTTTTTCCTTATGTTTCTTAGAGGAACCCATGGCTGCAGGAGAACATGGATATCAGAAGACTTGCAGCAAACATATAAATAACAACGCTTTTTAAGTTAGCATACGATTTCCACATGAAATAATATGTGGGCTGAACAATTAGCAAGTACTCAACCGAAAAAGTATTAAGGTCTGGTTGTCAAATTAATTTGAAACTTCGTAGCCACCAAGAATACCTTGGGACATTGTAGTGAATGTTTTGTTTTATCAAATGAGTATAGTTTTACCCTTTTTCCTTCATTAATTTCCTTGTACCCAGAAGCAATAAAGCCTTGCTAACTAATCCCAACGCTGTACATTTATATGATATGAAGGTTCACACGTGCAGTAGGAGAAAGAGGGTAGAATAAAACTCTTCTTCACTTAAAGGGATTCTAAACCCAATTTTTTTCTTTCATGATTTGATAGAGCAGCAATTTTAAAGGGACACTGAACCCAAATTTGTTTATTTGTAATTCAGAAAGAGCATGCAATTTTAAGCAACGTTCTAATTTACTCCTATTATCAATTTTTTTTCGTTCTCTTGCTATCATTTTTTTTAAAAAGAAGGCATCTAAGCTTTTTTTTGGTTTCAGTACTCTGGACAGCACTTTTTTATTGGTGGATGAATTTATCCACCAATCAGCAAGGACAACCCAGGTTGTTCACCAAAAATGGGCCGGCATCTAAACTTACATTCTTGCATTTCAAATAAAGATAACAAGAGAATGAAGACAATTTGATAATAGGAGTAAATTCGAAACTTGAAATTTCATGCTCAATCTGAATCACAAAATTAATTTTTTGGGTACAGTGTCCCTTTAAGCAACTTTCTAATTGGCTCCTATTAACAATGTGTCTGTTCTCTTTGTATCTTTATTTGAAAAGCAGGAGTTGAAGAT
>NC_069505.1:26253461-26483461 GCF_027579735.1 Bombina bombina
GGTATGGGGACACCATATAAACACACACACAGGCAGGGTATGGGGACACCATATAAACACACACACAGGCAGGGTATGGGGACACCATATATACACACACACACAGGCAGGGTATGGGGACACCATATATACACACACACAGGCAGGGTATGGGGACACCATACACACACACACAGGCAGGGTATGGGGACACCATATAAACACACACACAGGCAGGGTATGGGGACACCATATATACACACACACACAGGCAGGGTATGGGGACACCATATAAACACACACACAGGCAGGGTATGGGGACACCATATAAACACACACACAGGCAGGGTATGGGGACACCATATATACACACACACAGGCAGGGTATGGGGACACCATATATACACACACACACAGGCAGGGTATGGGGACACCATATATACACACACACAGGCAGGGTATGGGGACACCATATAAACACACACACAGGCAGGGTATGGGGACACCATATATACACACAAACAGGTAGGGTATGGGGACACCATATAAACACACACACAGGCAGGGTATGGGGACACCATATAAACACACACACAGGCAGGGTATGGGGACACCATATAAACACACACACAGGCAGGGTATGGGGACCATATACACACACAGTCGGGCCCCGTTAACAACAGCATACATACAAATAAACAAACTACTTTACTGTATCAGCACCCAGGTCTCAGTCACCAACCCAAACAGCCGTACCTCTGTCGTAGCACAAGCAAGATGTCTACCGGTCGCACGAATGACGTCACGACAGTCGCTTCCTGCTGACACAAGTTTATCTTACCCTGCCGCGTAATTGTAAAGTTCACAGCCGCCTGCTAACCACTAACATGAACTGCGCTCTGTCTCACGTGACCCACTAGTTAATGTGCTGCGCCCGCACGCTCCATAATACATAATTCCCAGCCCGGGATCTCCTCACAATAATAAACCGCTTTATTTACCTCACGTCTCGTGTCGTTGTGACTCCGTGTATGGTGCTTATTGTATACAAGACCGTGTACTAATTAGTAGCACATTTTATTTATACTGAAGTGAAAATAACATAAATGAGAAATCTCACTCTGCCCATAATTACACTTATTTTAACTAGATGTGCTATAATGTCATGGGATTTGTCACATGAAGTGCTAGCTTAATAATAATACATATAAAAATATAATGTCAGACATCCCAACTCTCCCTGATTGTAATAGCAGCTCCCTGATGCCAGCAAAAGGAATTTAATCTCCCTGAAACTGCAAGTATCATTATTATTATCATTATTATTATTATCATTACTATTATTATCATTATTATTATCATTATTATTATCCTTATTATTATTATCCTTATTATTATTATTATCATTATTATTATTATCATTATTATTATTATTATTATTATCATTATTATTATCCTTATTATTATTATTATTATTATCATTATTATTATTATTATCCTTATTATTATTATCCTTATTATTATTATCATTATTATTATTATCCTTATTATTATTCTTATTATCATTATTATTATTATCCTTATTATTATTATCCTTATTATTATCCTTATTATTATTATCCTTATTATTATTCTTATTCTTATCCTTATTATTATTATCCTTATTATTATTATTATTATTATCCTTATTATTATTATTATTATTATCCTTATTATCATTATTATTATTATCATTATTATTATCCTTATTATTATCCTTATTATTATTATCCTTATTATTATTATCATTATTATTATCCTTATTATTATTAGCATTATTATTATTATCCTTATTATTATTATTATTCTTATTATTATCATTATTATTATTATCCTTATTATTATTATTATCATTATTATTATTATCATTATTATTATTATTATCCTTATTATTATTATTATTATTATCATTATTATTATCCTTATTATTATTCTTATCCTTATTATTATTATTATTATTATTATTATCATTATTATTATCCTTATTATTATTCTTATCCTTATTATTATTATTATTATTATTATTATTATTATTATTATTATCCTTATTATTATTATTATTATTATCATTATTATCCTTATTATTATTATTATCATTATTATTATTATCATTATTATTATCATTATTATTATTATCCTTATTATTATTATTATTATTATCATTATTATTATCCTTATTATTATTATTATTATCATTATTATCATTATTATTATTATTATCATTATTATTATCCTTATTATTATTATTATTATTATTATCCTTATTATTATTATTATCATTATTATTATTATCCTTATTATTATTATTATTATCATTATTATTATTATTATTCTTATCCTTATTATTATTATTATTATCCTTATTATTATTATTATTATCATTATTATTATTATCCTTATTATTATTATTATTATTATTATTATCCTTATTATTATTATTATCCTTATTATTATTCTTATCCTTTTTATTATTATCATTATTATTATTATCATTATTATTATCATTATTATTATTATCATTATTATTATCATTATTATTATTATTATTATTATTATCATTATTATTATTATCATTATTATTATCCTTATTATTATTATCCTTATTATTATTATCATTATTATTACATACCTCCCAACATTTCAAAATTCAAAAGAGGGACACCCCCCCCCCCCACAGCAAAAAGAATTTGAAATGTGGTGGGCGGGGCTTAAAAAATCATAAGATTAAAGTAATATAAATAAAATTCTACATAAAGTCATATATTTTAATACACTTAGGCAGCAAATCAAACACAAGCTCAAACCACTGGTATGGCTTTGTGAGCGCTGTATTTAATTAACCTTTGCAAAAACATTGCTAAATATTTTTATCTTAATTAGACATTTAATAATAGATTCTTTAAAACTGCTCTCTGCATTCCCCATTAATATTTTAGATTCTGGCCTTTAAAGTCAGCAAAAATGCACAGTAGCACACTACATAGCATACACTTACACATGCAGATACACACACACTACATAGCATACACTTATACATGCAGATACACACACACACACACTACATGGCATACACTTATACATACAGATACACACACTACATAGCATCCACTTATACATACAGATACACACACTACATAGCATACACTTATACATACAGATACACACACTACATAGCATACATTTATACATGCAGATACACACACTACATAGCATACACTTATACATGCAGACACACACACACTACATAGCATACACTTATACATGCAGACACACACACACTACATAGCATACACTTACACATGCAGATACACACACACACTACATAGCATACACTTACACATGCAGATACACACACACTACATAGCATACACTTATACATGCAGATAAACACACACTACATAGCATACACTTACACATGCAGATACACACACACTACATAGCATACACTTATACATGCAGATACACACACACTACACAGCATACACTTACACATGCAGATACACACACACTACATAGTATACACTTACACATGCAGATACACACACACTACATAGCATACACTTATACATGCAGATACACAGACACTACATAGCATACACTTACACATGCAGATACACACACACTACATAGCATACACTTATACATGCAGATACACACACACTACATAGCATACACTTACACATGCAGATACACACACACACACACACACACTACATAGCATACACTTATAGATGCAGACACACACACACTACATAGCATACACTTATACATGCAGACACACACACACTACATAGCATACACTTACACATGCAGACACACACACTACATAGCATACACTTATACATGCAGCATACACTTATACATGCAGACACACACACACTACATAGCATACACTTATACATGCAGACACACACACACTGCATAGCATACACTTACACATGCAGATACACACACTACATAGCATACACTTATACATGCAGATACACACACACTAAATAGTATACACTTATACATGCAGATACACACACACATTACATAGCATACACTTACACATGCAGATACACACACACTACATAGCATACACTTATACATGCAGATACACACACACACTACATAGCATACACTTATACATGCAGATACACACACACTACATAGCATACACTTATACATGCAGATACACACACACACATTACATAGCATACACTTATACATGCAGCATACACTTATACATGCAAATACACAGACACTACATAGTATACACTTATACATGCAGATACACACACACACATTACATAGCATACACTTATACATGCAGCATACACTTATACATGCAGATACACAGAAACTACATAGTATACACTTATACATGCAGATACACATACACACACTAGATAGCTTACATTTTTACATGCAGACACACACACACTACATAGCATACACTTATACATGCAGATACACACACACACACTACATAGTATACACTTACACATGCAGACACACACACACTACATAGCATACACTTATACATGCAGATACGCACACACACACATTACATTGCATACACTTATACATGCAGCATACACTTATACACGCAGATACACAGACACTACATAGTATACACTTATACATGCAGATACACATACACACACTAGATAGCTTACATTTTTACATGCAGACACACACACACTACATAGCATACACTTATACATGCAGATACACACACACTAAATAGCATACACTTATACATGCAGATACACACACACTAAATAGCATACACTTATACATGCAGATACACACACACTAAATAGCATACACTTATACATGCAGATACACACACACTACATAGCATACACTTATACATGCAGATACACACACACTAAATAGCATACACTTACACATGCAGATACACACACACTAAATAGCATACACTTATACATGCAGATACACACACACTAAATAGCATACACTTATACATGCAGATACACACACACTACATAGCATACACTTATACATGCAGTGTTACAGAAGCATTAGTTATTTTGTTGTGAAGAGCTTATTTCCCAGCAGCAATGCCTGAACCAGCAAGCCAGCGCCTAAGAAGGGCTCCAAGAAAACCGTAACAAGTATCATTTCATAAAGAGTTAACTCTTTTTTTTCAGCTTTTAGAAACTATTGTCTAATCACCTCTGGAGCCAGACTGCTAATTGATAAGATGAACTTGTAAACTTGTTATCTTAAGTACTGTAATCCTATTGTGGCCTGTCAAAGGAAAGTGCTCTCTATCTAAATGTGTGATGGGGGATTTTGTGCTTCCCCCCCCTCTCCCCCTGGGAGTGCCCTGTGTGCATGTAACCTTAATAAAAAGCAGGCTGGGCATCCCAGTCCTGAGTTCTTGTTTGACCCTCAATCGCAGCGTTGACTCGTTTTTGTGGGCAGAAGGGTATCCTAGCTGTACTGCAGCTAAGGGAGATTATTCTATATTTGCGAGACTCATATAGAATACTATGGAAAGCAGCTTCTCCCCTCTTTAGCAATAGGGATCCAGGCTACTAAGTGGTCCATCTCTCAGCGAGACTAAGGGTAACCGTAACATTTGGCGGCAGCGGTGGGATTTTCCTGGATTTCCTAGGAGAGGTACAGAACGGATGGAGAGCGCTTACGAAAAATTGAAGCGTACAACCCTGAAGGATTTACTTGAAAGCAGAGGGGGGTACGCCAGCAACCGGCCGAGGAGAGAGCTGATCACAGAATTGACCGAACTGGATCAGAGCTTCACAATGGCGGAAACACCGACCACGATTAGTGACGAAAAAACCAGGATTGTTCGGGAAAGGCTCTCATTATACGGGCCGAACCCCTCCATGGAATTGGTACAGCAGTTGATGGCGAAGGCGGACGAGGATATACGAGAGACTCGAGCCCACAAACTCAACCTAGCGAACGCACACCGCAATGCTGAAGCCCCGCAGGTAATCATCCCTGTCGAAAATGCTGGGAGGCCCAAGATACCCTATGCGGCATTTCGACCCTTCCTAGAGAGCGAGACAGGGATTGATGAATATTTGGTGGACTTCGAAAGGCAATGTGCCCTGCACCAGATTCCCAACAGAGAGTGGCCCACGATATTGTCTGGGAAACTATCCGGGCGAGCCCTGGAAGCCTTTCGTACTCTGGGTGCTGAGGAAGTGACACAGTATGAGCTAGTTAAGGAGACACTGTTGCGAGGGTACGCTGTAACTCCGGACACGTATCGCCGACAGTTTCGGGGCACGGAAAAGAAGCCTAACGATACCCATATGGAATGGGCGTACCGAATGCGGAGAGCGGCAAATCACTGGCTGAGCGGAAGTAAAGCGGTGACTGGGGAGGAAATTTTACAATTGTTTCTCTTAGAACATTTTTATAATGGCATGGAACAGCAAGGGAAGGAATGGCTGCGAGACAGGCGGCCTTCTACCTTAGAAGAAGCAGCCAAATTGGCCGATGAACATTATGACTCCCGTCTTCACGAACCCATGAACTACCGAGCTCCAGCACGGGTCGAACCCAGAGAGGTTTACCGTGCACCCCCTCGTGCTGAATTCCGAGCCCCGGTGCCCACAGGGCCCGTCCGACACTCAGGACCACCCAATAACAGCTCTGAGCGTCCCAGACCGACTTGCCACCGATGCAAGCAACCAGGGCATTTCATGGCTAGCTGCCCCCTTAATACGCACCAGACACCCAGGAATTACAATTACCCCTCTGGGTCCTATCGTCCGGCCCGGGCCCTCTGTGTTAACCAAGAGGCCCCTATGGAGGGATATGTGGGGCCGCTTCACGAGGCAGACCCTGTATATGCTGCCTCAGATAACCGCCAGCACCATCGGCAGAGGGTATGGCTCAAGGGGCGATCTACCGAGGGATTGCGAGACACAGGGGCTACTATCACGCTGGTACAGAGTCATTTGGTGCCAGAGCACAAGCGATCCGGACAGACTGTGGCCGTTAGATTGGCGGGGGGGGATGTGTACAAAATTCCAACAGCTAAAGTGCATCTTGATTGGGGAGCGGGAAAGGGGGCTGTGAACGTGGGCCTAATGGATAATTTACCTGCCGAAGTACTACTGGGCAACGATTTGGGCCCTATGACTTCTGCCTATGCTCCAGTATGCAACAACGAGGCGGACCCAGTGACTACACGGGCCCAAGCCCGGACGGAGCGAGAGCTCTCACCAGTGCGGGAGACACAGGTAAGACCTACCCCGACCTTGCCTGACAGGTTAGGCCCCATACCCTGGGACACCCCAGATGCTTTCGAGGCAGAGTCTAAGACTGACCCGACCTTACAAAAGTACCGGGAACGAGCAGAGACCGGAGGGGGCGGGGCAGATAACGAAACATTCTTATGGGAAAAAGGGAAACTATACCGCTGGACAGAGAAAAGGGGACAGCGTAGGCGACAGCTGGTAGTGCCCCACAAATACCGTCAAGAAATCCTCAAAATAGGCCACGACATCCCCTTAGCAGGCCACCTAGCCGTTACCCGTACCCTACACCGCATTACTCACACGTTCTTTTGGCCAGGGGTGCACGCTGACGTTAGAACTTACTGTAACACCTGCGATGTGTGTCAACGAGTAGGAAGGCGAGGCGATCACCTTAAAGCCCAGCTAGTAAATATGCCCATTGTAGAGGAACCCTTCAGCCGGGTTGCTATTGACCTAGTGGGACCACTGGCTACCCCTAGTCCCTCCGGTAAGCGATACATTCTTACCGTAGTGGACTACGCTACCAGGTACCCAGAGGCTGTCGCCCTATCCAACATACAAGCGGATACGGTAGCGAATGCACTAGTACAGGTGTTCTCCCGGGTAGGATTTCCAAAAGAAATCCTATCCAACCGAGGCACCCAATTTACGGCTGAATTGACCCAACAACTCTGGCAGGTTTGCAAAATTAAGTCCCTCCTGAGCTCCCCATACCACCCCCAGACGAATGGGCTGTGTGAGAGGTTCAATGGGACCCTCAAGCAAATGCTCAAGACGTTCACTCAGGAATACCGAGACTGGGAACGCTTCCTGCCGCACCTCCTATTTGCTTATCGGGAGGTGCCCCAGGAAACGACAGGGTTCTCTCCCTTCGAGTTGCTCTACGGAAGAAAGGTACGGGGACCCCTAAACCTGATCCGGGAGCACTGGGAGGGAGAGATGGAGGCTGACGGTGTCCCAATTGTGCCATACGTGCTGGAACTCAGGGACCGAATGGAGCAATTAGCCAAATCCGTGCGGGCTAATCTCCAGTTGGCCCAGAGAAGACAGAAAGTATGGTACGATCGGGGGGCCCGAAAGAGAATCTTCACCATAGGACAAAAGGTGTTAGTACTTAAGCCGGTGAAGACAGACAAATTGCAGGCGTCCTGGCAGGGTCCCTACCAGATCGTAGAAAAAAGGGGAGACACCACTTATGTGATAGCTAGCTGCCACGACAACAATCTTAGAAAGACATTCCATGTAAACATGCTCAAGGAATATTTTGAGCGACCAGAGAACGTGACGGCCGTATGTTGTTCCCCTCAGGAAGACCCCGACAGTTTACCCATTCCAGACCTATTAGAAAAGAGCCTCCCCACAGGTATAGTGGCGCAGGTTCAGATAGGGGACCGACTTAGCCCCACTGAAAGGGAGCAGCTCAACCAACTCCTCCAGTCCAAACACCTCACCTTCTCCCCGAAGCCAGGGTATACTACTTTAACCACCCACCAGGTAGATACTCCGGGACAAGCTCCCTTGCGCCAGGCTCCGTACCGAATCCCCGAAGCAGTTAGGACAGGAATGAAGAAGGAGATCGATGAGATGCTCCAGCTCAGGGTAATTGAGCCCTCCGATAGTCCCTGGGCCTCCCCAGTTGTCTTGGTGCCCAAGAAAGATGGGACCACCCGGTTCTGCGTAGACTATCGGAGGCTCAATGAAAAGACCGTGACGGACGCTTACCCTATGCCCAGGGTAGACGAGCTACTCGATCGTATAGCCAGGGGAAATTACCTGACCACTATTGACCTCTGCAAAGGTTACTGGCAGATTCCCCTGGCCCCGGAGGCTATCCCCAAGTCGGCATTCGTCACTCCATTCGGCTTATATCAGTTTAGGGTAATGCCGTTTGGGATGAAGAATGCCCCAGCTACATTCCAGCGCTTGGTGGATAGGCTCCTGGATGGCTTCCAGAGTTTTGCTTGCGCCTACCTGGACGACATAGCGATCCACAGTGAGTCCTGGGAGGACCACTTAGCTCATGTGGGAATGGTTCTGGATCAGATCCGGGCTGCTGGCCTGACTCTGAAGCCAGAAAAATGCCACTTTGGGATGGCCGAGGTACAGTACCTGGGTCACCGGGTGGGGTGTGGAAAGCAGCGACCAGAGCCGGCCAAAATAGAAGCTGTCGCCAATTGGCCCACCCCCATCACTAAGACTCAGGTCCTAGCCTTCCTGGGCACGGCAGGGTACTATAGACGGTTCGTACCAGACTACAGCACACTTGCCAAACCCCTGACTGACTTGACCAAGAAGAACTTACCTCGACAGGTCCTGTGGTCTCCCCACTGTGAAACGGCTTTCCAGGCTCTCAAAAATGCTCTAATTAACGCTCCTGTCTTGGCGGCCCCAGCCCTTAACAAACGTTTTATCGTCCATACAGATGCTTCCATGTTCGGGCTGGGAGCCGTCCTCAGCCAAGTAGGCGAAGATGGAGGGGAGCATCCAGTTGCCTACATCAGCCGGAAGCTCCTGCCCCGCGAAGTCAGCTATGCAGCGCTCGAAAAGGAGTGTTTGGCTTTGGTCTGGGCATTAAAAAAATTGACTCCCTATTTATATGGTCAGGAGTTCACTCTGGTCACCGACCATAACCCGTTGGTGTGGCTGAACCGGGTCTCTGGAGATAACGGCAGGCTATTACGTTGGAGCTTATCGTTGCAACCCTTCAATTTCACCATTACTTACAGACCTGGGAAACAGAATGGCAACGCCGACGGGTTGTCCAGACAAACCGACCTCAGCCCCGCATAACCAGCGGTCTGGACAGCCTTAGTCTGCCCCGAAAAGGGGTCAGACCGTGTCTGCCAGAGTGTTCCACAGAAAGGGAGCACTGTTACAGAAGCATTAGTTATTTTGTTGTGAAGAGCTTATTTCCCAGCAGCAATGCCTGAACCAGCAAGCCAGCGCCTAAGAAGGGCTCCAAGAAAACCGTAACAAGTATCATTTCATAAAGAGTTAACTCTTTTTTTTCAGCTTTTAGAAACTATTGTCTAATCACCTCTGGAGCCAGACTGCTAATTGATAAGATGAACTTGTAAACTTGTTATCTTAAGTACTGTAATCCTATTGTGGCCTGTCAAAGGAAAGTGCTCTCTATCTAAATGTGTGATGGGGGATTTTGTGCTTCCCCCCCCTCTCCCCCTGGGAGTGCCCTGTGTGCATGTAACCTTAATAAAAAGCAGGCTGGGCATCCCAGTCCTGAGTTCTTGTTTGACCCTCAATCGCAGCGTTGACTCGTTTTTGTGGGCAGAAGGGTATCCTAGCTGTACTGCAGCTAAGGGAGATTATTCTATATTTGCGAGACTCATATAGAATACTATGGAAAGCAGCTTCTCCCCTCTTTAGCAATAGGGATCCAGGCTACTAAGCGGTCCATCTCTCAGCGAGACTAAGGGTAACCGTAACATGCAGATACACACACACTAAATAGCATACACTTATACATGCAGATACACACACACTACATAGCATACACTTATACATGCAGATACACACACACTACATAGCATACACTTATACATGCAGCATACACTTATACATGCAGATACACACACACTACATAGCATACACTTATACATGCAGATACACACACACTAAATAGTATACACTTATACATGCAGATACACACACACACACACATTACATAGCATACACTTATACATGCAGATACACACACACTAAATAGTATACACTTATACATGCAGATACACACACACACATTACATAGCATACACTTATACATGCAGCATACACTTATACATGCAGATACACACTTATACATGCAGATACACATACACACACTACATAGCTTACATTTATACATGCAGACACACAGACACTACATAGCATACACTTACACATGCAGATACACACACACATTACATAGCATACACTTATACATGCAGCATACACTTATACATGCAGATACACAGACACTATATAGTATACACTTATAAATGCAGACACACACACACTACATAACATACACTTATACATGCAGATACACACTTATACATGCAGATACACATACACACACTACATAGCTTACATTTATACATGCAGACACACACACACTACATAGCATAAACTTATACATACAGATACACACACACAGTTATGGATACAGATAGACACACACACTACATCATTTATGGGTATCTGTAATTCATTGTATGGGGTCCTGGGGTTGGCAAGCACATTAGCTGTCAGTCTGAGGCTGCCACTGTTCGTTACCCTGGTATTAGCACTGCTCATTGTATAAAACTGAAGGCATGCTAGTATTATTACCAGGGGTTAGACATCATCATTACCAGAGGTAGGTTAGAGAGGTCAACATTACCCATGGTCAGAGTGTATACAGCCTTCTTACTCCTGCTTAACCCATACACCATAACTTTTCCACAGGGAATCTAACAGGTATCTAACCATGTGAGAGCAAAGCCATCTGCTTCTGAGCATGGGCCCAATAGAATTTTTAAAAAAAAATATATATATATTTTTAAAAATGCATGGGGCAAATCGGGACAGATGGCTAGCAATCCGGGACAGGGGGACAGACCCCTAAAATCGGGACTGTCCCGCGAAAATCGGGACAGTTGGGGAATATGTTATTATCCTTATTATTATCATTATTATTATTATTATTATCATTATTATTATTATCATTATCCTTATTATTATTATTATTATCCTTATTATTATTATTATCATTATTATCATTATTATTATTATTATCATTATTATTATTATTATCCTTATTATTATCATTATTATTATCATTATTATTATTATCATTATTATTATTATTATCCTTATTATTATTATTATTATTATCATTATTATCATTATTATTATTATTATTATTATCATTATTATTATTATCCTTATTATTATTATTATCATTATTATTATTATCATTATCCTTATTATTATTATTATCCTTATTATTATTATTATCATTATTATTATTATCATTATTATTATTATTATTATCATTATTATTATTATTATCAGGTATTTGTAGAGCGCTAACAGGATCCACAGTGCTATGAACATAGGTGGTATATAAAAAACAATTACAGGGATCAAAACGACAAGGAAGTTGGTTTCTTATTCAAGCTGTTTCTTATTCGTGAAATTCTGTTTCTTATTCGTGGAAGTTGGTTTCTTATTCATTTTTTTTGTCAGACTGCTTTAAATTGACTTTAAAATACAAATATAGGTTTTATTTATATAATAATATGATTCATATAATGTAGTTACACAGAGGTGGAATCCCTTTATACAACAATTGAATATACAAACTTGAAAAAAGGGCATACGTTGGCACCAATACAAATATTACTATTTTGAATAAGTAACAGATATTTTCAAAGGGTTAATAACCATTGGGCCACTGATTTCACTATGAATATTTACAGGGTAGATCCCCCTCCATGACATGCAATTGTTTTTAACCTGGCCCAATGAGGTTTTTGGCACAGATATTTATGCCAACCCTGGCATAGGTGACATAATTCTCATTTTTGAATAAGTAACAGATATTTTCAAAGTAATACCGAAACGTTGCTGCATTTGTTGTTGTGTTAAACAATAAACACTATTTGGTTTGCTGCTACTCTCTGTGGATTTTTATTGATGATACAGAGCCTGGAGTGGAGCCCTGGAGTGGCTTTCAATGGGTCGCTGAGTGCTGGATTAAGGACTTTGTGTTTTGGTTAAAAACAATTGTATGTCATGGAGGGGGATCTACCCTGTATATATTCATAATGAAATCAGTGGCCCAATGGTTATTAACCCTTTGCAAATATCAGTTACTTATTCAAAAAGGAGAATTATGTCACCTATGCCAGGGTTGGCATCAATTTCTGTGCCAAAAACCTCATTGGGCCAGGCTAAAAACAATTGCATGGCATGGAGGGGGATCTACCCTGTATATATTCATAGTGAAATCAGTGGCCCAATGGTTATTAACCCTTTGAAAATATCTGTTACTTATTCAAAATAGTAATATTTGTATTGATGCCAACGTATGCCCTTTTTTCAAGTTTGTATATTCAATTGTTGTATAAAGGGATTCCACATCTGTGTAACTACATTATATGAATCATATTATTATATAAATAAAACCTATATTTTTGTTTTAAAGTCAATTTAAAGCAGTCTGACAAAAAAAAAATGAATAAGAAACCAACTTCCATGAATAAGAAACAGAATTTCACGAATAAGAAACAGCTTGAATAAGAAACCAACTTCCTTGTCGTGGGATCAAATGGGTAGAGGGTCCTGCCGAGAGTTATACTGTTGTAGTCGGCTCTTATGTAGATGAACTACAAACAGATGGCTCATAGGCTTACATGCTATAGGGTTTTAGGGGATAGCCGTGGAGATAGGAAGGTTAGTATTAGCCCAGCCATTACGAGTTTTGCAGTGAGGCTAAAAAGCTTGCGTTACACCCTATACCGACAAGATCCGATTCACAATCTGAAAGCAGTAGTTATGAGTTTTATGCTACAAAACTGTTACATAAAACATTTAACTAAACTGTTACAAAGTACACTAACACCCATAAACTAACTATTAACCCCTAAACCGAGGCCCTCCCACATTGCAAACACTATTTTTTTTATTTTTTTTAAATATATTTTTTATTGAGATTTTAGACAATTACAATAAAATACTTTTGTCCAATTACAGTAACAATAAATATATATAATATATGCAGGTTAATATGAAACATGATAAGCTATAACACAGGTTTATGAACCTAGGATATACACCTCTGCGATGTTTCCTTTGGTGGGAACAGTAAATAAATTGGTGAATAAGCACCTAGTGAACATCCCTCTAAATATGACACTATATGACTGTGTATTAGAATATGATAAAACAGTTCCGATTATAGGATTGCTAAGGACGTATCTATTGATCAACCTATGAATAAGTAAATGGACTGAGCTTAATAAAATCTCTTCTTTTTTTTTTTCTTTTTTTTTTTTTGTAGGGGTAATATATAGTATGTAATAGTAAATGCAAAAATAAATAAAAAATTGGGGGGAGATCGGCAGACAAAAGCTGCCTGAAAGTTAAGGAAATGGGGGGGGCGTGGCCAGGGAATTTGAATGATATTATTATAATAATAATTGGCGTAATCACAATCATGTTTCTCTTGGTGTTAATATAAAGCCAATGAAATGCATAAGTAGAGGGTTGAGGCATATTTAAGAGATACAGTACACCATGAGTGACCTTAAATTATATAGTATATACAGAATTGTGATTTATTATTCAAATTAGTAGGCTTGTCTTAATAACTGATTTAGAGGTACCCATTGAGTCTAGAACTAAAAATTAGGTCCCTGACTCAGGTCAATTTAAACATATTAAACTGGCAGTTATGAAACAAACAACCTGGTATAACAACATAAACAGGGTGAGATGCTGAGCAATAGCAACTATAGTTCCTCCTTTAAATTATAGCTTTTTCATAGAGTATAGTGTATATAGATTAGCAATTATTAAACAATACTAGCAGTGCTAAGAATGTTTCCAAACAACAATAAAATTATATACTATAAGCTAGAACTATGCTTCTTATATTAATAAAACAAACAGGGTAAATGGTTACTTGAAATGTAAGACTAAGTAATCATATATTGAGTATTTTTTGGTGTAAACAAGTATTTTTCAGCCTAGCAAAGTAATTACAAGGTGACTGCATAATATCCTCAAGTCCATAGACCGTCATGTATTGAGCAGGGAGTCAAAATAACAGTATTTGAATTGTAATAAAGTATAGTGCTGTTAGCTGTAGTATCGTCAACCTAGAAGAAAGAAACAATTTGAGACCAGCGCAAAAATGACCTGATACAAACACTTATATATAAGGAAGATTCCCAATATAGCTTCCAAACAAACAAAGACAAGGGTTAGAAAAAAGATATAAGTGCGCAAAAATTGATGCTGAAGTAAACAGTTAAAAGGGGGGATTTATATATAAAACTATTAAAAAATCTCAGATTTCTGAACGTATAATCTTGTGCAAACTATTTCACTACAAAGAATATTTCTGTCCTCACACTTGAGGGTTAAAAATTGATTTATTTATAGTCAAAGTTTTAAAATTTAAAAAATTCAATTTATTATAGTCAAAAGTTTAAATTAATGGCGGTTATAGACATGAAATAAAACACATATAGGGAAAAATTTAAAATCCAAATTTTATAATTCCCAAATAAGAAAACCAAATCTTAAAAACACATTGAATAAACAAATTAAAAGTGCTCTTTCTAACATATGGCTATGACAATAAATCTAATATTTATTTAATAACACATTTAATAGTGACCGGTCCTAACTAATAAACCAAGTGCAATATAATAGCAAAATTAAAAGAGTGATAAAGTTGAAAGAATAATAAGTAGCTCTTAGGTTCAAATGGAAACTCTTTAGATAGGCTCCCAAATGTAAGTCCCAATCGAATGTCCTTCACAGGCTTTCCGCAAAAGCAAAGTATACGATAGTGGACGATAGGGGTCTTCTGATTCCTCCCAGCTTGTTCTGAATAGCGTCTAAGTGGAAGACAGAAGCGTCCGCTTAAAATTGGTGTATAGAATTTAATCAACAAACAAATATCGGTACTTACACATTGGTACCGAAAGATCAGCGCCGCGCCCGACTCTCCTCAGCACAGGGGTCCCGTTGTGTGTTGGATCTAGTACAAACTCCTCTCACAGCCTCAACAGCAGCTAACTACAGGGAACGACCCAGGGAGATGTTTGAAAAAAGGCGCCAAAGAAAACACCTGTAATAGGTGAACAAATACCTTCCACTCCGTTCTTCACTCGGTAGTCACTGGCTGTGACACTGCTGCTGCCGGTCTGCCGTGCTTTCCAGAGCCTCCCACTGGACCCAGGGCAGTCTGTCAGTAGCAGGAGTCTGGAGTGTGGTCTGTGGAAAGCCCTGGGTCCAGTGGGAGGCTCTGGAAAGCATGGCAGACCGGCAGCAGCAGTGTCACAGCCAGTGACTACCGAGTGAAGAACGGAGTGGAAGGTATTTGTTCACCTATTACAGGTGTTTTCTTTGGCGCCTTTTTTCAAACATCTCCCTGGATCGTTCCCTGTAGTTAGCTGCTGTTGAGGCTGTGAGAGGAGTTTGTACTAGATCCAACACACAACGGGACCCCTGTGCTGAGGAGAGTCGGGCGCGGCGCTGATCTTTCGGTACCAATGTGTAAGTACCGATATTTGTTTACACCAATTTTAAGTGGACGCTTCTGTCTTCCACTTAGACGCTATTCAGAACAAGTATCGTCAACCTAGTCAATGCCCTTCATACTTAGATGCTCTGGCGTGGGTAATAGGGAATAGATTAGTTACATATGTATTGGAATTGAAGCCGGCCAGAGGCGTCATAGATATTTTAGGTCTGTACAAAGCTAGGCTTATATTATAACATATATATCTAAATCGATAGACAAGATATGGACCAGCATAAATTATGTGTGGATAAGGATCCAGGAACATATCAATGCAGTCTAGCTCCACAATGTTAAGCATCATAGTAACCTCAGCAGTAATAAGTCAAACATGAAAAATACTCATTAGTGCACAAGAACAATAAGGGTCTCCACAGCTAGGGACAAAATGTATAACTAAACACTATTAATAAGTACAATTCTAAAAAACATTAGCTCAACCCTCTAGTAATTTGGAGTGCTCTTTACTCTTTTTAGGCGTTATGCAGTATCAATTTAGTTTAACCGTCACCTTATAATCCAAAACTCTAGATTACAGCATAGTAGCAGAGGGATTAGACATTAATTGTTTTGAGATAGTTGAAAAATACATTTATAATATGGGAGACAACAAATTAACCAAGTAGTACTAAATGCTTGCTGGGTTAGACTCTTACATCAACAAACCTGAGTCGCATTGGCTTGATTGGGTCTCATGCAAAGGTAGGTTAATTAGCATAAGGGGGATACTCCAAGTGTGTAACTTTTAGGTCTATATTAGAGATGTAGAAAGATAAGTGTAAAGAGACAAGTTAGAAAATGCATGTGTGCAGAGTCTAAATAGTATACTATGTGAGTTTTGGAAAGCAAAAGATAAACTTATAACCTAAATTTGGGTCATCTCTTGTTATTATGTCAAAAGTGTACCAGCTAGGAGCGCCAAATAAGATTTCAAACATATAGCTGTCAAGCTGCTTGACCCTCATATTAGTGGTGGGCATATCATTATGGGAACAATAGCCAACAAGAAAACAAGCTTCTAAGAGCTCTCAGCAAAGGATTGATACATTTAAACATTCAAAAAGTCATATGGGAAACACATGCTGTTGGATATTGTCTGCTGCTACTATTAGGCAAGGTATATGGTGGTCTTCAACCTTACATAGGTAACTTAAGTAGTCTAATCTTAATTAGGGGCTTTTTGAGTAGTATCATGATGACGGCTGCATTTTAAGAAATACTTTATGTACTACACCGTTAACTGAAACATTCTCGTAAAGCAGCTCATATAGAAGGAATTAAGTTAAACTTAAATATCACAACACAGTATATAGAAAGTAAAAATAAAAATAAATAAAAAGAACTAGATAAGTCTCAAGAAGCAATTGGTTTATCAACATTTGATCCCTAGGTCGATGTTGTACTTGGAGCATCAGACCTCATAACCGTCATGTAAAGTTCAATGTAATAAGGGGCAGCCTCCTCCAGGGATCCAGCGGGCAGTCTTTCAATCGTTGAAGGGATTTCTGTTACTCTACATCGGCCCTCTGGTGTATCCTGGATGTACCAAGAGATGGGAAACCACTTTGAAACGGCGCCATTTCAAGCCTCGTTTGCATAAGATCCCAGAAGGTAGGACCACTTCTCCACAGCTGGTGCACATAAAAGTAGTCAGTAAGTGTGGACATCGGGTTTAGTAGCTGAATAACCTTGCAGGGCTTACTTGAGGTTGATAGTCCATGAGCCCGGCCGCAGGAGCCGGCCTCTCTCCCCACGCTCGGCGCCAGAGGTGAGTGTTGACTTTTCATGTTACCCTCATGGCAAGGGCTGAGACGATATGTTTGATGGCTCTTTACTAGCTTCCAACTCGGGCCATGCTTGACTCAGATCTCTTACCGCAGAGTAGCCGGAATGAGTGGTAATGTAGCCAGATATCTTAGGTATGTCAGAGATGATGTGGGCATGTTTTTAGGTGTAGAGGGTAACTCGCCGCTAGACCACATTGACTTTTGAGATGAGATAGCCTCCCCATCTAGGTCAGCCTTCGGTTTGGCGGTTTGTACACTGGACTGTTAGAATGAGGTCGGTCATGTATCTGTCAAATTTAGTTTTGAGCTGTAGCAACGCAGTTTGTATAAGGTGGTGTAGATCCTCCATGATATGTACTGGCTTGTCTTTTGTGGAGAAGAAAGCAATCTTTTAGCAGCTGTATTTCCTGTTTCACAGGGTGGGGAGGCTAAGGATCTCGGCACTAGGCCGACGCCTACTAACTCAGCAGCACAGAACTGGGCCCAATGTTGATAGATACTGCCAATATAGATATCAGTCGGTTCCTCGCTACTTCATCTGTCCAGTGTTAAATTGTTTCTGTCCTGATGTAGTAGAATTTTCCCCATAATCAGCAGAATAGTGGAGGTCACTTAGGAGCTATAGAAAAACACGACTTATCATGGCTGCTGCCCAGACACGCCCCAGCAAACACTATTTTTAAGTTATTAACACCTAATCTGCCGCTCCTGACATCGCCGCTACTAATAAAATGTATTAACTCCTATTCCGCCGCTCCCCAACATCGCCACCACTAAACTAAAGTTATTAACCCCTATTCCCCCACACCCCAACATCGACCACACTATAATAAATCTATTAACCCCTATTCCGCCTCTCCCCGACATCGCCGCCACTAAATAAAATTATTAACCCCTATTCCGTCGCTCCCCAACATCACTGCAACTAAATAAAGTTATTAACCCCTAACCTCTGGCCTCCCACATCACTACCACTAAATAAACCTATTAACCCCTAAACTGCCAGCCCCCCACATCGCAACAACCTAAATTAAACTATTAACCCCTAAACCTAACGTAACCCTACCTCTAACACCCCCTAACTTTAACATAATTAAAATAGTGCTAAATTAAATTTACAATTATTAACTAAATAATACCTAATTAAAACTGAATACATACTTACCTGTGAAATAAAACCTAAGCTAGCTACAATATAACTAATAGTTATATTGTACACATCACAACAACCTAAATTAAACTATTAACCCCTACACCTACCCCTAAACCTAACCCTAATCCTAACACCCCCTAACTTTAACATAATTAAAATAGATCTAAATTAAATTTACAATTATTAACTAAATAATACCTAATAATAAATACCATTTAAAACTAAATATATAAATACCAGTGAAATAAAACCTAAGCTAGCTACAATATAACTAATAGTTATACTGTATCTAGCTTAGGGTTTATTTTTATTTCACAGGTAAGTTTGTATTTATTTTAACTAGGTATAATAGTTAGTAAATAGTTATTAACTATTTACTAACTACCTAGTTAAAATAAATACAAACTTACCTGTGAAATAAATCCTAAGCTACCTTACACTAAATCCTAACATTACAAAAAATAAAAAAAACTACCATTACAAACAATAACAGACAAAATTATCCAAAACAAGAAAAATGATTCCTATTCTAATACCCTTTTACAAAAAAAACACCCCAAAATAAAAAACCCTAATCTATAATAAACTACCAAGGGCCCTTAAAAAGGGCCTTTTGTGGGCCTTTAAAATGGCCTTTTGTAGGGAATTGCCCTAAAGATATCAGCTCTTTTTCTACAAAAGAAAAACAAACACCCCCTAACAGTATACAAACCCCCACCCCCCAAACACATAAAATAAAAATAAAGTAAAACCTAATCTACCCATTGCCCTGAAAATGGCATTTGTATGGGCATTGCCCTTAAAAGGGCATTCAGCTCTTTTGCAACCCATTCAAAATTAAAAATGGCTATTCTAAAAAGAAAAACCCACCCCAAAATGAAAAAAAAAAAAAAAAAACATTACATAAAATAACAAATTAATTTTCAAAAATAATAAAATATATTCCTATTCTCATACCCATTTAAAAAAAAAAAAACACCCCAAAATAAAAAACTTAATTTAAAAAAAAGGGCCTTTTGTAGGGCATTGCCCTAAGTTAAACAGCCCTTTTACCTGAAAAAAAACACAAAGTCCCACGAACATTACAAAGCCCCATCCTCCAAAAAATAGAAAAAACTATCTAAAAAACCTAATCTACCCATTGCCCTGAAAAGGGCATTTGTATGGGCATTGACCTGAAAAGGGCATTCAGCTCTTTTGCTTTTCACCCTAATCTATTTTGGGGTGTTTTTTTGTTTTTTTTAAAAATGGGTATTAGAATAGGAATAATTTTTATTATTTTTGATAATTAGTTTGTTATTTTGTGTAATGTTTTTTTTGTTTTGTGGTGGGTTTTTATTTTTAGAATAGGGGTTGGGCATTTCATAAAAGAGCTGAATGCCCTTTTAAGTAAGGGCAGTGTTGTTATTTTTTGTAATGGTAGGTTTTAGTGTAAGGCAGCTTAGGTTTTATTTCACAGGTAAGTTTGTATTTAGTTTTAAATAGGTATTATTTAGTTAATAATTGTAACTTTATTGTAGCTCCATTTTAATTATATTAAAGTTAGGGGGTGTTAGGTTGAGGGTTACGGTTAGGTTTAGGGTTAGGTTTAGGGGTTAATAGTTTAATTTAGGTTGTTGCGATGTGGGGGGCTGGCGGTTTAGGGGTTAATAGGTTTATTTAGTGGTAGTGATGTGGGTGGCCAGAGGTTTAGGGGTTAATAGCTTTATTTAGTGGCTGCGATGTCGGGGAGCGGCAAAATAGGGGTTAATATCTTTATTATAGTGTGGACGATGTTGGGGTGTGAGGGAATAGGGGTAAATAACTTTAGTATAGTGGCAGCGATATCGGGAGCGGCAGATTAGGGGTTAATAGATTTATTTAGGTGGCTGCAATATCGGGAGCGGCTGATTAGGGGTTAATAACTGTATGTAGGTGGCGGCGATGTTGGGGGCAGCAGATTAGGGGTGTTTAGACTTAGGCTTTATGTTAAGGTGTTAGGCTTAAACATAACTTTTTTTTCCCCATAGACATCAATGGGGCTGCGTTACGGAGCTTTTCATTCCGCAATAGCAGGTGTTAGGTTTTTTTCTAACCCGCTCTTCCCATGATGTCTATGGGGAAAGCGTGCATGAGCACGTCAAAACAGCGCTTGTATTTTGTGCGGTATGGAGCGTAACACAGCCATATCGCTTTTACAAGCCGGCTGTTTCAAAACTTGTAATGGCTGCGCTATAGAGTGTTAAATAACGCAACTTTTGTTGCGTTCGTTAAATTCCCTATAGCGTGCATAACTTGTAATCTACCTGTTAGTTAGGAAATCAGAGAAATCAAGGAAACACTAGCTTATTATCTAGTTTTAGTTGAAAACATTTATTTCAGGTGAAAGGTTTGGTTACTACGCAACCTTATTTCTACGTCTGGTTTCTGTTGCCAGTAAAAAAAAAAGACTATGATTAAAGATATCATATTAAAGTTATACATTACAAATCTTGCTATGCATTATCAATTTTACTTGAATTATAATTTGATAGCAGTTATCATTGATACAATAATATAAAAAAAGATATATTTTTATAATATAAAGAAATAAAGAATACCTTTTTTATCTAGAATTTAAAGAGTTAGAATTCTATAGTAAATGATAATATATGTATAGCTTTGAAAGTTAAAATTGATAGAATGAGGCTGCTAACAGCAAAATAAAACAAATTACAATTTAAATTTTATATGTAATAAATAAAATGAAAAATCTTGCATAAATAACATACAGCTAGATTGCAAGTTTGTGCGTTCATCTTTTAACGCTGAAAATTTGGTAATTTCAGCTTTAAAACAGCACCGCAGCCATTACAAGTCTTGTCGGTATAGGTGTACCACAAGCTTTTTAGCCTGTAACACGTCAGTACCGCACTCTTAAAAATTACGTTTTTAATGGGATTCCCATAGTGCTGGTATTACGAGTTTTGCGGTGAGGCTAAAAAGCGAGTATTACAGCCTAAAACTACAAGATCCGTAACTCCATCTAAAGTCAGTAGTTATGAGTTTTTTGCTACAAATCTGTAACATAAAACTCATAACTAAACTGCTACAAAGTACACTAAACACCCATAGTTATTAACCCCTAATCTGCCGCTCCCAACATCACCGCCACAAAAACATTTTTTAACCCCTAATCCGCCACTCCCCGACATCGTCACCACTATAATAAAGTTATTAACCTCTAAACCGCCGCCCTCCCGCATTGCAAACACTATTCATATATAATTAACTCCCAATCTGCCATCCGCCCACATCGCCCCCACTATACACTAAAATTATTAAGCCCTACACCGCCGCCACTATAATGAACCTATTAACCCCTAAAACGCAAGCCCCCACAACGAAATATACTAAACTATTAACCCCTAAACCGAAAGCCACCCACATCGCAATAAACTAATTTAAACTAGTAACCCCTAAACCTAACAACCCCCTAACTTTAGATTAAAATTACAATTTCCTTCTCTTAAATTAAATGAAAACTTAACTGTCAAATTAAAAAAACTACAGTAAGTTTAAACTAACAATTAAACTAATATAACTAGTAAACAAAAATTAAACTAACTACCAATTAACTAAAACTAAACGACACATTAAAAAAATCCTAACACTACTCTAAAAATTACAAAGTATCTAATTACAATTTTTTCCCCCTAAATTACAAAAAATAAACACTAAATTGCATAAAATAAAAAAATAAATTATCAAAAATAAAAAGAATTACACATAATCTAACAGCCCTATCAAAATAAAAAAGCCCACCCAAAATAAAAAAAACATAGGCTACAATAAACTACCAATAGCCCTTAAAAAATATCAGCTCTTTTACCTGTTAAAAAAAATACAAAGACCCCCTCAACAGTAAAACCCACCACCCAACCAACCCCCCAAAATAATAAACCTAACTCTAAAAAAAAACCTAACCTACCCATTGCCCTGAAAAGGGCATTTGGGTGGGCATTGCCCTTAAAAGGGCATTTAGCTCTTTTACTGCCCAAACCCTAATCTAAAAATAAAACCCACCCAAAAACCCTTAAAAAAAACTATCACTAACCCTTGAAGATCCACTTACAGTTTTTAAAGTCCTACTTGAATGATCTTCATCCCGGTGGAGAAGTCCTCATCCAGGTGGTGAGAAGTCTTCATCCAGAGGCCTCTTCAATCTTCATCCAGGCGGCATCTTCTATCTTGATCCCAGTGGCGTGGAGCGGGTTCATCCTGAAGACATTCAGAGTGGAGCATCCTCTTCATTCGGTCGCCACCGTACACTGAATCTTCAATGCAAGGTAAGCGATTCAAGATGGCGTCCCTTGCATTCCTATTGGCTGAAAAAATTGATTCAGCCAATAGGACTTAGAGCTGCTAAAATACTATTGGCTGTTCAAATCAGCCAATAGAATTTAAGCAGCTCTCATTCAAATATTTCAGCCAATAAGAATGCAAGGGACGCCATCTTGAATCGCATACCTTGAATTGAAAATTCAGTGTATGGCGGCGACCGTAGAGGATGGTCCGCGCCGGATGTCTTCAGGATGGACCTGCTGTGCGCCACCAGGATCAAGATAGAAGATGCCGCCGTGATGAAGATTGAAGAGGCCGCCTGGATGAAGACTGAAGAGGCCGTCTGGATGAAGACTTCTCGTCACTTGGATGAGGACTTCGCCGCCGAGATGAAGATTGAAGAGGCCGCCCGGATGAAGACTTCTCGCCGCCTGGATGAGGACTTCTCCACCAGGATGAAGATCATTCTAGCGGGACTTCAAAAACTGTAAGTGGATCTTCGGGGGTTAGTGTTTTTTGGGTGGGTTTTATTTTTAGTTTAGGGTTTGGGCAATGTAAAATAGCTAAATGCCCATTTAAGGGCAATGCCCATCCAAATGCCCTTTTCAGGGCAATGGGTAGCTTAGGTTTTTTTAGATAGTTTTTTTTATTTTGTGGGTTTGGGGAGGTGGGTTTTGTAATGTTAGTGGGTATTTGTATTTTTTTCCAGAAAAAGAGCTTTTAAGGGCCATTGGTAGTTTATTCTAGATTAGGATTTTTATTTTGTTTTTGTTTTTTTTAATGGGTATTAGAATAGAAACAATTTTTATTATTTTTGATAATTTGTTATTTTGTGTAATATATATATTTTTAGGAGGTGTTTTTTTTAGGAAAAGAGCTATTATCTTTAGGGCAATGCCCTACGAAAAGCCCTTTTAAGGGCCCCCCAAAATGCCATTTTAAGGGCCCTTGGTAGTTTGGGGGGGGTGGGGGTTTGTATACTCTTAGGGGGTGTTTGTTTTTTTTGTAGCAAAAGAGCTGTTTAACTTAGGACAATGCCCTCCAAAAGGCCCTTTTAAAGGCCCTACAAAAGGCCATTTTAAGGGACATTGGTAGTTTATTTTAGATTTAGATTTTTATTTTGGGGTGTTTTTTTTTTTTAAAGGGTATTAGAATAGGAATAATTTTTATTTCTTTGGATAATTTCGTTTTTTTTTTGGTAATGGTAGTTTTTTTATTTTTTGTAATGGTAGTTTTTTTTATTTTTTATTTTAGGTTTTAGTGTAAGGCAGCTTAGGTTTTATTTTACAGGTAAGTTTGTATTTATTTTAAAGGGACAGTACACTGTAAAATTGTTTTTCCATAAATGTATTTTAAATGACTTGTTATACCAATTGCAGAGTATAAAATATTTGAGAAATTGCATTTTCGGGTTTATTTGTGTATCTGAAGTAGCTGGTTTTGTGCTTTGAAACCACAGCCTATTACAATGGGTTGAGCTTCAGGTAATATCAGATCTCATTATGTTATCACTTTTATGTACACAGACTTGCTTCCTTATCTTATATTTGTCTGGAACACCAAAGCTCAATACATAGAGAGAACAATGGAAAATTATCATTTTATTACTTAACTATCATGCCCCCCACTGAGGGTGTAATCTCTTCTGCTGGCTGTGTTTACTTAGGCTTGTCAATAGTGTATACTCCAGTATCAAAACTTTCAGTATAGGTTGGGAAACCACAAGCTAAATCAGCTATTTCAAATGCTGAAATAGGAGTAAAGGAGCCACTTGCAACCAATTTAATACACTCTAGCAGGTAAAAAGGATGATTGGGAATAATTTAAAGGGGAGAAAGTTTTTGGGTGAACTGTCCCTTTAACTAGGTATTTAGTAAATAGTTAATAACTATTTACTAACTAGTCTACCTAGTTAAAATAAATACAAACGTACCTGTGAAATAAAAGTAAAACCTAAGCTAGATACAATGTAACTATTAGTTATATTGTAGCTAGCTTCTGTTTTATTTCACAGGTAATTATGTATTTAGTTTTAAATTAGTTAGTTAATAATTGTAAATTTAATTTAGATCTATTTTAATTATGTAAAAGTTAGGGTTAGGGGTAGGGATTTGGGGTAGGTGTAGGGGTTAATAGTTTAATTTAGGTTGTTGGAATGTGGGAGGCTGGCAGTTAAGGGGTTAATAGGTTTAGTTAGTTAATAATTGTAAGTTTAATTTAGCTCTATTTTAATTATGTTAAAGTTTGGGGGGTTAGGGTTACGTTGGGGTTTATTAGTTTAATTTAGGTTGTTACGATGTGGGGGGCTAGCGTTTTAGGGGTTAATAGGTTTATTTAGTGGTAGTGATGTGGGAGGCCAGAGGTTTAGGGGTTAATAGCTTTATTTAGTTGCGTCAATGTTGGGGAGCAACAAAATAGGGGTTAATAGATTTATTATAGTGTGGGCGATGTTGGGGTGCAGCGGAATAGGGGTTAATAACTTTAGTCTAGTGGCAGCGATATCGGGGGCGGCAGATTAGGGGTTAATAACATTATGTAAGTGTCGGTCATGTCGGGGGCAGCAGATTAGGGGTGTTTAGACTTAGGGTTTATGTTAGGGTGTTAGGTTTAAACTGTAGTTTTTTTCCCCATAGACATCAATGGGGCTGCGTTACAGAGCTTTTCTTTCCGCGATTGCAGGTGCTAGCTTTTTTTCTGACCTGCTCTCCCCATTGATGTCTATGGGGGAAGCATGCACGAGCACGTCAAACGCAACCATATCGCACGCACAAGCCTGTTTTAAAACTTGTAATGGCAGTGCTATAGGGGGTTAAATAACGCCACTTTTGTTGCTCAAAACTCGTAATCTAGTTGATAAAAAATAGGTAAGATTAAATTATATTAGTGGCAATATTTATGGATCAATAACTTACGCCTAGATTTAGAGTTTTGCGTTAGAAGGCGTGCGTTAGCTACGCGTCTTTTTTTTCTAACGCACAGTGTTTTTAACACTGGTATTTAGAGTTTAAAAAAAGCGTTCTAACGCGACTCCTAATGCGTATATTTAATACGTGGAATCACGCCCGCGTTAGACAGTCTCCCATAGAGAACAATGAGAAATCAAACAAACACGCTTTTTTCACCTAACACTCGATCTCGCGAGAAATACGCACTGCTCGGTCATATGACGTATACCACATAATGCATAACAATAACACACTGCAAATGTCATAACAACAATCAAAAAACATAGCACACACGCATTACACATTCACAAGCGGGGAAAAATAAAAAAATAAAATAAACGAGGAATACGCATATACTTTACGATACGGAAATACGGAAAATAACAACAAGGAAAACTAAATGCACACTCATACACAAGCAAAATACTCACATTCAACATTACGAAATATTAGGACAAACATATATATATACAACACTTCACTAATACGACACCATCAACAATTAACATTTACACATAATACTATTGGACAATGTTATGGAAAACGAGCACTATGACATCATCGCATTCTACACATTCCACAAATACTAACTCTAAATGAGTATGCCCAAATTCACACAACTAATACATATTGCACGCGTACTAATTACTAACAAAGCACACCTGAACACAATTTACAAGGCAAACCGGTACATCATTATTCATTTACACAGGGTATATAAGCTCCACACAAGCATGGCTTCTTTGACTGTGTTGCTGGTGGGTTTTTGGAGATTTGAGATATAGTGAGTTATTGTGAGAGTTAGTACGAGTTAGTGTTAGTGTGAGAGAGTCAGTTAGTGTTATCTTGAGTGAGTTAGTGGTAGTGTGAGAGAGTCAGTTAGTGTTATCGTGAGTGAGTTAGTGGTAGTGTGAGAGAGTCAGTTAGTGTTATCATGAGTGAGTTAGTGGTTGTGTGAGAGAGTCAGTTAGTGTTATCGTGAGTCAGTTAGTGGTAGTGTGAGATAGGAAGAGAGCGGTAGTGAGCGACAGTTGATTTGGGTGAGTGTGCGAGTGCTTTTTCTGTATACGTAACATATTTACACGCAAACACATTCAATACATACATACAGTTATCAATAACACTACATACACTCCATACCCCATACCCACTCATACTACACTCCATATCCCATTCCCTTTCATCCCATTCCCTTTCATCCCATTCCCTCTAATCCCATACCCCATTCCCTCTAATCCCATCCCCATCCCCTAGTTACATTTAGTTTACATATCCTCCTTTTAGTCTTCTTATACATTTTGTTTGGTTAAATACTCCTTACCTTCTTTTATTTATATCCCTATCACACTTTGAGCACTTGTTTTGTATTTTTATTTATTTATTTTGACCCCCTTTCATTTGGTCACAGTTACTTTTTGTTGGAGTAGTTAGGGCTTAGTTTAGGGAAGAGATGGAAGAGGAGGGCAGGCAGGAGATTAGTCAGGGGAGAGGGAGAGGGGGGAGGAGAGGTAGGGGGGGAGAGGAACAGGACAGGAAGGGGGGCAGGAAGCGGGGGAGGAAGCGGTGGGTGGACCCAGCCACTTGGTTCAATATGAACAAGTGGCTGGGCCTAGTGGCGGACAGAGTAGGGCTTCACAGTCCGGTAAACAGAGGGCACCATCACAGGGGAAGGCCAAGGCGACTAGGGAGGCGAGGTTTACTATGGAGGAGAAGGAGGTCCTCATAGAAGCGTATATGGGCAGGTATAGGAGGCTGCAGGCTCAGAAGACCACCCCGAGTGAGAAGAGGAAGCTCTGGCGGGAGATAAGGAATGCAGTTAATGCAGTGGGGGGCCATAACAGAGATATGGACTCTATTAAACATCGCTACCGGGACTGCAAGATGGAGCTCAAAAAGAAAATAACCAGGGAGTACCAACATGCCACAGGGACCGGTGGCGGGCCTGCACTGACCGTTGAGTACTCCCGATGGGAGGAATTGTTGTGTCCCAGCATCTCCGAGGTGGCCATAGTTGGGATCGGAGGAATCGATAACGGGAACCTGCCACTCTCATCTGACGGTAAGCTCATTTAAGAATATATTAACATCCAAAATAAAAAATGTATTTAAGGATAAGATTAATGCTATTATGCTGTTTAACACATTATTACGTAAACGCATTCACAATGACCTTGCGAATACATTACTATCTAGGCTACAGGTTAGGTGTGCATTTAAACGGACTGAAAACAAATGCAAAAACATTCAGATTGACCAGATAGACATCACAAACACGGTTTGGAAAATGCGAAAATCGCATTGATTGTTAGATTTCAAAGTGGATTAATGAGGCTGCATTTGTAATTCAACTGGAAGCATCTTTATTTGGAAATATGCTAATATATACATTTCTTTCTTTTTGCAATATACAGAGTCTGGGGATGAGCCAGCACAGCAACCACAGGCTCCTCCTTTTCCCAGGTATGAGAGTGGTGGAGATGACTCACCACCTCGGAGAGAAGAAGAGGCCGCCCCTGTGCACAAGAAGAAGAGGCCCCCCCTGAAGCAGAGGAAGAGGCCCCTCAAGCACCAGCAGGCCGCCATGCACAAGCAGGCCGACGTGCACAAGCAGGCTGCCGTGCACAACAGGAGTAGATAGCCGAGGTGCAGGTGTTACTCAATTTCATCGAACAGATGAGTACCTCCCGGATGGAAAATATCCAAACTAGAACTCAAATGACCGAAGATCTTCATGGCATTCGAGAAGGACATCTCCTGCTGGGCCATCTCCTGCTGGCCCATCTCATCTTGGTACTCCTCCATCTCCTCCTCACCTTGGTCATCCCAGTACTCCTCCTTCCACTCTTCCCAAAACATCTCCGATGAGAACTCGTCAGAGGGGGCAGTTGCCCCCCCCCCCCAGAGCCTCAGTCTCGTGGGAAGAGGGGAAGGAAGAGGAAGTATTTTTTGAGATGCTTATTTTGAATTTATTTAATGTGTAATGGATAGGTATGTGATGATGTGGTTTTCATACACTTGTGGACCACACTCTGTATATAATCTGCTTCTATGGGACCGGGTCCATGGAGGCAGATTGTTTGCAGAGTGTGGGTTACAAGTGTGTGGACACCACATCATCACATACCTATCCTTGTTCATGATATTGATTGGTTTCTGTGATGTGATGTCCAAACTGTTTCCCTAATCTCAAACAAAATGACCATTACAATTATAATTGCATTTGTTAAAACACGGACTATATAAATAGAGATAAAAACATATTTGTGTTTTTAATGTGAGTGTCTAATGACCCTTTAATAAAATATACAACGACATAACATCTAGAAGAAGTAGGCATCTCATATATTTAGCATATGATAAAGATAAATGCATATTGATTACTTGATTCAAATACAATTGCGCATATTTCGGAATTCAATATGTTGAAAACTAAACACAACACAGTCATTATTCATAAAAAGGAACATATTGTTGACAAACATATTAAAAAAGATGGACTATATTCATGGATTTACACTTGCCTCAAAATATCTTATGCAGGAAAACATTTTGCTTTCATTCGTTTATTCAACCAGACAGCCATCAAAAGAGAATGTTGTGTTCTTTATCAGCTATGGGTCAACAATGTTACATGATTCACACAATCCATACTCGCCATGGTTTTAAACTTGTCTTCTCATTCACAAACGTGGGTTACGTGCAAAATTTAATATTGCGGGACTACGTAATACAATCAGACGGTTTTTACACCTTTGCATGTGACGTCTTAATTAACATGGCGCATTCTTGATCGCATAAAAACGAAATACAATAAAATTCGCATCCTTGATCGCGTAAAAACGCCATCCAATAAAAGTTGCATCCTTGATCGCGTAAAAACGCCATCCAATAAAAGTCGCATCCTTGATCGCGTAAAAACGCCATCCAATAAAAGGCGCATCCTTGATCGCGTAAATACGCCATCCAATAAAATGCGCATCCTTGATCGCGTAAAAACGTCAGCTGGCAGGTGACGTCTTAAGCAACATGGCGCATCCGAGATCGAGGAAAAACATCAGCCAATACAAGGACTCACTTGATAGCTTGGCATATCAATAAGAAACGTATTTATATTTTAGAAACTAGTATGTGTCTATATTGCTAGCTAGGAATGTCACGCTAGATAACGTAATACTGTGATATATGAAATAGAATCCATTATTGAAAATAAGGAGATATTTCATTAGAAGCAGAGGATTATTAACTAAACTATTTAGCAAGCAGCATGTTTTAAATAGACATGTAAACAATATTTTAAGGTTACACGATTATGTACGACATTGCAATTTGAAATACATTGTAACAATAAATGAAAATCTTTGGATTATTGTGTTTCATGTCCCTTTAAGTGAGAATTAATGCTAGGAGATGCATTCTGAAAATAGGGATGTGTTATATATTATATGTTAAAGGGACAGTCAACCCCAGAAATTTTTTGGTTTAAAAATATAGCTAATCCCTTTATTACACATTACTCATTTTTGAACAACAAACACAGTTATATATTAATATACTTTTTACTTCTGTTATTATCTTGTATCTAAGCTTCTGCTGACTGCCCCATTATTTCTGTTCTTTTGACAGACATGCAGTTTAGCCAATCAATGCTCACTCCTAGGTCACTTTACGTGCATGAGCTCAATGTTATCTATATGAAACATGTGAACTAATGCCTTATAGTAGTCAAGATTTATTCAGATTAGAGGCAGTCTTCAAGGTCGAAGAAATTAGCATATGAACCTCCTAGTTTTACCTTTCAAATAAGAATACCAAGAGAACAAAGCAAAAATGTGGATAAAAGTAAATTTGGAAGTTGGGTAAACTCGCATGCCCTATTTAAATCATGATTCATCTTTTGGGACTTGACTGACCATTTAACTATAGCTATGGTGTCCATCTTTAACATTTAAAATGTACACATGATAAATACATATGTCATTGATGTTTTCATATATGTTTATATTGTTTTGGAATAACAATAATGACACATGTATTGATCAAACGTGTCACTTATTCAAGTTGAAATATGGTCAGCCTACCTATAGCCATATATTGGAGGATAATTAATTTTAAAAAATATTAATATAAAGATATTCATCATCTAAAATATGCACATTACACACAGTGATTGATTTGGTTACACTACTCCAATAAGATATAATTGAAATTGGAATACGTGTGCTGTCAACATTCAAATAAGAGTTTTCTTTTAAAATAAGATTATATGTCCTTGTTCATGTAAAAAGGACAAAAATGCATTAGAAATGCAGATCCATTCCTTAACAATTGTGGTCAGCATCACTTAAAGGGACATGAAATACCAAATTTAAAAAATCAGGATTCACAGAGAGGATACTATTTACATAAAAATAATACTTTACAGAGATTATCTCATTGTATCAATCCTGGGATCATTTGTTAAAGGTGCATCAATTCACGCAGAGTTTACAAATGAACACATGGATGTGAAATTAAAAATATACATATATATATATATATATATATATACAAACATCAAGATATATATATATATACATATATAAAATCATTACTATGCTAATCATCATCTTGCCAAGATAAAGCTTTACGAAAACTATATCAAGAAAATGAATCTAATTAAATTGGATATGTAAATATTAAAGTCATTTACAATTGTATTACATATATGAGTCGGGAAAGACCATTATTTGGTTTCTGGTCCCTTTAAGGATTAACCACATAAACTAGAGATTTCAATCAATGACATGAATAAAGAGGACAAAGAATCATGGAATGACATGTATTTTATTAGTATGTCATAAAACATAAACGTTTAAAAAAAACATGTTGAAAGATCATTAAAATTGGAGCCATTTGACAAGGTAAAAGAGTGCATCACAGTCCTTGGAGGGAGTTGACAAGGGCCAACAAAGGCCAGCACAGCCCCATTGGAGCCATTTGAAAAGGTAAAAGAGTGCATCACAGTCCTTGGAGGGAGTTGGCAAGGGCCAGCACAGCCCCATTGGAGCCATTTGACAAGGTAAAAGAATGCATCACAGTCCTTGGAGGGAGTTGACAAGGGCCAACAAAGGCCAGCACAGCCCCATTGGAGCCATTTGACAAGGTAAAAGAGTGCATCACAGTCCTTGGAGGGAGTTGGCAAGGGCCAGCACAGCCCCATTGGAGCCATTTGACAAGGTAAAAGAGTGCATCACAGTCCTTGGAGGGAGTTGGCAAGGACCAGCACAGCCCCATTGGAGCCATTTGACAAGGTAAAAGAGTGCATCACAGTCCTTGGAGGGAGTTGACAAGGGCCAACAAAGGCCAGCATAGCCCCATTGGAGCCATTTGACAAGGTAAAACAGTGCATCACAGTCCTTGGAGGGATTGGCAAGGGCCAGCACAGCCCCATTGGAGCCATTTGACAAGGTAAAAGAGTGCAACAGGCACAACAATAAACAAAAAAGGCCAAATGGCAACAAACAAATCAGTAACATGTGGATGGAAGAATATTAAGGCGACCTTGGAGCATCTCCAGATACTCCACTTACTGGGCATCATCTTCATTGTCCTCTTCATGCTCTGCTCCAGATTCAGGCATTGACTGTAAACGCCTTATATGGCTTCGAGTTGAATGCTGAACCTGGAGCAGGGTATGAATGGTGTCATTCATCCTTCCCAGGAACAGTGAGTTCCTCAGCACGGCCTGCTCTATACGCAATAGAGTTTCGAGCATGAGCCATGCTGAGTCACAACCTAAAAGAAATAAATAGAAGAATATTAATGTTAATTACACAACATAATATAAATCTAGCAAATATACATTGGAATTTGAAAGCAAAATCATTCTTACAATCAAATATTCAATATTGCTTATCTTCACATGAAATATGTTCTTCATACATAAACCATTAAAGGGACAGTTTACTCCAAAATGTTATCCCCTGTAATTTGTTGACACTGATCCACTTTTCCAGCTTGAGTCTATTAATATTTTGAACATTATTTCCATTGTCCATGCATTGTAAATTTAAATAGTTTATTTATCCTGTGGTATCCACACCTATCCTTAAAGCTTTTTGCCTTGAGGCCAACATGTGTAAACACAGCAAGCAGAAGAAATTACACTCCCAGTGGTTTACAGAAGAGATAATGTAAGAAAAAGTTATATTTCTATTTTTCAATACAAGTAGTAGTGATTGGTATATGGAGTGAGATGATATTAAAGGGACACTGACCACAAATATTTTAATTTGTGATTCAGATAGACCAGTAAAAATATTTTAAACATTTAATTCACTCCTATTATCAAATCTAATACATTCTCTTTGTATCTTTAATTTAACCTCTTAAGGACATATGACGGAATTTTTCCGTCATAAAACAATTGAGCAAACTGAAAGCTGTGTCCTTAAAGGGTTAAATGCAACAATGTCATTTTATATTTCTGACCATTTTTGGTGATCAACCTTGGTTGTCCCTGCTGATTGGTGGATAAATTAATCCAACAATAAAACAAAAAACCCCACAGTTCACAATATTTGAACAATTAGATGCCTTTCAACATAAAAATAAAGAGACAAAGAGAACTCTTAAAAATTGATAAGAGGAGTAAATTATCAAGTTGATTAACATTGCATGCTCTATTTGAATAAAATTTTAAAATATTTTTGGTTCACTGTCACTTTAAATATGTTATAATGTTGATTTAGAATGATACTTACAGCTGTGCCTGGGAAGGACGATCTGACACCTCGAACAATGAAGGTTGGGATAGGGGGGAGGGATGGGATATTGCTGGCGAGGGCTTGGATTGGGCTGGCGAGGGCTGGGGTGCTGCTCTGGGGGAGCCCGTACATCTGGGGATTATTGGGCATGGTGAGTTGGGGACTGGGCAAGTTGGGGAACTGTATGGGCCAAAATACGGGGAGAGCGGCGAACAGGGACAATTCTGGGAGGGACAGGCCTGGAGGAATGGGAAGGGCCGAGAGGGTCTTGTGTCTGGGCAGGGGCCTGGGCAGGGGCTTCTACAGGGAGAGGGGCTTCTACAGGGGGAGGGGCCTGGACAGGGGCTTCTACAGGGGGAGAGGCTTATACAGGGGGAGGGGCCTGGGCAGGGTCTTCTACAGGGGGAGGGGCCTGGGCAGGGTCTTCTACAAGGGGAGGGGCCTGGGCAGGGGTGGGAGAATGATGCCCAGAAGTGGAGTGTCCATCTGAAATATATAATAAAATATATATTAACATCTCATACATCATGAAATCAAAGCAAGGCATTTCAACATGATTAGGTTTTATATATACTTAGAAGTGGTTTACAATTTATTAACAATGATGATATAAGGATATGGTATGCATATAGGCACTCAAATGAATAGCAAGGAGTGTTTGTCCAATAAGAAGATGATTATTGTGGCTTGTCATGGAATATGCAAGTGACATCATGATGTCATTAATTAAAAATCAGACATAAATGAAAACATAATACAAGCATATGTTCATGCTGCATGATATGGAAAGGGGGGCAGTAGTGGATTCTAAAAGAAAAGGAATAATCCTTTTTCAAGTGCCAAAGCTGTAGACTTTGAATTTCTTCATGAGAATGTTTACAAACAATAATACATGTTGGATACATGTTAGATAGCTTTCACATACCATCAGACTCCATGGCCGCCTCTTCCTCCTCCGTCCCACATGTTATATCAATCTCTGTAAAACATAACATGTTGTGTACACGTTAATATCAGATATTATAATATATGTTACTGTTGCTACAAGACACACATCAATGTTGCATTAAAGATATACTGAGCCAAATTTATGATTTACATCATTTTGATGGAGCATACAAATGACATTAGATTTGTTATTCTCAATGAGTAAGAATTTCATTTTATTGTTTGGATTTCATATAAATTCACAAAATAAGAGTACATGGAACATTTGAGAGTTCTCATGTGTGTATCACTTCATGATTGTTGTCCAAATTTATAATAAAAACAAACATATGTTATCCATCTTCTGAACAACAAAGGTGTAGACTAAGAAGCTTTGAGATATTAATCTTTCAATATTAAAATAAATTAGAGATATAATCATAGTACTAAATTATATGTTTGATTCAAATGTAATGCTTCATCAGAATCATGATCATAATATAGATTACAAATACACCTTCAATGACATATGAATGAGTCAATGGACTTACCAGAATGCTTGGAAAGCATTTCATCGTCGGTGCTGGATCCCCCTGGGCTCCCAACAAGAACTATATCTATGAATGATATAGATATCTATTAGTGAACACAGTTTGGACATCACTAAGTCACATCATTATCGATTTTTACGAAAAATATACTTAGAAATGAGAACAATAGAGCACTAATCGGAAGAATAAATGCATGAGTGAATCCAGGTTATTCAGAATAAAAAGATGTCTTTAACATATGTTTAATTTCTGACTATATTAGACACACAAATCATCTCATATGATTATATTGCATATCTAAATATACCCATTGATCAATGTTTTTAAACGAATACACACAAACAACATTTTAAATAAAAAACGGTGGTAAATCGAACCAAAGCCATGTGTCACATCGATCCATTTGTGCAATTGATCACAATGCAAAACAGAAGTTATTCATCCAAATATGTAATCATGGTGCTGTTAGGGTATGCTTATATCTATAAAGTAAGTCCAAGACTGAATATGTCATTTAGATATCAATATTGCTTCATCCAAACAATGTAATGAGGAATGAATCAATTGATTATTAAAGGGACACTGACATCAATTTGGTTAAAACATTGATTTTAAAATAAAATTAATGTTTTATTTAATTTGACATTTACTCCTATAATTTTTATTTTTTTTATTTTAATGCAGCTAAGAAATTGTTTGGTTCATTAAATATTGCTCATTGAAAGTATACAACAATCATCAAGAACAACCCAGGTTGGTCACCAAAAAGGGACCTGCATCAAAAATTACATTATTGGTTTTAAAATTAATATAACAAGAGAATGTTGAAAATATGATTATAGGAGTAAATAAAATATTTGATTAATATTGCATGCTCTATGTGAATGACAACATAAATAATATGTGGTCAGTGTCCCTTTAAGATTTAAATATCTTAATGTGTCAATTTTGCTGTTAATGAATTTTCAAAAACATATGTTGATGTAATGAATGGTATTGAGCATGCAATAACAATAAAAACTGTAATTTAAGAATATCATCAAGATTCTTTAATTAGCCTCTCTTAAAGGGACATGAAGCGCAAAATGTGTTATTGGATTAATTTGTCAATAAAATCTAGCCTGTGATTTTAAAATATTAGTGAAAATCACGTGTCTAAATCCGTCATTTTAAAATTTTGTTTTCATGTCCCTTAAATGATAACAACCCAAAAACGTATGTAATGTATATTTATAAAATATTAACATATGCAAAAATGTGTGATTGTCAAAATATATCAAAACAATGACAAGCAATACACAGGGGCAGAATATAAATTTGACAGGAAACTAATCTAACAGTAAAAGGAACATATCAAAAATAGAAGCGATATATTCAAATTCACATAATTTATGATTTGTACTACAATGTAATCAAAAAATGTATTTTTGAATTTTAATTTGAAATAAACACAAAAGATAATTCGAGTATCCATATAAATTTCGACAAATGTGAATGTATATGTTATGTAATGTTGTGTCCATATTTCGAAGACAAATTGCTATTAAAATGAGACATACCATAGTCTTGAGAACCCTGGCCCGGGGGTCCAGCACCAACATCCATATCTGTAAAATATTCAATGAGGATTGGATATCATTAATAATTATCAGGACATGTATCGAAAAAAGTTTAAAATACATTTACATTTACAAAATAAGAATCTATTTTTATTCACATGAGTTAATTGTTTCATCAATTAATGTCTCAATAAATCGATCCTGTATTCTTGTTTTCAAATCTTTATCTTGTTGACTGTAGCTTTAATTCATTTCTTGAATTTTTGCATTATCATCAATTGATATCTATATTTCCTTGTTTATTCTTTTGATCTTGCTAGTATATTTTGTATAATGTAGTAGATTGTAAATAAGGATACTGTATTCTTCACATATATACTAATTAATGTATACATTTGACCAACATGTGTAAAGCAAACACATGTTCATGTGTGTGCGCAATTCTATCTTTCGTGATCATTACGCAATTACTCCTAGCGGAATTGCGCATCCGTGATTTGACCAACATGTGTAAAGCGATGCCAGTTACAGCAAACACATGTTCACGTGTGTGCGCAATTCTATCTTTCGTGATCATTACGCAATGATTCTATGCGGAATTGCGCATCCATGAATCAGAATTAATTTGGATATAGTAGTGTGATGAGTATCATTTCATAACAAATTATGATATATTTTCAATTGGGTGTATTACGAGATGGAAATCGTATATTTGTTAATATTGAACAATAACAAATAATATTTATAACTGGGTTATGATTCGAGAGTCAATGTATGAAATGGCGGATGCTCGGGATTTCACGGATGCGCAATTCCATTTTCACTCTGTGACGCATATTCTGGATAGCGCACGAAACATCACTCCTATTTCATGTGTGACTAATCTAAAATCAGATATCTAAACATCATATGTAGCGTATGTTGTGAGATCTATATAGGTTAAATATATGACTATCTACACATTTATTAAAAGTCTAATAAAATATTAATATATTATATAAAGTAGGATATTTACCTTGTTCAGCCTCCATTTCAACTCCTCCCAGGCCACCGGACGGAGAAGCAGCTGCACTGGACCCCGGTTCCTGAGTTTTGGATCCAGCAGCTGTGAGGGAAGAAGAAGAGGCCGAGGATGGAGAGGATCGAAATCCTTTGGGGACCCGGAGATTGAGGAGGTCGCATAAAGAGACCTCATAAGGGAGTAGGTAAAGTTTCCATTCTGGATCAACTTTCTTTCCACCTCTCTTCCGGGCTTGTACCCACGCCCTTATGAGGCCCACTTTTTTTTGCAGACGCAACCACATATCTCCGAACCTCCGCATGATCTGATCCTGGCTCCTCTGGGCGCCCTTCACCAATTGAACCTTATTGGTGATTGACTCCCAGAGGGCCTTCTTAACAATCGCATCTGTCGACCTCTTCTGGTTCCCAAACAGCTGCGGATAAAACCTCTGGACGGCGTGGACCAGTGCAGGGCTCTCCTGCTTGGCAAACCTGGGAGGTGTCATGCCTGCCGAGTTGCATATATATATTTATAATATATTATTACAAAATACACCAGCAGGCATTAGAGAACTGACAAAGATGGCAACGTGTAATGGACTTTTATATGGTGAAGTAAACATGAGATGCACCATGTGACATGTTATCTGTACATCTGATTGGATTACATTTTAAAATATTGTTATCATGTCTGTGAGACCATCCTGACTCAAGTTGTGTTTGTGTGATGAACTCTGATTGGCCGTTCCCTAATGTTTCATATCTTAGTAACTTCCATACACATACCTCCTGGTGGTGCTGTTACTTCATTTTTCATGTAGACTTATTTGTAACTCATGGGCCTGTCATGCGGATATGTGTGACGCAGATTTAATATACGTGATCCGTTAAATATTAATGTTTAAATTCTAGTTAAAATCTAATACTGTCACATTATTAAATGTTGTAGACATTTCTCTGTTTAATATCGTTCTGTTTCTTTAATACAAATACGTTGGATTAATACATATTTAACATTGTATGTATTTATTGTTCATTAAGTCAATTTTGTGACTTATTGTGAAGTATTGACATTGCTCTATTAAATGTATTTATAATGCACATTGATTGTGTGCTATTGCGTGACATTAGTCTAGAATGTTTAAAGATGCGAATCTCGTGTTGCAAGATACGTTTCCCACGCAAAATTTCAGAATGCGCAATTTCTGGTTCTAATGTCTGTAACTTGGATAATCTGTTTATAAATGTTAAACTACACGTTTGTTTCTTATTAGTAAATAAACCTTGAGCTTGTATTTGTCTGAACTGCTCATATATGTTATTGTGCAATGGCGTCTTTATTTTTAAAGAGACATTACAACAAAATAATTTTAACAAATGATCTGTAGAGATAAAAAATGTTTAGACTTTAAAATGTAACTCAATTTATCTTTTGATTTCGATATCCTTAACAGAAGAAATTTCAATGCACATGGTTGAGCCAATCACATAAGGCATCTCTGTGCATCCACCAATCTTCATCTACTGAGCCTATCTCGATATGCTTTTCAAGCAAAGTATGTCAAGATAATGAGATAATAGAAGTAAAAGACACTCTTTAAATCCCTTAAGGATATTTTGTGTTCATGTCCCTTTAAGGAGACATTTCCCAATAATGCTTGAAAGATCATAAACCTATGCACCTTCCTTTCTCAAACTTAGTATAACATGTGACTAAAGCATATTTAGATTACCTTCTGGATTGTTTTCCCCACTGTGAATGAAATATATTCTAATGGCTGTATTTTGCCGTCTTCAGCTTAAAGGGACATTAAGCTATATGTTCTTTACGTATTTCAATGGATAATAGAATATTAAAACAACTTCATATTTAGTTTTATTCTCTCATTAGCTTTTAAAAATATATATTCTTGGATGAAAAACATAGATAGATAGGCTATTTTGATGCTGATTGTTGGTTGCACATAGATGCCTTATGTCATTGTCTAAGCCATGTGCATTGATATATATTTTTCAAAGTATATTTAAAGACTGAATGTAATTAGATAATAGTACATTAAAAATATTTGAAAAATTAATTTGTATTGGTTAAAATTCAATACACAATATATTTTTGGAATGTCCCTTTAAGGACCAAACCATTAGGAATATGTTGATTTAACATTGTAGAAATAAACTAAAGAGGAATGAAAATACATATAGATATGTGATATCTAACCAAGAGGTAAAATAAATAATTATGTGAAATTATATTACAAACTAGCTATAGTTAAATGACCCTTCAAATGACTCCACTAGAACAGAAAAACAATCAATATGGCATACAATAACTAGCTTGTGCAAAATATGAAATTAACTGACTTACCAGTTTCATGATTTTTAAAGCTATATTTATGAAAATAATGTTTTTGTATACCTAAGGAAGATACACGATCTTATAAAACAAATTGAAAATTCAACTACACTGTCACTTTAATGTAAGTTAACCACTTTCCCTTCTTAAAATTGAAAATAACAAAGTTGTTATGTCGAATTCTGACTACATATCCGAAATAATTTTAAAATTTTAACATCTATAAATTACACAATAAAAGCATCGATAGATTTCACTCCCAAATTAATTTATAAAAGCTACTTGACTTTAACATTCTCTGAATAAGTGGATTTTCGATAATTAATTCAATACATGATGCCTAATTTGATATCATGCATGTGCTTGTCAAATAGACAACTACCAGTCATGTAACTACCAGTCAAAAAAAAAATTAATTGTCAGATTATATGGATATTTATTATAATCTGTTTGTTAAAAAGATGGTCTTTAATAAAAATAATAAAAATAAAAGTTTAGTATTACAAAATATTTATTTTCAATAATTTTGTTTTGTTTTGTTTTTATCACAAAAATAATTAGAACAAATGTAATAATTCATCACAGATGAAACTCTGAAAAAAAACAAAAAAAACATTAGTTATTTAATACACACATGTCTTAAAATATTCATTACATAAAATAACTTTAAAATCATCTTGTGTCTATGCTCTAACTTTTTGAAAATTTTTATAAAGATATTTTTGAATATAAAAAACATAAAAACATAAAATCTATACCTATCCATCATTTAAAATACCATTATATTGTGTAATCAATATTACATTTAAATATCAGCATTTACAATTATACCAAATAATGCATATAACATATATGTATGCTGAACATAAATGTAATATTTCATGTCCATTCAAATACCTCTATATCAACTATAATATGTATTCCTTTGTCTGATTGTTCATAATTGGATTCTTCTGTATCACAAAGTAGGGGTAATGTATGTAAGCTACAAATATTCTAATATAGCGCATGTATCTTTTCAAAATTTTTAACATTCTTCCTACTGTGATTCTTAACTAGCATGCATTGGGCAAACCAACCTGGATTATGCATGGTCTTTGAAAGTCAATTCTCTAGAAAACAGTTTATCTTCAATAGGTGTCTTATTCATCATTTCCAAAATAGAGGACTGTGAAATACCATCTAAAAATAATAGGATGCCTCCACAGCCTTAATCCATCAAATTGTTGCCACTTACCATGTGAACATGTCTTTGTTTGGTTTTCCAGGTCAGCACATTTGAAGGACAATGCCAGGCATGATCCCATTGGTATTCTTCACTTTCAATCTTGGATTCTTCACTTTCAATCTTGGATTCTTCACTTTCAGTCTGGGAATTCTTCACTTTCAGTCTGGGAATTCTTCACTTTCATTCTTGGAATTCTTCACTTTCAGTCTTTAGATGAAGTCATCTCCCTAATGGCAGAAAAAGTGTGAATAAAAACATTAATACAAGTGTGTGAATCAGTTCTGAACCCCTCTCCCACCCCCCATTTCAGAAATGATTTCTGTCACTAGCTTACTAAGCGTGTGTAGCATCTTGTGTTATATTCTATCAATCAAGTGTGAAGATGAGTCATATTGAGCAGACCGAACCTCTAATGTGTGACTTTGAATCTGACTTTGAACCATAGTCATGCTAGAGGATAGTCATGCTAGAGGATCCCTTTCTGAGTATCCAAATTTAAAGTAATGTGTAAACTAAATACACGTTTTGAAAATGTATGCCATATGATGTATTTTTGTTCCAAATTCCTGCCAGCCACAGTCCATACATTTATACTTACCAGCTGAGGTGGCAAAGACTTGTTACAGGACCCAATGACCAGAGCATCACCTATATTAATAAATGTAAACATTGTTATAATTTGATGAACAATCCTAACATGTTTGCACAATTCTCTACTTGTCATTTCCCTAGAATTCACATCTATTGACAATACTCCAATCTAACTTCTATTATTTACCGTCTGAAGTGGCGGTTGATGATGTCTGCTCTGACATTGAGCCCCTCGTCCCAGAATGGCCCCTCTAGAACAGGCTCATCCTCCTCATCTTGGAGGAGGCGTCGGGGCACCTGGACGGCCTGCAGCATCCCAGCCCGCTGTGCAATATTATGCAGGACGCTACAGGCTATAACGATCTTCGCCACCTTCTGAGGGCTGTACTGGAGGGCTCCTCCCGACCTGTCAAAGCATCTGAATCTCATTTTGAGGAGCCCAAACATCCTCTTGACTACAGCCCTAGTCCTCTTATGCGCCCTATTGTAGCACTCCTGAGCCTCATCAGTAGGGTTACGTAACGGCGTAATGAGCCAAGGCCGGCTCATGTAACCAGAATCACCTATAAATTATGAACAGAACAAAATAAAAATTTCTTTAAAAAAAATGTAATGATATTAAACAAATTTATTTGTGTACACGATAATCCAATAACAAATGTTTTATTTTAAAAATAATAATCTAGTTCAATCTTATTCTCTATCTGCCCATTTCAGATAAGATATGCTACCTATGCGTATTTCGCATAAACCAGACCTTTGCTAAAATAAAAGAAAAATGGTTAAATTGCATTTTCAGTCTGGCCATTTAAGCTAAAACATGCTACATATCTGCTTTGAGCTAAAACGTCATTTTCGGAAAGAGACAATGACATGGTTAAATTGCATTCGCTATCTGAGCATTTAAGCTAGAACATGCTACATATCTGCTTTGAGCTAAAACTAGACATTTGCGTAAAGAGACAATGACATGGTTAAATCTTATTCTCTATCTGCCTATTTCAGCTAAGACATGCTACATATGCGTATTTCGCATAAACCAGACCTTTGCTAAAATTCAAAATAAATTGTTAAATTGCATTTTCAATCTGACCATTTATGCTAAAACATGCTACATATCTGCTTTGAACTAAAACTAGACATTTTCGAAATGAGACAATGGCATGATTACATTGCATTCTCTATCTGAGCATTTAAGGTAAGACATGCTACATATCTGTTTTGAGCTAAAACTAGACATTTGCGCAAAGATAAAGAAACGGTTAAATTGCATCCTATAGCTGCTAATTACACTAACAGTTTAAGACTACAGTGGCAATTGTCTAACTAATTAACCATGTTGTGCACAAATACTTACCAACGAGATACCCAGGGGGAAATTGTCTCTCCTCAAACTGCCGCCACAGGGAGGACAGAGAGAGGATGCGGGCATCATGACAAGCCCCGCCGAAATTCGCACACACTTGCATAATCCTCATCCGTGCGTCACAAACAAACTGCACGTTGAGGCTATGGAAATGTTTGCGATTTCGGAAGGGCAAGTCATCAGCTGGAGCACGCAGCACAATGTGGGTGCAATCTATTGCTCCCAAGACATTGGGCAATTCAGCGATAGCAAAGAATTCCCTCTTCAGGCGCCTCCAATCGCCATCATTCTGAGGGAATCCTATGTAATGCTTACTGATACGTACCATGGCGTCCAGAAAATGATCAAACACCACCGAGAATGTACCTTGAGACAGGCCATGCATGTACATCTCTCCTGATTGAAAACTCCTGGAGGCCAGGACGTATATACAACTTAGCATCTTAGTGATGCCAGGGACAGCAGTCCTTATTCGTATACGTGGCTCCAGATGAGGTCTAAGAACATCGTAAAGGCCAATGAGCTGTTCGCGATTGAGCCTATACTTGTCATAAACCTCGAAGTCACTCATGTTTTCCAAGGTGGGTCTTACCCTGTAGACACGAGGACCTCTAACCAGACAAGCCCTTTGTCTCACTCGGAGCCGCCAAGGCTGCCTGATTCTATCAACCGCTACTTGGGCAACAGCAGCACCGGCAGCGTCTATCAGATCCTCATCCATATTTGACAAGCTTAGCAGCACGAAGCCAAACAGCAGAGCAAACACAACACAAGGAGTAACAAGGTATGCAAAAACACAGAAGCGAATTGATACAATGTCGATCACCATGGACGCTTTGGCCATGTTGTTTGGGGGATTTATAGTGCAATTAGTCCAATGGTAGTGAGTTTGTAATGATTGCTGATTGTATTCACTTGTTTGTATGTGAGCGGCGCGAATGCTTTCAAAGTGGGCTTTTTTTTAGGTGTTTGATGAAATGTTGTTTTCCCCCAATGAATCGCAATGTGAAAGTGTAAAATATAACACATACAGTGCATGTTTGTAATGTTTGTTCATATGCGTAACAAATACTTATTAAACGCGATGTTATAGTAAAAAGCACACGTCCACGCTAACATGAATGAAAGTGCATACTTGTGTATAATGTGTGCACAGAATGTGATCGATCAATGTTGCTGCAATATTGTTTGTAAACGATAAAGTAACAGCTGCCATCTGTAGTATTGTATATATAAGTGATTGGCGAGATGTCAATATTGTATGCGTCCCTTTAAAATCGCACTAAGGGGCTTGGCCTGACGGTGCTGAGGAATGGACGCTTAATCACAGAGCTCCGCTTAGCACACTGAGCAAACTTTATATATACAGTCCTAATTTGATGCCAATCTGCAATAAAACAAAAGGAGGAACACCTAATACCCTAGCCCAGCCGAGCTCAGCGACCGCAAGAGGGGTAAATGATTACAGTTTGAGCACAAACACTTGGCGGACACTCTGGGGCTCCTGACCGCATGGAAGACGGTGATAACTTCGGAAGCCACGCCGCTACTAAAATACACTATACTGCCAACGACGATCATCAACCAGATCGCCCGACCTCAGCCAGAATGCAATAATTACCGGAGGGAGACGGACACAGAGAGCAACAGAGGGAATCTCCCTACGCAGTATCACAAGTTTGTTGGAGCGCTTCCAAGATGGCGCTGACGGCAGGATTAATTAGAAAACGGAACTCCCGCATGGCTGCAACCATAAGATAAGGATTGAAGAGAGGTACAACGAGTAAATAGAGGTACATCTTTATCAAACCTATTATGGCATAACTGTCACATCCTGCAATAAAAATGCTGTAACACCCAATTTGAACACAAACATTTGCTTCAACTACACAGTTAAAGGGCCCCACTGTGGAATTAATGCTGGGACAATAGATCACTAATATACCCCTTTTGCTTACAAGTAAATAGCCTAAGCAACAATCCCTATAGTGCACTAGGGATCCTGACAAAGTACAGAGAGAAACAGAGAGACAACCTCACAGGAACACTACCAAAAAGTGAAACACCTTCACAGCCGCTGCAAACACCCTGCCATCCCAAGTGCAAACAATACCGGTCAGGGCCCCTGGAGACACCGACTCATAGGGGTAACGATCTACCACTACCCCTACAACAAGGGACACTTTATCATTCCTCCTAACCATGTCTGCCAGACGTTTACCAAAAGGAGACAAGATACCCAAATCATCCTCTGTCAATAATTTCTTCAAAATGACCCCAACCCCTAAAACAAGCATTGTAGATGAACCACAAGAAGGGGAACAAGAAATATCAGACACAGAACAGACAGACATGAATTCAGATTCTACCCCTGTGACCAAAGCAGACTTGAAAGGTTTAGTATCCAAGCAAGACATAACCACTAATTTCGAAAAACTCTGGAATAAAATAGATAACATGCACACAGCGATGGCCAATAGCCTATCTGCGATTAAAACAGACATCGCAGAACTTGGGGGGAGGCTGGATACATTGGAGGAGCATACAGACACCCTGGTTGAGGACATCACCAACGTGACTCAATCAATAGCCTCTCACCACCAGGAGATATCTGAGATTCACGAGAAGCTGGAGGATCTTGAAAATAGGAGTAGGAGAAACAATATTAGACTGAAAGGTGTTCCAGAAAGTATCCCTACTAAAGATCTCCTCTCCTATATAGCACAGCTCTTTCACCATGTGACGGCAGGAGCCGGGGATTTCGACATGGGGATCGAAAGAGCACATAGAGCCCTCAAACCCAGACCCAAAGAGGGCATGCCTCCCAGAGATATAATCATCAGGATGGCTTTGTTCCAGGATAAAGACAAAATCTTGCAAGCTGCACGTAAAAACCCCACGTTGAAGTTCCAGGGGTCCGTGATACAATTTTATCAAGATCTCAGTGTCAGAACCCTTCAACGCAGAGGAGCCATGAGACCTTTGACACAGCTATTGAGGAAACATCAAGTCCCATACAAATGGGGCTTCCCTTTTGCCCTCTATATTACTAAAGACTCTAAAACAATCACTCTCAGGGAGCCATCTGACATTCCAGAGGTCTGTCAGGTTTTGGGCTTTGAGGTACCTAACATACCGATCTCCATCTCACAACAACAACCAGTGAAACCTGCTGAACAGATCTCGAAACCACAATGGTCCAAAGCACCTAGAAAGAAACAAAAAATTTGACACTGCTTTGTTACGACTTAAACATGAGATACAATGGTTTGTTGAGACCATTTTTCCATTGGGCACCTACAGGTCCTGAATTGGACTTATGATTCACTAATGGACATACTTGATAATATCACCATGGACTGTGCAGACCAAGGCGAGCGAGAAAATTTGCTTCCCTTCTGCTGATGCTGCGGCACTTCGCTGGCAAAGACGCTAGATGCTGTAGCACCAAAGTTTAGCCACAATGGTTAACTTCCAGGCATAGGACTATTGACTCAACCACACCTAGCTCAGCGTTGCTAAAGCGACGACCCCAATTTAATGTTTATGTTATTATACCTTATGCAACTCTTTAATATGTATTTCCTTATTTCTTTTCCTCTCTTTCTTTTCTTCCTTCCTCCTGCAAAGGAGAAAACTAGAGGTCCACATTGTTGGTTTTTCCATGTGGCCGAAATATACTGTTGTTATCTGTTTTTTTGTTTGTTTCAAGATGACGAATGGGAGACATCATTACAATTAGGGCTCAACGAGAAGACAAGCAAAAAACTTATACTAAGTTGGGATGGCTCACGGATGGGTGGAACACATAGGGGGGTCTATTCGAGACAAGGTAAGCTAACAACCCACAACATACACAAACATGGTAGGTGAACTATCTATTATCACACACAATGTTAGGGGCTTGAATACAGATATCAAAAGGAGACTAGCTTTTAAACAATACACTACACTTAAAGCCAACATTTTGTTTCTACAAGAAACACACTTTGTCACCCCTCAACTCCCTTATTACTGGACCAAGAAATACCCCACACACTTTCATGCGACGGCCAAGACAAAAAAGAGAGGAGTCTCAATTTTTATCCATTCTACAGTTAACTACGTACACGAATCCACTATTGCAGGCGCCGACGGTAGATACTTACTTCTAAAGGGCCAGTTAGATAATGTAGACACCATCCTATGTAATGTTTATGCACCCAACGAGCAGCAACATGTTTTTTTTAAGAATATCTCGCAGATCCTTACTCAATGGGCACAAGTCAGAATAATCCTGGCGGGAGACTTCAATGTCCCCATTTCACCACTAGACGACCCAAAGCCGACAGCGGCTTCGAGCAAACAGCTAAGACGCAATAGTACAATAAAGAAAATTCAGGTCTCACTGAGCTCTCACTAATAGATTCATGGTACACACTAAATGGGAAAACCACTGATACTACGTTTTATTCAGCAGCGCATAACACGTACTCCCGACTTGACTTTATATTCACTAGCCAAATCCTACAACCGACGTTTCACTCCTCGGACATATGCCCCTGTGTCTGGTCAGACCATTCAATAGTGACACTCAATATGAATGGACTGAGTGATCCAAATAGAATTAGATCTTGGACATACGATGCAACATTACATAAAAACCCACAGGTTCATGCTTCCACTCTACGACACCTCAATGAATATTGGAATATTAATACTGACACCACTAATAACCCTACACACGTGTGGGCAGCACATAAAGCTGTAATTAGGGGCACGCTCATTAAAGAAAGATCTGCCCACATTAGACAAACGAGACAAAACATGTAACAGATGCACAACAACATAGCCCACTTAGAAAAACAACACAGATTAACAGGGAGTCCTGCCACTTTAGTCAAGCTCCAAACCAAAAGAGACTCACTAACCAAGATTTTGAATGCCCAAGCCAATAGAGCTATTATGAGACTAAAATCACAATACTTTATCTACGCCAACAAGCCTGACAAATTCTTAGCCCATAAGCTTAGAGAAAAATTTAAGACTGCAAATATCCCACTAATTGAGAGACCAAATGGCACAACGACTACCCATCCCCAAGAAATAGTAAACACATTTGGGGACTTCTATGCTACACTATATGACGGTCGTAAAGTAACAATCAGCCCAACCACGGAACGCATCACAGATAGTTTTCTAAATTCCCCCACACTGGTCAAGTTAACAGAAGAGGACAAAAAAACACTAAATGAACCCATCTCAACACTAGAAATAATCCTTGCCATTAGAGCCCTGAAACCAGGTAAAGCTGCAGGCCCAGACGGTTTCCCGGGGGAATACTATAAGCTTTTCAGTAAAGAACTCATTCCACATCTGACAAAGTTTTGCAACCACATTATGCAGGGTCACCCTATCCCCCCCGAGCTGTTACAGGCGAAAATTGTGGTAATACCAAAACCAGGCAAAGACCCAAAAAAATGCCCTAGCTACCGTCCTATCTCCCTAATCAACCAGGATTTAAAAATCTTTACTAAAATCCTCGCCAATAGATTGTCCCACATTATGCCCAAACTAATACACAGAGACCAAGTGGGGTTCATTAAGGATAGGGAGGCCCCAGACAATATCAGACGCATTATAGATACGGTTCACCATTTATGCGACAGTCGAACGCCTTCTCTGCTCCTCTCGTTGGATGCGGAGAAGGCGTTCGACAGAGTAGACTGGGGGTATATGACTAAAACTCTAACACAGATGAACTTTGACGGTCCTTTTATGGATGCTATCAAGGCCATCTATACTGGCCCAAAGGCACAAGTATCCTCCAACGGGTATAGATCTAGACCCTTCCCAATTTTGAATGGTACAAGACAGGGGTGCCCATTGTCCCCCTTATTATTTGCGCTATGCATCGAACCCCTAGCAAATAAGATAAGAGCCAACCCTGATATAGTGGGAGTCCGGGTGGGAAACATAGAATACAAAATTAACCTCTTCGCAGATGACATATTGCTCACCCTAACCAAACCCATGCTGTCACTGCCCAGCCTATATGAAACTCTTGGGGAGTTCTCACTAATTTCAGGCTACCGCATCAACACGGATAAGTGTGAAATGCTGCCTTTGGGTATTCCTCCACATACGAAGAAATTAATAGAAATAAACTTCGAACTAAAAGAATCTAAACAGTCAATGAAATATCTAGGGGTGGGAGTAACGGCTCAGACACAAGATCTATACAAAGCAAATTATTTGCCATTATACAAATCCATTAGAAAAGATCTTCAAAACTGGAGACAACATAACTTCTCCTGGGTGGGGAGGATGTCAGCAGTAAAGATGACTGTATTCCCCCGACTGCTCTACCTCTTTAGAGCCCTACCCATACGCATTATACGCCCAGACCTGGAGAAGCTTCAGGCAGAGATTCTAGCATTTATCCGTGGTAAAAAATTGACCAGGATAGCAGGACGGACCATGACTAAACATAGAAATTTTGGAGGCCTAGGGATACCCAACCTAATCGATTATTACAAAGCCGCTAGGCTCGCCCAGGATACACTAATACTTAGAGCTAGGGAGGAGGCCCTTTGGATACAACTAGAATCAGACATGGAGGGCAGGAAGGGTTTGGACGGGATATTGTGGGACCCCAGGGGTAGCACTCGAGAGACAAAGCAGAAACAACCAATCACAACTGATACTACCCAACACATATGGTCAGAACTAGCATACAAAAAGGGGATGTGCCCCAGAGACTCAACACTGCGACCTATCAGATACCTTTTAAATGAAGACTCACAAAGAGAAATCAATAAGTGGGAGAACAAGGGATTGTATCGTGTGGCAGACCTTTTCATACAAAACAAAATTATGACCCAAGCCCAACTAAACGACAAACTATATCCTGTTACAGTTCCTTGGTATCTATATCTTCAATTAACCTCATCCGTACATACATTTCTACAATCGACCCAACCTAGAGGTAAATCCATCCTAGAACATATATGTAGATCTCCAACCAGACCAAAACACTCTATCTCCAGAATATACTTAGACATCCAAACTCCAAGCACTATGACTAAAACACCGCTCATGCTCAAATGGGAAACAGACCTAGAAACTAGCCTAGACACAGACACTTGGTACACGACTTTTGCAGCAGCTACCAGAGGCCTGTTGAGCGCGGATTTAAGAGAAAACACCCTGAAGACAATGTTCAGGTGGTACCTAACACCCCTTAGGACGTCACATATGTCACAATCTAGTTCTAGGTTATGTTATAGAGGATGCGGGAAGCTGGGCAACTTCCGACATATGGTTTGGGACTGTACTGAGGTCCAGACCTTATGGAAATCATTGTCATCCCTTGTAAGCCACCTTTTAGACGAACAGGTACAGATAAGCATGGCTCAAGCTCTACTACACGAATATATACCTAAATACAATAGGCCGATTAACACTTTCATCAGATTTCTATGCACAGTAGTGAGAACGAGCATTGCGAAACATTGGAAAACAGGTACACCGACATGGCAGGAAATCAAATGCAAAATACAGTACACATATAATATGTATGACCAAGCAGCCTGGTCTCTGGGTACCAAAAACACTAACGATGAAATTTGGTTCTACTGGATCTACAGAAATGGTTTCAATTTTTCACCAACTTGATTGTCTACCCATTCTCAGATACACAACTAACAACCAAATATACCAAGTTAAAGTTCATGATTTTCGACTACTATGATGTTTACAATTAATGGTTAACACAAACTACAGATCTCTTCTTTCTTTCTCTCTTCTTCCTCTTCTCCTCTCCTCCTTTTTGTCTTTTCTTTATTCCTATTTCTTATAAGTTAACAAAAATAAGAAGAAGGCGAGAAGACCTAAATTCCTATAATGAGATATGTCTGACTTTAGACCATATATTACACTGGGATGTTAGGTATTATATGATCATTCTAAGTTCAGTGACTGCTAGATTTGCTGCTATATGAAGAGTCCAACCACTGGATTGTCTTGCCATTATCTTCTTGTAATTTTTTCCTTTTTTCGCTGTTCAGACATGTTTTCAGTTGTTTATATTTACTGCCTTCTTTAATAATAAAAACAATTCAAACATAAAATCGCACTAATAATTCCGAACTTCCGGCTGTCATCTGTAGTATTGTATATATAAGTGATTGGCGAGATGTCAATATTGTACGCGTCCCTTTAAAATCGCACTAATAATTCTGAACTTCCGGCTGTCATCTGTAGTATTGTATATATAAGTGATTGGCGAGATGTCAATATTGTACGCGTCCCATTAAAAGCGCACTAATACTGAATAACTTCCGGCTGTCATCTATAGTATTGTATATATAAGTGATTGGCGAGATGTCAATATTGTACGCGTCCCATTAAAAGCGCACTAATACTGAATAACTTCCGGCTGTCATCTATAGTATTGTATATATAAGTGATTGGCGAGATGTCAATATTGTACGCGTCCCATTAAAATCGCAATAATAATTCCGAACTTCCGGCTGCCATCTGTAGTATTGTGTATATATAAGTGATTGGCGAGATGTAAATATTGTACGCGTCCCTTTAAAATCGCACTAATAGGGGGCGGAGCCTACAGCTGTAGCGGCAAGACGTGTCTTGAGGGAGCTCCTGGCTCTACTTTGGAGTTTTACATGATAATTTTATGGTTTTCCTCTAAAACTGAGTCTACTTCACAGCTAGATCCCAGCTAACTACTACAGGATTCAAGAATTTGTCAACCCTGGGAGGAACTCTCTGGATTAATCTTTGCCTATGCTCTATAGTTAGGCCTCACGGCTGCTGCATTCACACAGTGTTTGCCGGTTTGTGGAGCCGGGGCTGCCGCATATTCCCCCCCCCTAGGAGACTGGGGTTACGAGTAGTACTACTTACTACTATTGATGCTTTTTGCAGAAAAGAAAAGAAAGGGAGAATAGTCCGTGATATAACTCCTAACAGCAGACCTAATACTACCTTCAGAAACAAGGGACATAACGCCTCTGCATACTATTAACGCATTATCCCCTCACTATGGCACTGGACTCTAAATGGATTCTACGGGAGGTCGCAGCCATGCTGGATTCTCACTACATTAAGCAGTGTGCAATTATCGATGAGGAATATGCGTCTCTAAAAGACACATGTGCAAGGGCTAAAGGAGAGCCACAGGCTTCACAGGAACTGCATACCAAATTTAGCACGTATCCGCTCCAAGCACCTGTTGTGGCTTTAACTACCACACACATACAACATTCACTTAATCGTGAAAGCTACCTAAATTGGGACTTAAACACTTTGGATACGCCGTTAGGCGAACAGAAGGAGATCTTGGCCAGTCTGGAGAGGAGACCCACACTGATAAAGGACGCCAAATGCAAGGGGGAGAATACTGCAAAAGGACCCATGCTGCAGACACAGGAGCAGCAAGTAAACAAAATCCTAGACCCCCGGAGGATCCTGCTGCCCTCCCTTACAAAAGTACCTGTTTATTCCGCTCGGGTTCTGAGACTTGCAGCTACACTCCCCTGGTCCTACGTCACTACTCCAGGGGCTTCAGCTGGGACTCATGGGGCTGAATCAGGGGAGGCAGATTTGTCCGGGGAGATGCTGCATTTTTTGTATGGAAGCCATTACCAGCAGCGCAGAACCGGTGTAGGCTGATCCCTTATCTTATCCCTAAACTGCTGTCGCATGGCCGGTTATTTGTGGTCAATACAGGTAACATGCGTCAATTCAGATTACTCAAAGGGCCACACTGTCGCTGATCCGACGCTACAACCCATTAACTATCCTAGCGATCACCTGCGGTGCCACCCGCACATCTGCTTACTCCCATCCTTCCTTACAGACAAAATCATGGGGAACTGTGCAGATGTCCATTGTAGCGAGGAGACAATGGCTATTGGCTAATATTCTGGGTATTTAGTTAGGGCTGTTTTATTTAAAAAGAACTGTGTTAGCATGAAACTGTGTCGACATAAAACTGTGTTGGCATAAACCTTGTTATAGATAAGTTTATGAGGATTTTGTGTCCGAGATTTTACTAAGAGGTATCTTACCAACGGGACTTATGGTGTCTGCTTGATTATGTTGCTAAGTCATATCACTGCCGGTTTGCTTAAAGTTAACTTGCTCTCGCAAAATTTTATTAGGAAACACAGTTACACCAAATTAGCTGTACTGAGTTCCTTATGCTATCTACTTGGTCCTGTTTTGTTTACCGGCTCTTTAGCCATGTATAGTACCTTTGCTTTCTGTTTGTTTTTTTTGTTTTTTCTTAAATCTAACTAAAGCTAGGGTTGTCCTGCAGATAGATATAGCATTTTCCATTCAGACATAGCTGTATATTTTTTACACTCTTGACTGTACCTCTATATGTGTTCAATTCTGCCCTGGAACTTGAGTTGATTATTTGACAACACCCTCATATGCATTAACTGCCGTTGTATTCTTGATCCTTAGGAAGATGGTATCGCAAGTAAGCTATCTTTCATAGAAACATCTCACCACTAGATGGCAGTCAAGTTCCACATATCATATACACACTTAGCTTTACTGCTACAAAAGCTCCATTAGGCTCTAATAGATCCGCTTTTATTCCCCCATATAGTCTCATAGGAACATATAGTGGAGGTCCATGCCTCTAACTCCATACATAGCTGTGTCAACACTATATATTAGGCTGAGCACCTACATATTACAGCTCCATAACATATTTATTCATAGATGTCAGACCATCTGAAAGTTCTCCCTCCCTCCCTACCTTATTAACAGAGTACTCTGCAAACTATTTTGTGTTCACTCAGTCTTACATTACAAGCTACTTGTTTACAATTAGGGTCCAAAAGTGGCCCATTTTGTTATTTCATTTCTTATCTTTCCCCTAAAATTCCCTACCCTGTTCTCAATTCTTTTCCAGGAGGTACAATAGAGACCTTTATGTTTCATTAAGGGGAATTATTGTCCCTGATTTTCTATTATGTTGTAAGGGGATGTTTATTTATCTATTAATTGAAAACTTAGAGGTTAAAATCTATTTGCATGACTTGGGGATTAATTGTTTACTTAATGACACTCAACATGTACATGGTACAGTGATTTTCCTATGTCATTGAAACTATGTTCTTGTTTCTTTTTTTTTTTTCTTTTTCTGTTTGCCTGTATTACTTTTGCAACCTCAAATAAAAAATATATTTAAAAAAAAAAACAAAAAAAAAAATCGCACTAATAATTCTGAACTTCCGGCTGTCATCTGTAGTATTGTATATATAAGTGATTAGCGAGATGTCAATATTGTACGCGTCCCTTTAAAAGCGCACTAATAATTCCGAACTTCCGGCTGTCATCTGTAGTATTGTATATATAAGTGATTGGTTAGCTGACAATATTTATTACGCGTCCCATTAAAATCTCCATAATAATGATGTTCCAAACTGTTGTTTACGTATATGTTGTATTGTAGTATTGAGTGCTAAGGTTCTAAAAGGGGCGGTACAGTCGTAAAGCTGTAATGTGTATGGTTGAATCTTCTAATGACGTCATCATATTATCAACCTGCCTGTGTAGTTATGAAATCCTCATTGTGTTGTTGTATTTGACTACATTGTTATTGTGTGCTGATTAAAATATAAATGTGTGCTTTGTGGTTGCGTGATGCGTGTTATGTATATATACGTATATATTGTGATTGTGTCCCACATATGCTGACTTCTATAAAGCAGTGTAGCATTGCTGTTCCTTCACAAAAAGTGACATCTGTAATCTGTTGTAATGATGTTCTTATTGTACGTAATTCCTAATGGTTTATTGTGAGTGAATCGTGATGTTAAAGGTACAGTAAAATCCCTATTTTCTGTTTCCTGATTCCTAGAGAGAATGTAATGTGATTTTCCCCCATCATTTGAATGCACATGTATGAGTGAATGGTGTAAAAGTAAAGTATGTGCATCCATGAATGATCATGTGTTAAGCCTATGTAGATATGCTGTTGCTGCAAGCATATGAGTTGAATAAATGAAATGCTATAATAAAGGTAAATGAGAGGTGTTTCCAATTGTCTACTGTTTGTGAATCCTGAAATGTTGCAATTATTTTTGTGTCCGTTTAAATGTGATGTAATTGTTGAAAATGTTTGTTACTTTGTTACTAGTGATGGTGATTTGTAGTTGATGTAATGTAAAAGTATCAAACAATTTAATGTTGTGTTGAATTTCCCATAAGTAAAAGCCATAACTCCATAGGGAAATAGCCATTTCTTGATCTATTTGTCATAGCGGGGCTAACGCAGAAAAACATGAGTTATTTCCGAATTCTAGCGCTGTTATTTAGAGTTTTTTTGTCTACGCTTTTTGTGTGCGTTAGGGAAATCTGTCTGTCTCGTGCACGAGCACGTCTTCCCCATAGAAGTCAATGGAGGCTAAAAATTTGTGTGTAAATAAAATCCAAGACTGGTTTTGAGCGTAAAGTGAGTGACGTCATGGTCTTGTGTGAAAAAGTAGCTAAATCGTATTTATTTCGTAATCAAAATCTTCTTTGTGTATGTAATGTGGTGTATATTGTTTGTATGCATCGATGAGTGTATGTATGTGATAATATTATTATTTACATGTAGCTATATGAGTGTCTTTTCCCGTCTGTCAATGTAAGTCAATGGCAAAATGGATTTGTGTTGTTTTTTTTTCTAACACTTGAGATCTCGCAACTTTGATCCTTTCTATTTTGACGTGAAAATATGAAAAATGAAAAATAAATATAGTGTAGTGTTTGTATGAGTGTAAGTGTACTTTGTGTAATATTTGTTTTGTGATTCGTGGATGTTTATTTTGTCGTTAGATGTTAACTCCTGGGTCTGGGTTGTCGGTAATGATTTCAGCGTTAGGAGATTTTTGAGTGTCGGTAAGGAAACTCTAAATACCAGCGGGCGGGAAAAAGCAGCGTTAGAAGCCCTATACGCTGGTTTTGACGGCTAACGCAAAACTCTAAATCTAGGCGTTAGATCTTTTTATATGTAATAAAAAAGGGAATTGCAAAAGAATAAATATTTTTTTTTTTTTACTATTGTCTTAGATAGTTATCAGATATAACAATATTAATAGAGATATAAATATATACTGTATATAGAATAGGCTACTAAACATTAGCATGCTTTTTTAGTTTTCGCAATTAAAATCCAATTTTGAATAAACCTTTAATACTTACACAGCAATATTGCTATTAGCAAGATGCGGAGATCAGTATTATGCTGCCGCGTTCGCTGAAATAGAAGTATTCAATGAATGGATTCATTCATTGAATACTATGTTGCAATTTAAGTTGATCGGATTTTAACGCATGCGCAGATAAAGAGCTCCACGGGTGCGCGCTTCAGACATACGTATAGAGCGGATGGAACTGTGAAGCACGGAAGTGCTGGCTGGGAGGAGTCAGAGAGAATTCAGAATAAAGTTTGTGTTTCAAATAGTTAATAAATGGTATATTTTTTAAATTTAAATTTTGATTAAATAAGTGTACAAGAATTATTAGGAGGCTTCAGAAATTCGGAAATTGACATTCACTTTAATTTTTATATTTGTTATGGGCTATTCTGCCCTCCACTGTCTTAAGTAATTAAATGCCCTATCCTCCTGGCTTGCTGTATTATAACATAACAGTCATAGAACTGACTGAACAATAACAATAACTTATAAATAAACACAAGACACTATCGGCTAGATTTGGAGTTTTGTCGGTAACGACCCGAAAAACTAACGCCGGCTTTTTTCTGGCCGCACCATAAAAATAACTCTGGTATTGAGAGTCCACATAAAGGCTGCGTTAGGCTCCAAAAAAGGAGCGTAGAGCATTTTTAACGCAGCTTCAACTCTCAATACCAGAGTTGCTTACGCAAGCGGCCAGCTTCAAAAACGTGCTCGTGCACGATTCCCCCATAGGAAACAATGGGGCTGTTTGAGCTGAAAAAAAACCTAACACCTGCAAAAAAGCCGCGTTCAGCTCTTAACGCAGCCCCATTGTTTGCTATGGGGAAACACTTCCTATGTCTGCACCTAACACCCTAACATGTACCCCGAGTCTAAACACCCCTAACCTTACACTTATTAACCCCTAATCTGCCGCCCCCGCTATCGCTGACACCTGCATTTTATTTTTAACCCCTAATCTGCCGCTCCGTAAACCGCCGCTACTTACATTATCCCTATGTACCCCTAATCTGCTGCCCCTAACACCGCCGACCCCTATATTATATTTATTAACCCCTAATCTGCCCCCCTCAACGTCGCCTCCATCTGCCTACACTTATTAACCCCTAATCTGCCGAGCGGACCTGAGCGCTACTATAATAATGTTATTAACCCCTAATCCGCCTCACTAACCCTATAATAAATAGTATTAACCCCTAATCTGCCCTCCCTAACATCGCCGACACCTAACTTCAATTATTAACCCCTAATCTGCCGACTGGAGCTCACCGCTATTCTAATAAATGTATTAACCCCTAAAGCTAAGTCTAACCCTAACACTAACACCCCCTGTTACGGTTACCCTTAGTCTCGCTGAGAGATGGACCGCTTAGTAGCCTGGATCCCTATTGCTAAAGAGGGGAGAAGCTGCTTTCCATAGTATTCTATATGAGTCTCGCAAATATAGAATAATCTCCCTTAGCTGCAGTACAGCTAGGATACCCTTCTGCCCACAAAACGAGTCAACGCTGCGATTGAGGGTCAAACAAGAACTCAGGACTGGGATGCCCAGCCTGCTTTTTATTAAGGTTACATGCACACAGGGCACTCCCAGGGGGAGAGGGGGGGAAGCACAAAATCCCCCATCACACATTTAGATAGAGAGCACTGTCCTTTGACAGGCCACAATAGGATTACAGTACTTAAGATAACAAGTTTACAAGTTCATCTTATCAATTAGCAGTCTGGCTCCAGAGGTGATTAGACAATAGTTTCTAAAAGCTGAAAAAAAAGAGTTAACTCTTTATGAAATGATACTTGTTACGGTTTTCTTGGAGCCCTTCTTAGGCGCTGGCTTGCTGGTTCAGGCATTGCTGCTGGGAAATAAGCTCTTCACAACAAAATAACTAATGCTTCTGTAACAGTGCTCCCTTTCTGTGGAACACTCTGGCAGACACGGTCTGACCCCTTTTCGGGGCAGACTAAGGCTGTCCAGACCGCTGGTTATGCGGGGCTGAGGTCGGTTTGTCTGGACAACCCGTCGGCGTTGCCATTCTGTTTCCCAGGTCTGTAAGTAATGGTGAAATTGAAGGGTTGCAACGATAAGCTCCAACGTAATAGCCTGCCGTTATCTCCAGAGACCCGGTTCAGCCACACCAACGGGTTATGGTCGGTGACCAGAGTGAACTCCTGACCATATAAATAGGGAGTCAATTTCTTTAATGCCCACACCAAAGCCAAACACTCCTTTTCGACCGCTGCATAGCTGACTTCGCGGGGCAGGAGCTTCCGGCTGATGTAGGCAACTGGATGCTCCCCTCCATCTTCGCCTACTTGGCTGAGGACGGCTCCCAGCCCGAACATGGAAGCATCTGTATGGACGATAAAACGTTTGTTAAGGGCTGGGGCCGCCAGGACAGGAGCGTTAATTAGAGCATTTTTGAGAGCCTGGAAAGCCGTTTCACAGTGGGGAGACCACAGGACCTGTCGAGGTAAGTTCTTCTTGGTCAAGTCAGTCAGGGGTTTGGCAAGTGTGCTGTAGTCTGGTACGAACCGTCTATAGTACCCTGCCGTGCCCAGGAAGGCTAGGACCTGGGTCTTAGTGATGGGGGTGGGCCAATTGGCGACAGCTTCTATTTTGGCCGGCTCTGGTCGCTGCTTTCCACACCCCACCCGGTGACCCAGGTACTGTACCTCGGCCATCCCAAAGTGGCATTTCTCTGGCTTCAGAGTCAGGCCAGCAGCCCGGATCTGATCCAGAACCATTCCCACATGAGCTAAGTGGTCCTCCCAGGACTCACTGTGGATCGCTATGTCGTCCAGGTAGGCGCAAGCAAAACTCTGGAAGCCATCCAGGAGCCTATCCACCAAGCGCTGGAATGTAGCTGGGGCATTCTTCATCCCAAACGGCATTACCCTAAACTGATATAAGCCGAATGGGGTGACGAATGCCGACTTGGGGATAGCCTCCGGGGCCAGGGGAATCTGCCAGTAACCTTTGCAGAGGTCAATAGTGGTCAGGTAATTTCCCCTGGCTATACGATCGAGTAGCTCGTCTACCCTGGGCATAGGGTAAGCGTCCGTCACGGTATTTTCATTGAGCCTCCGATAGTCTACGCAGAACCGGGTGGTCCCATCTTTCTTGGGCACCAAGACAACTGGGGAGGCCCAGGGACTATCGGAGGGCTCAATTACCCTGAGCTGGAGCATCTCATCTATCTCCTTCTTCATTCCTGTCCTAACTGCTTCGGGGATTCGGTACGGAGCCTGGCGCAAGGGAGCTTGTCCCGGAGTATCTACCTGGTGGGTGGTTAAAGTAGTGTACCCTGGCTTCGGGGAGAAGGTGAGGTGTTTGGACTGGAGGAGTTGGTTGAGCTGCTCCCTTTCAGTGGGGCTAAGTCGGTCCCCTATCTGAACCTGTGCCACTATACCTGTGGTGAGGCTCTTTTCTAATAGGTCTGGAATGGGTAAACTGTCGGGGTCTTCCTGAGGGGAACAACATACGGCCGTCACGTTCTCTGGTCGCTCAAAATATTCCTTGAGCATGTTGGAATTTTGTACACATCCCCCCCCGCCACTCTAACGGCCACAGTCTGTCCGGATCGCTTGTGCTCTGGCACCAAATGACTCTGTACCAGCGTGATAGTAGCCCCTGTGTCTCGCAATCCCTCGGTAGATCGCCCCTCGAGCCATACCCTCTGCCGATGGTGCTGGCGGTTATCTGAGGCAGCATATACAGGGTCTGCCTCGTGAAGCGGCCCCACATATCCCTCCATAGGGGCCTCTTGGTTAACACAGAGGGCCCGGGCCGGACGATAGGACCCAGAGGGGTAATTGTAATTCCTGGGTGTCTGGTGCGTATTAAGGGGGCAGCTAGCCATGAAATGCCCTGGTTGCTTGCATCGGTGGCAAGTCGGTCTGGGACGCTCAGAGCTGTTATTGGGTGGTCCTGAGTGTCGGACGGGCCCTGTGGGCACCGGGGCTCGGAATTCAGCATGAGGGGGTGCACGGTAAACCTCTCTGGGTTCGACCCGTGCTGGAGCTCGGTAGTTCATGGGTTCGTGAAGACGGGAGTCATAATGTTCATCGGCCAATTTGGCTGCTTCTTCTAAGGTAGAAGGCCGCCTGTCTCGCAGCCATTCCTTCCCTTGCTGTTCCATGCCATTATAAAAATGTTCTAAGAGAAACAATTGTAAAATTTCCTCCCCAGTCACCGCTTTACTTCCGCTCAGCCAGTGATTTGCCGCTCTCCGCATTCGGTGCGCCCATTCCATATGGGTATCGTTAGGCTTCTTTTCCGTGCCCCGAAACTGTCTGCGATACGTGTCCGGAGTTACAGCGTACCGTCGCAACAGTGTCTCCTTAACTAGCTCATACTGTGTCACTTCCTCAGCACCCAGAGTACGAAAGGCTTCCAGGGCTCGCCCGGATAGTTTCCCAGACAATATCGTGGGCCACTCTCTGTTGGGAATCTGGTGCAGGGCACATTGCCTTTCGAAGTCCGCCAAATATTCATCAATCCCTGTCTCGCTCTCTAGGAAGGGTCGAAATGCCGCATAGGGTATCTTGGGCCTCCCAGCATTTTCGACAGGGATGATTACCTGCGGGGCTTCAGCATTGCGGTGTGCGTTCGCTAGGTTGAGTTCGTGGGCTCGAGTCTCTCGTATATCCTCGTCCGCCTCCGCCATCAACTGCTGTACCAATTCCATGGAGGGGTTCTGCCCGTATAATGAGAGCCTTTCCCGAACAATCCTGGTTTTTTCGTCACTAATCGTGGTCGGTGTTTCCGCCATTGTGAAGCTCTGATCCAGTTCGGTCAATTCTGCGATCAGCTCTCTCCTCGGCCGGTTGCTGGCGTACCCCCCTCTGCTTTCAAGTAAATCCTTTAGGGTTGTACGCTTCAATTTTTCGTAAGCGCTCTCCATCCGTTCTGTACCTCTCCTAGGAAATCCAGGAAAATCCCGCCGCTGCCGCCAAATGTTACGGTTACCCTTAGTCTCGCTGAGAGATGGACCGCTTAGTAGCCTGGATCCCTATTGCTAAAGAGGGGAGAAGCTGCTTTCCATAGTATTCTATATGAGTCTCGCAAATATAGAATATTCTCCCTTAGCTGCCGTACAGCTAGGATACCCTTCTGCCCACAAAACGAGTCAACGCTGCGATTGAGGGTCAAACAAGAACTCAGGACTGGGATGCCCAGCCTGCTTTTTATTAAGGTTACATGCACACAGGGCACTCCCAGGGGGAGAGGGGGGGAAGCACAAAATCCCCCATCACACATTTAGATAGAGAGCACTGTCCTTTGACAGGCCACAATAGGATTACAGTACTTAAGATAACAAGTTTACAAGTTCATCTTATCAATTAGCAGTCTGGCTCCAGAGGTGATTAGACAATAGTTTCTAAAAGCTGAAAAAAAAGAGTTAACTCTTTATGAAATGATACTTGTTACGGTTTTCTTGGAGCCCTTCTTAGGCGCTGGCTTGCTGGTTCAGGCATTGCTGCTGGGAAATAAGCTCTTCACAACAAAATAACTAATGCTTCTGTAACACCCCCCTAAGTTAAATATAATTTAAATCTAACGAAATTAATTAACTCTTATTAAATAAATTATTCCTATTTAAAGCTAAATACTTACCTGTAAAATAAATCCTATATAGCTACAATATAAATTATAATTATATTATAGCTATTTTAGGATTAATATTTATTTTACAGGTAACTTTGTATTTATTTTAACCAGGTACAATAGCTATTAAATAGTTAAGAACTATTTAATAGCTAAAATAGTTAAAATAATTACAAATTTACCTGTAAAAGAAATCCTAACCTAAGTTACAATTAAACCTAACACTAGACTATCAATAAATTAATTAAATAAACTACCTACAATTACCTCCAATTAACCTAACACTACACTATCAATACATTAATTAAATACAATTGCTACAAATAAATAAAATTAAATAAACTAGCTAAAGTACAAAAAATAAAAAAGAACTAAGTTACAAAAAATAAAAAAATATTTAAAAACATAAGAAAAATATTACAACAATTTTAAACTAATTACACCTACTCTAAGCCCCCTAATAAAATAACAAAGCCCCCCAAAATAAAAAAATGCCCTACCCTATTCTAAATTGCTAAAGTTCAAAGCTCGTTTACCTTACCAGCCCTGAACAGGGCCCTTTGCGGGGCATGCCCCAAGAAATACAGCTCTTTTGCCTGTAAAAAAAAAAATACAATACCCAAGCCCCCCAACATTACAACCCACCACCCACATACCCCTAATCTAACCCAAACCCCCCTTAAATAAACCTAACACTAAGCCCCTGAAGATCATCCTACCTTGTCTTCACCTCACCGGGTATCACACCGATCCGTCCAGAAGAGCTCCTCCGATGTCCTGATCCAAGCCCAAGCGGGGGGCTGAAGAGGTCCATGATCCGGCTGAAGTCTTCATCCAAGCGGGGCAGAAGAGGTCTTCCATCCAATTGAAGTCTTCATCCAAGCGGCATCCATCCGGAGCGAAGCGGCAGCATCCTGAAGACCTCCACCGCGGAACATCCATCCTGGCCGACGACTGAACGACGAATGACGGTTCCTTTAAATGACGTAATCCAAGATGGCGTCCCTCGAATTCCGATTGGCTGATAGGATTCTATCAGCCAATCGGAATTAAGGTAGGAATATTCTGATTGGCTGATGGAATCAGCCAATCAGAATCAAGTTCAATCCGATTGGCTGATCCAATCAGCCAATCAGATTGAGCTTGCATTCTATTGGCTGATCGGAACAGCAGGCCGACAGCATAAAAAATGCATCGACAACACATAAGCAAACCGCAGCAACAACGTTGCCTGTTTAGCACAAATGCTGCAAACCCTACAGCATGCAAATATTGTGGAACTGTGCATCAAAGAATTAAAGAGCAATGTCCAGCTGGGGGGCGTGTCCAACCACCGACTAAGATGGATGCTGCTAGGAGGTGCTCCACCTTGTAGTTGTCATAAATGGCTGTTTATTCTTTCTAAGACTTGCAGATCTAACTCTTTCTGGGGGTTTTGAGCTTACCACAACTCAAGGACTTGATTAACCTAACTTGTCCAGACCAACGATCCCTAGCAGATCTGACTGGGGAAGGTGCGGGCATAGAGGCCTTGGAGCGGCCTATACTTTCTCCCTCCCTCCCTTGTCATACTGATATTTCAGTCTCGCCAGCCATTTGCGCTGAAGATAATTTCTTTTCTGGCAACCTGATTGCTGAAAACCATCTCACGTCTAAGAGTGGAATATATCTCTCACGATACTACAATTTGACAATGGTGAACATTCTAAGTACTCTAGGGCAGGTCTTAGTGGACTTTGAAAATAGCTTCTGCACCATGATACAGGAGTCATCTCAACCTCTGCCATCTAGAAACTGTGCTATAGAACCTAGTAGGGAAGCCCATGTCCCTGACGCAAGCCTTCAGCAAAGTCCGACTACACCACTGCAATGTACAAAGCTGATACCAGGCCCAGATCGAGGGATTCATGCTACATATCATGCGGTAGACTCCCGAGAGCAATGGGTGCTCATGCGACAAGAGAAAGGGGGATACCGGCTCAGCACACTTTTGGCAAACACGGAGCTCATACCTTCCAGTACTGGGTTTATATCACGTAGAGAGAACCCTATTTTGAAGTGTGACCCAGCCGCGAGTACACACATGGAGGGACTAGTAGCTATAGCCTCCGAGCTCACCGAGAGGTAGGAAAACTTGTGCTTGCTAATAGCGGCCTATTACACGATCAGTACCTGGGGTACACAGTTGAGCCAGGCATAGATACCTGGAAATCAGGAGCACCGAGGCCGTGAATGGCCGAGAGACCGGCTGAAAGCAAGTATTTTAGAAGGCCTTGGATGTTACCTGTTAAAGGCTGGTATCGGTTGACTATTGAACAGGGTCATAATAACGGGATGTGTGCTGTAGCTTTCCCACTCGTAGTGAGACATTCGAGCAGTAAACGACATTTGTTCCAAGATAGTTGTGCACACACTTTAACTGTAGTTCTCCCTGTAACAGCGGATCCCTAGTTACCTCAAGCAAGTGTTATCACTGTTCTGGCTGCTTATGTTTATTTTTATCTAGGTTTGCAGGGTATTTTCTGTTTTTCCTTTTCACCTTATTGGACTATAATCTGATTAGCATGTAAACTACTGGAGTGCTTACATGCCAATAATATGCATATGCCCTATGTTTCCCTTTTGGTTTCTCTAATGTCTGTACCCCTCTGGTAATTCATGAGGTTCGGGGCCAGTTATTCAACCCTAAGATACATAATTTTAGCTATTGTCAATATCTTAGAGCCGTTCTGTCACTTACTAATTAATAGCTGCTTAGCCGCAGCAACCGTATTTTTGGGATTATAGATATACTGTGACATTAAGCAGGTCAATCTGAGGGTCAATCTGAGGGAACATTTAATAGTAAGCTTCTTTGTACTAGCATATACCTGAGATATGTAAGACAGAGGTGGTATACTGCAATTTATGTCTGTCCTTATCGGGGACTTGAGATTTACTGTAAAAATATCTTTAGTCGTAGTATAGAGATTATAGAATATTACATAGAGAGACAAGTTGCGGATTCTCATACTGGCCACTAGAGGGGAGTAAAGTATTGGTTACAGTTAGTTCTATTTTAGATAGAAAGGTTTATAACCTTTATGTATTAAGCCACCAAATCTCTGCTAGGCCCACCAGCAATCCCATAAAAATGGTAGTAATACTCTTGTAAGTTTGTTATACTTGGCTAAAGTGCTCCTACGTGCCTGGAAATTAGAGAGAACTGATTTCCACTAGATTTGCCCTAATATACCTGTAGCTCTGCTGAATCTAACGCCACTCTCCCCCCTAATTTTTCATTTATTTATATAAACAGTGGAACGCAGATTCCCTAAGATCTTTTCCCTATATTCACATGAAAACAAAATTGCTTGACATGTTTTAAAAAACACTATTTCCCTTTCCCCAATTTTTGATAGTTGGATCACCTACATGTCATGGAAAGATATGATATGGTTAAGTTGAAGCTATTCAAATGATATTTAATAGTCTCGAAAGAGATCTTATGACCTTTTTATACTCCATAACTCAGAAGAGTACGGCATGTTATGGTAGCTAGTGTTCTCCAGATTTATGGGTAGTTATGGTCGCGGGGACCCGAAAGGGGCCCTATATGTCAAAATTCTAAAATATGAGGTTAGTTTATATGCCCACCAACCACATAGATATCATTCCATTGCTAGCACTATTCTTGTATCTTAGTTTGTTATTCCTAATAGCTATTGAACTGCAAACTACTGTTTATACCTCATACGACTGATATGCTTTGTGATTGAACAATTTTGTCTATTACTCTAATCTGTCCCCACAGGTTGGGGTCCTATTCTTGTGGTTATGTTGTATTGAACTATTTTGTTTTGTTTCTCCTCAATAAAAACTTTAAATATATATATATAAAAAAAGAGCAATGTCCAGCTTATGGGAAATCTTGTAGGTCTTGTGGAAGAACAAATCACTTTGATAACGTTTGTTTGTCAAGTAAAAGACAGCCATCACTAGGAAAGTTACACACCATTGAGAACACATCTGCATATAAGGAAGAGCCACACACCGCTGAAGTAATATACAGTAGTGAATTGATCGGCACTGTGCAAGCCAGAGGAAAGAAATGGTTTGTCACTTTAAATTTAAATAATAAGCCCCAATCCTGCCAGCACGATTCAGGAGCAACATGTGATGTAATGTGTTTGAGAGACAAAATGATGTTGTCACCAGAAGTACGTCTACTGCCAAGTGACACCAGACTAAAGTTATACTCAGGTGAGATTATGAAATCTCTAGGACTCTTCAGAACAGAATGTGTCATACGTGGAAGGACACACAAGCTAGAGTTTGAAATGGTAGAAGCCTGCCAAAAGCCACTGTTATCCGGCTCAACCTGTGAGCATCTAGGGCTGATGCATTTCTCTATCCCCACAGAGCTCAACATGATGGACAATCAATTCAAAGGGCCCTTGACAAAACATTTGCTATTAAAAGAATTTAGTGATGTTTTTACTAGGTCAGTAGAATCTGTACCAGGGGAAGTTCATTTTGACCTTGACATGAGTATCCGTCCAGTACAATACGCACCACGCAATGTGCCAGTGGCCATAAAACAGGCAGTTAAGGCGCGACTTGACCAGTATGAGGCTGATGGACATTTAGCAACAGTGACTGAACCAACTAATTGGATAAGTAACATGGTGATTGTAAAGAAGCCTGATAAGCTAAGAATATGCATAGATCCCACATTCTTGAATCAGGCACTGAGGCGCTCTCACTACATCATGCCAACTCTCGAGGATGTTTTGTACAAGCTGCCTAAGGCATGGCTGTTCATGCTTGTTGATGCTCGCGATGCATTTTTACAATGTAAGTTGGATAATGCAAGTAGATACATGACAACCTTCTGGACTCCCTAGGGCAGAAAAAGATGGCTCAAGTTGCCTTTTGGAGTATCAGTTGCACCAGAGGTGTATCAACGTAAACAACATGAACTATTGGCTGGACTCAGTGGTATCGAACCAATAGCTGATGACATCCTTGTGGTTGACTGTGGGGACACAGATAGGGAAGCAGAGCAAGATCATGATGGCAAACTATTGGAACTAATGAATCGTTATAGGTAGGTGAAACTAAGATTTGGCATGAAAAAACTGCAATTCAAGGTCAAAGAGGTCCGCTTCCATGGACACATACTATCCTTTGAGGGTTTAAAGGCTGACCAAGAAAAAATTAGACATGTGCAATTCGATTCGGTCAGAATCGAAATTCAGACGAATTTCTCGAATTCGGAGATTCGGATCGATTCGAATTTCCGAATTGCAGTAGTGCCGAATCTACCGAATAAATCCGAATCGATTCAAATTTATTTTGTAGATTCGGATGGATTCGGATGGCCGTGTATTACACTAGTATTGTACAGTATACTAGTGTAATACACAGCACATCCCACTTAACACTGACCGAAATTCTGAATCGATTCGAATCGAATCGAATCAAACCGAATTTCCCACAAATCCGAAAGAATCCAAATGAATCCGAAACGAATTCATTCGATTTCTTCCGAATTCGAATCGGTCCGAACCGAAATTCAAATCGGTCCGAACCGAAATTCGAATCGGTCCGAATCGAACCGAACCGAATTTTTCGCAGCTACACAAGTCTAGAAAAAAATCAGAGCTATACTGGATATGCCACAGCCATGAATGTGAAATCCCTGCAGCGCTTCATAGGATTTGTTACCTACCTATCAAAATTCCTACCACACTTCTCAGAGGTTTGCGAGCCGTTGAGAAGGCTTCTAGACAAGGAAGCAGTTTGGCATTGGCTTCCTAAGCATGATAATGCAGTGCAGGACATCAAACGTTTGGTCACAGATACACCTGTCCTGAAGTACTATGACGTTACAAAACCTGTAACTATTCAAAGTGACGCAAGGAAAAGTGGACTAGGGTGTTGGCGCCTCTGTTTTCTTTTTTCAGGACTAGGGTGTTGCCTATTTCAAGCTGACCAGCCTATCTCTTTTGCTTCAAGGGCACTGACCCTTACTGAGCAAAACTATGCACAAATCAAAAAGGAATGTCTGAGTATTCAGTTTGCCTGCCAGCGCTTTCATTACTGCCTCTATGGTCATGACGAGATCACGGCAGAAACTGAACACAAGCCTCTGATATCTATTTTCAAGAAACCACTTTTGTGTGCACCAAAACGTCTACAGAGCATGTTGCTCACATTACAAAATTATTGCCTAAATGTTGTCTATAAACCTGGACCTGAAATGTACATTAGTGACACTCTTAGCAGAGCAACAGCAGCAAGTGGTTCACCTGAGAGTGCACAACACACATTTTGCAATGTTCAACAGGACCTGGATGTCCTGTCGCAGATTAATCATTCAGACTATTAAAACGTCACAGACCAACGATTGCTTCAGATAAGACAGCACACAGAAATTGACAAGAGTTTGCAAGCACTTAAATATGTTGTTCTGAATGGTTGGCCAGATTCAAAGGCAGAGGTGCCATTAATTGTAAGAGAATATTGGAATTTCCAAGATGAAATCGGCATTCAGGATGGTGTACTGTACAAGGGGTCAAGGGTCATCATTCCTAAATCATTAAGATCAGAGATGCTGAGGTGTATTCATGTTAGTCACATTGGTGGAGAAGCATGCTATAGACAGGCACGAGATACGCTATATTGGCCTAACATGCAAAATGAGATTAGAGACTTTTTTAGCCGTTGTTCAGCATGCAATGAATATGCGCAGGCACAACAGAAAGAACCCATGATGTCACATGTGCTGCCCACACAGCCTTGGTAAATTGTAAGCATGGATTTACTGAATTATGCTGGGCAAAATTTTCTACTAATCGTTGATCACTATTCTGACTTTTGGGAGATTGAGCACCTTCCCGACCTGTCTGCTGAAACTACAATCAAGCGTTGTAAAGCACAGTTTGCACGTCATGGACAGCCAGACAGGGTTATCTCACATAATGGACCTCAGTTTGCATGTGAGCAATTTAGACGGTTCTCTACAGATTGGGGGTTTGAGCATCTTACCACTTCCCCGCGTCACCCTCAAGCTAAAGTAGTAAAGATAGTGAAGAATCTTTGCAAAAAGGCCAAGTATGAAGGTAATGATCCATGGAAAGCCATTCTACATTGGAGGAACACCCCAACTGATGGCATGGACAGCAGTCCTGCACAGCGCTTGATGTCAAGGAGGCTGAAGACTTCATTGCCAGTGGTAAATAAATTACTTGAACCTTGTGTGGTAACAGGGGTGCTGGAGAAGCTGTGATGCAGTGTTAATTTTGATGGCAAATTTCAATTTAGTCTTAGTTTTAGTATCTTAACTAAAATGCCATTTTAGTTTTAGTCGTATTTTAGTCATCTGAATTGTTTTAGTTTTAGTCGATTGAATCTCCAGTAGATTTTAGTCCACTAAAATCTAAGGGGTTTAGTTAAGGTGTAATGCATTATTTAAGCATTTCTCTATCATTTGCAAACTCATTATATACTCCAGGAGTAAACATAACACCTGTTAATATTTATGGTATTAAGGTTTAAACATGCAATACAGACACAGATTTAGCCGTTGTGATATGTAACATCTTTATTAAACTTCAAATAAAATAAAACCAAGTTTCATAAACAAACAGAAGTGCAACTTTAAAATATAAAAAAAAACTAAACTGTATTGGCTGTATTGAACAAATTACCCGATATAAAAACTTTAACAGTTCTCTGTTAATAATTAAAACAAATATCAAGAAACTCAACACAACAAAAAGTTTCTGCAGCTAGCACAGGCACAGCATAACTTAAACCCATATTCGTGGTTTATGCTTATTTCTATAGGAAGAATCAAGTGATTGTTCACAGATTCGAAAAAGGTTCGGCAACGATATTAGCACTGCTCTAGAACTTCCAAACTCATTATATACTCCTGGAGTAAAGGTTTATTAACCTGTTTTTATTTGTGTATTAAGGTTTGAACATGCAATACAGATTTAACAGATTTAACTGTTGTGGTATATAACGTGTTTATTTATCTTAAAATTTAATAAAATGAAGTTTCGTAAATTTTACAAAGAGCAGTAATTGGATATGGATTGATTATAACACCTTGCATAAAATGTTTTTGTCAGCAAATTTTGATTTAGTTTTAGTCATAGTCTTTTGACTAAAATGTCATTGTGATTTAGCCCCTTAATGACAAGTGACGTACCAGGTACGTCCTGCAAAAACTTGCAGTTAGTGACAATGGACGTACCTGGTACGTCACTTGTCTAAGAGAGTGCTGGAAGCGATCGCAATCGCTTCCAGCAGCTCTCAGGGTATTGCAGTGATGCCTCGATATTGAGGCATCCTGCAATACCCTTAGAAAGCATCCGATGCAGAGAGAGCCACTCTGTGGCCCTCTCTGCACCGGTAGCGATGCGGCCGGTTCGTTGGTGGGTGGGAGCGCAACTGGGAGGCGGGTGGGCGGCCCATCGCTACCCGGCATCCGGCTCCTGTTAGTGCAATGTGCACGCCGGGTGCCGGGAGCGTGCGGGGGCGCGCGTGCGCGTGCGCGCGCACGCCCGCGATCACCTACCCACACTGACACCAATGAGTGGGAAGAGGGGGGGAAATATATATATATGAGGATCTGGGAGGGGGAGGGGGTTGGGGTATTGTGGGGGGCTGCTACACTACAGAAAAAAATAAATTAGTAATAAAAAATAATTAAAAACACTTTTTTGGGGGGCAAATTGGGTACTGGCAGACAGCTGCCAGTACCCAAGATGGCGGCAATTAGGTAGGGGAGAGGGTTAGATTGCTGGGGGGGGGGGATCATGGAGGTTGGGGCTAAGGCAGGAGTCCATCACAGCTAAAACATTTTATTTTTTTTTATTAAAAAAAATAAAAACTCCTTTTATTTAGTACTGGCAGACTTTCTGCCAGTACTTAAGATGGCGGGGACAATTGTGGGGTGGGGGAGGGAAGAGAACTGTTTGGGAGGGATCAGGGGGTGGGATGTGTCAGGTGGGAGGCTGATCTCTACCCTAAAGCTAAAATTAACCCTGCAAGCTCCCTACAAGCTACCTAATTTAACCCCTTAACTGCTGGGCATAATTTACGTGTGGTGCGCAGCAGCATTTAGCGGCCTTCTACTTACCAAAAAGCAACCACAAAGCCATATAAGTCTGCTATTTCTGAACAAAGGGGATCCCAAAGAAGCATTTACAACCATTTGTGCCTTAATTGCAGAAGCTGTTTGTAAATAATTTCAGTGGGAAACCTAAAGTTTGTGACAAAATTTGTGAAAAAGTGAACTTTTTTTTTATTTGATGACATTTGGCGGTGAAATGGTGGCATGAAATATACCAAAATGGGCCTAGATCAATACTTTGGGTTGTCTTCTAAAAAAAAATATATACATGTCAAGGGATATTCAGGTATTCCTGACAGATATCAGGGTTCCAATGTAACTAGCGCTAATTTTGAAAAAAAGTTGTTTGGAAATAGCAAAGTGCTACTTGTATTTATGGCCCTATAACTTGCAAAAAAAGTAAAGAACATGTTAACATTGGGTATTTCTAAACTCAGGACAAAATTTAGAAACTATTTAGCATAGGTGTTTTTTGGTGATTGTAGATGTGTAACAGATTTTGGGGGTCAAAGTTAGAAAAAGTGTGTTTTTTTCAATTTTTTCCTCATATTTTATATTTTTTTTTATAGGAAATTATAAGATATGATGAAAATAATGGTATCCTTAGAAAGTCCATTTAATGGCGAGAAAAACGGTATATAATATGTATGGGTACAGTAAATGAGTAAGAGGAAAATTACAGCTAAACACAAACACTGCAGAAATGTAAAAATAGCCATTGTCATTAAGGGTAAGAAAATTGAAAAATGGTCCGGTCATTAAGGGGTTAGTTTTAGTCATAGTCTTTTGACTAAAATGTCATTGTGATTTAGTTTTAGTCATAGTCTTTTGACTAAAATGTCATTTTAGTTTTAGTCGTATTTTAGTCATCAGAATTTCTTTAGTTTTATAGTCATTTTAGTCTAGTTTTAGTCGACGAAATTAACACTGCTGTGATGGAGGAAACAGATCTCCAAACTGACATATGATGTGTCTGCCAAAGACTTACCTGAACTAAGCATTGGAGAGCCAATCCATATGAAGCCACTCCCTGGTGACAGGACTGGTCGCTGGAGACTGTGTACCTGTGTTCAGAGAGTTGCTCTTAGCTCATATCTTGTGGATGTGGAAGGCAGTCTCTACCGCCGCAATCGAGTGGACCTTCGAGTGGCAGAACATCTCACCACACAAGCCTATAAGCATCCGGCACTTGAGCTTTCTGAGTCTCTCAATGCACCTAGTCCTACTGGACCACATAAGCAAGGCAGAGACAATACTGCTGTCATATCAGAAGGATACAATGAGGATGCCATAATGCAGCCTCTTATACCAGCAAGTTCTTCCGTGCCAGCAGCAGGGAAAGAGGGCAGCTCCTTAACACCTTCTGGAGCTGAACAGCTTCACCAAGGCAAAATCCCTGTGGCCTTGCGTAGCGGTCGAGTTTCAAGACAACCAGATACACTCAATCTGTAGTGTATCGACCAGTAATGTAGTATGTTTTGTTTAAGACTGTTCAGGATCTGTTTTAGGTAAATTGTTAGCAAATTTTGGATTGAATGTAAAAAGGGGAGATGTTATGGAGTTATTATGCAAATACTGTGACTCTGTTTGTTTATGGGACTCTGTTTGTTTATGGTAATATTGCATTGCCTAATGCTTCCTGTTTCCTTTTCCTACCTCTGACCTGGATGTAGTTCTATTGTTCAACATGATTCCTCACACTAACAGCTTGTAGTGTCTTCATTTCTATACATTGTCCTCAGGTAAGCGGAATTGCATCACCTCAGAGTCAGTTTTGATGCCCAGGAAAGTAAGGCAGGTACAAGGACTCCCTATATGGGTAAAGTATCAGCCATTTTTCAAGTGTGGCTACCCTCAACGGGGTGGCCACCCTTTCCACCAGCATTGGGTCTAGACCCGACACCCTGTCTCTCCTGGGAGCGCCCAGATTCCTGGGCTCTTGTGCACTCGGAACCAGAATGGCTCCCGCCACAATACCTGCAAGTGTGTCAGAATGCGCACACTGCTCCCTTAATGCAGAGCTTGTGCTGGAAGCGAAGCAGACCTCTGCGGGACGCCCTCGAGATGTTGTGGAGTTCTGCCACCAGAGGGCCCGGCAGGAGGCTGGCCAGAACCGACTTGTTTCTCAGGCCCCAATTGATCCATAGGCGCATGTCCATGTCCCCAAAAGTCAGTCGAGGATTATCGACTTTCTTTCTGCAAAAGGCAATACCGCAATCTCTACACGCCCCATTTTCTATATCGTTCTTGAATAGTTTGGTCAGGGAATTTAGTGAAATAGCAAGAAGCGTAGACATAAAAAGCATTTTCGCTATTCGTCAAAAGTATCTGTCCTTTTAAACATTTTGGGGCTTGTACCATCCTCCGCCATTTCTTTCTGGCGGTAGGCCTCAGCAGAAAGCTCAAACATTTGAACATATTTACCTTTCTGCATCCTTCGAACCATCTTTCTCTTGAGATGCTCGTGTAGGCTGAATGAGTGCCACGAATATGTGTCCGCATACAGAGCTGCTTTGTCGCCTTAGGGCTCACAACCTCCGATGGCGTGGGAGGTGTCGGCAATGGAACATGGCGTTTGTTACAGAAGCATTAGTTATTCTGTTGTGAAGAGCTTATTTCCCAGCAGCAATGCCTGAACCAGCAAGCCAGCGCCTAAGAAGGGCTCCAAGAAAACTGTAACAAGTTTCATTTCATAAAGAGTTAACTCTTTTTTTTCAGCTTTTAGAAACTATTGTCTAATCACCTCTGGAGCCAGACTGCTAATTGATAAGATGAACTTGTAAACTTGTTATCTTAAGTACTGTAATCCTATTGTGGCCTGTCAAAGGACAGTGCTCTCTATCTAAATGTGTGATGGGGGATTTTGTGCTTCCCCCCCTCTCCCCCTGGGAGTGCCCTGTGTGCATGTAACCTTAATAAAAAGCAGGCTGGGCATCCCAGTCCTGAGTTCTTGTTTGACCCTCAATCGCAGCGTTGACTCGTTTTTGTGGGCAGAAGGGTATCCTAGCTGTACTGCAGCTAAGGGAGATTATTCTATATTTGCGAGACTCATATAGAATACTATGGAAAGCAGCTTCTCCCCTCTTTAGCAATAGGGATCCAGGCTACTAAGCGGTCCATCTCTCAGCGAGACTAAGGGTAACCGTAACATTTGGCGGCAGCGGCGGGATTTTCCTGGATTTCCTAGGAGAGGTACAGAACGGATGGAGAGCGCTTACGAAAAATTGAAGCGTACAACCCTAAAGGATTTACTTGAAAGCAGAGGGGGGTACGCCAGCAACCGGCCGAGGAGAGAGCTGATCGCAGAATTGACCGAACTGGATCAGAGCTTCACAATGGCGGAAACACCGACCACGATTAGTGACGAAAAAACCAGGATTGTTCGGGAAAGGCTCTCATTATACGGGCCGAACCCCTCCATGGAATTGGTACAGCAGTTGATGGCGGAGGCGGACGAGGATATACGAGAGACTCGAGCCCACGAACTCAACCTAGCGAACGCACACCGCAATGCTGAAGCCCCGCAGGTAATCATCCCTGTCGAAAATGCTGGGAGGCCCAAGATACCCTATGCGGCATTTCGACCCTTCCTAGAGAGCAAGACAGGGATTGATGAATATTTGGCGGACTTCGAAAGGCAATGTGCCCTGCACCAGATTCCCAACAGAGAGTGGCCCACGATATTGTCTGGGAAACTATCCGGGCGAGCCCTGGAAGCCTTTCGTACTCTGGGTGCTGAGGAAGTGACACAGTATGAGCTAGTTAAGGAGACACTGTTGCGACGGTACGCTGTAGCTCCGGACACGTATCGCCGACAGTTTCGGGGCACGGAAAAGAAGCCTAACGATACCCATATGGAATGGGCGCACCGAATGCGGAGAGCGGCAAATCACTGGCTGAGCGGAAGTAAAGCGGTGACTGGGGAGGAAATTTTACAATTGTTTCTCTTAGAACATTTTTATAATGGCATGGAACAGCAAGGGAAGGAATGGCTGCGAGACAGGCGGCCTTCTACCTTAGAAGAAGCAGCCAAATTGGCCGATGAACATTATGACTCCCGTCTTCACGAACCCATGAACTACCGAGCTCCAGCACGGGTCGAACCCAGAGAGGTTTACCGTGCACCCCCTCATGCTGAATTCCGAGCCCCGGTGCCCACAGGGCCCGTCCGACACTCAGGACCACCCAATAACAGCTCTGAGCGTCCCAGACCGACTTGCCACCGATGCAAGCAACCAGGGCATTTCATGGCTAGCTGCCCCCTTAATACGCACCAGACACCCAGGAATTACAATTACCCCTCTGGGTCCTATCGTCCGGCCCGGGCCCTCTGTGTTAACCAAGAGGCCCCTATGGAGGGATATGTGGGGCCGCTTCACGAGGCAGACCCTGTATATGCTGCCTCAGATAACCGCCAGCACCATCGGCAGAGGGTATGGCTCGAGGGGCGATCTACCGAGGGATTGCGAGACACAGGGGCTACTATCACGCTGGTACAGAGTCATTTTGTGCCAGAGCACAAGCGATCCGGACAGACTGTGGCCGTTAGAGTGGCGGGGGGGGATGTGTACAAAATTCCAACAGCTAAAGTGCATCTTGATTGGGGAGCGGGAAAGGGGGCTGTGAACGTGGGCCTAATGGATAATTTACCTGCCGAAGTACTACTGGGCAACGATTTGGGCCCCATGACTTCTGCCTATGCTCCAGTATGCAACAACGAGGCGGACCCAGTGACTACACGGGCCCAAGCCCGGACGGAGCGAGAGCTCTCACCAGTGCGGGAGACACAGGTAAGACCTACCCCGACCTTGCCTGACAGGTTAGGCCCCATACCCTGGGACACCCCAGATGCCTTCGAGGCAGAGTCTAAGACTGACCCGACCATACAAAAGTACCGGGAATGAGCAGAGACCGGAGGGGGCGGGGCAGATAACGAAACATTCTTATGGGAAAAAGGGAAACTATACCGCTGGACAGAGAAAAGGGGACAGCGTAGGCGACAGCTGGTAGTGCCCCACAAATACCGTCAAGAAATCCTCAAAATAGGCCACGACATCCCCTTAGCAGGCCACCTAGCCGTTACCCGTACCCTACACCGCATTACTCACACGTTCTTTTGGCCAGGGGTGCACGCTGACGTTAGAACTTACTGTAACACCTGCGATGTGTGTCAACGAGTAGGAAGGCGAGGCGATCACCCTAAAGCCCAGCTAGTAAATATGCCCATTGTAGAGGAACCCTTCAGCCGGGTTGCTATTGACCTAGTGGGACCACTGGCTACCCCTAGTCCCTCCGGTAAGCGATACATTCTTACCGTAGTGGACTACGCTACCAGGTACCCAGAGGCTGTCGCCCTATCCAACATACAAGCGGATACGGTAGCGAATGCACTAGTACAGGTGTTCTCCCGGGTAGGATTTCCAAAAGAAATCCTATCCGACCGAGGCACCCAATTTACGGCTGAATTGACCCAACAACTCTGGCAGGTTTGCAAAATTAAGTCCCTCCTAAGCTCCCCATACCACCCCCAGACGAACGGGCTGTGTGAGAGGTTCAATGGGACCCTCAAGCAAATGCTCAAGACGTTCACTCAGGAATACCGAGACTGGGAACGCTTCCTGCCGCACCTCCTATTTGCTTATCGGGAGGTGCCCCAGGAAACGACAGGGTTCTCTCCCTTCGAGTTGCTCTACGGAAGAAAGGTACGGGGACCCCTAAACCTGATCCGGGAGCACTGGGAGGGAGAGATGGAGGCTGACGGTGTCCCAATTGTGCCATACGTGCTGGAACTCAGGGACCGAATGGAGCAATTAGCCAAATCCGTGCGGGCTAATCTCCAGTTGGCCCAGAGAAGACAGAAAGTATGGTACGATCGGGGGGCCCGAAAGAGAATCTTCACCATAGGACAAAAGGTGTTAGTACTTAAGCCGGTGAAGACAGACAAATTGCAGGCGTCCTGGCAGGGTCCCTACCAGATCGTAGAGAAAAGGGGAGACACCACTTATGTGATAGCTAGCTGCCACGACAACAATCTTAGAAAGACATTCCATGTAAACATGCTCAAGGAATATTTTGAGCGACCAGAGAACGTGACGGCCGTATGTTGTTCCCCTCAGGAAGACCCCGACAGTTTACCCATTCCAGACCTATTAGAAAAGAGCCTCCCCACAGGTATAGTGGCGCAGGTTCAGATAGGGGACCGACTTAGCCCCACTGAAAGGGAGCAGCTCAACCAACTCCTCCAGTCCAAACACCTCACCTTCTCCCCGAAGCCAGGGTACACTACTTTAACCACCCACCAGGTAGATACTCCGGGACAAGCTCCCTTGCGCCAGGCTCCGTACCGAATCCCCGAAGCAGTTAGGACAGGAATGAAGAAGGAGATCGATGAGATGCTCCAGCTCAGGGTAATTGAGCCCTCCGATAGTCCCTGGGCCTCCCCAGTTGTCTTGGTGCCCAAGAAAGATGGGACCACCCGGTTCTGCGTAGACTATCGGAGGCTCAATGAAAATACCGTGACGGACGCTTACCCTATGCCCAGGGTAGACGAGCTACTCGATCGTATAGCCAGGGGAAATTACCTGACCACTATTGACCTCTGCAAAGGTTACTGGCAGATTCCCCTGGCCCCGGAGGCTATCCCCAAGTCGGCATTCGTCACCCCATTCGGCTTATATCAGTTTAGGGTAATGCCGTTTGGGATGAAGAATGCCCCAGCTACATTCCAGCGCTTGGTGGATAGGCTCCTGGATGGCTTCCAGAGTTTTGCTTGCGCCTACCTGGACGACATAGCGATCCACAGTGAGTCCTGGGAGGACCACTTAGCTCATGTGGGAATGGTTCTGGATCAGATCCGGGCTGCTGGCCTGACTCTGAAGCCAGAAAAATGCCACTTTGGGATGGCCGAGGTACAGTACCTGGGTCACCGGGTGGGGTGTGGAAAGCAGCGACCAGAGCCGGCCAAAATAGAAGCTGTCGCCAATTGGCCCACCCCCATCACTAAGACTCAGGTCCTAGCCTTCCTGGGCACGGCAGGGTACTATAGACGGTTCGTACCAGACTACAGCACACTTGCCAAACCCCTGACTGACTTGACCAAGAAGAACTTACCTCGACAGGTCCTGTGGTCTCCCCACTGTGAAACGGCTTTCCAGGCTCTCAAAAATGCTCTAATTAACGCTCCTGTCTTGGCGGCCCCAGCCCTTAACAAACGTTTTATCGTCCATACAGATGCTTCCATGTTCGGGCTGGGAGCTGTCCTCAGCCATGTAGGCGAAGATGGAGGGGAGCATCCAGTTGCCTACATCAGCCGGAAGCTCCTGCCCCGCGAAGTCAGCTATGCAGCGGTCGAAAAGGAGTGTTTGGCTTTGGTGTGGGCATTAAAGAAATTGACTCCCTATTTATATGGTCAGGAGTTCACTCTGGTCACCGACCATAACCCGTTGGTGTGGCTGAACCGGGTCTCTGGAGATAACGGCAGGCTATTACGTTGGAGCTTATCGTTGCAAACCTTCAATTTCACCATTACTTACAGACCTGGGAAACAGAATGGCAACGCCGACGGGTTGTCCAGACAAACCGACCTCAGCCCCGCATAACCAGCGGTCTGGACAGCCTTAGTCTGCCCCGAAAAGGGGTCAGACCGTGTCTGCCAGAGTGTTCCACAGAAAGGGAGCAATGTTACAGAAGCATTAGTTATTCTGTTGTGAAGAGCTTATTTCCCAGCAGCAATGCCTGAACCAGCAAGCCAGCGCCTAAGAAGGGCTCCAAGAAAACTGTAACAAGTTTCATTTCATAAAGAGTTAACTCTTTTTTTTCAGCTTTTAGAAACTATTGTCTAATCACCTCTGGAGCCAGACTGCTAATTGATAAGATGAACTTGTAAACTTGTTATCTTAAGTACTGTAATCCTATTGTGGCCTGTCAAAGGACAGTGCTCTCTATCTAAATGTGTGATGGGGGATTTTGTGCTTCCCCCCCTCTCCCCCTGGGAGTGCCCTGTGTGCATGTAACCTTAATAAAAAGCAGGCTGGGCATCCCAGTCCTGAGTTCTTGTTTGACCCTCAATCGCAGCGTTGACTCGTTTTTGTGGGCAGAAGGGTATCCTAGCTGTACTGCAGCTAAGGGAGATTATTCTATATTTGCGAGACTCATATAGAATACTATGGAAAGCAGCTTCTCCCCTCTTTAGCAATAGGGATCCAGGCTACTAAGCGGTCCATCTCTCAGCGAGACTAAGGGTAACCGTAACAGCGTTCCATGTAGGATGCACCAGGGGGGAAGGGCAGACCCATGGCCTTCCTTTCCTCTACCAACCATTTCATCATTCTATACATTCTTTTCTGACCCTTGTCTTCAACCCCAGTGACCTATCACTCTCTATATGCAGAATCATCCAAAGATGAGCTAAGCCCCTTGAGCCCAGAAATCAAAGATGTCTTACTGGTTCCCAATGGACGTTGCACTGGCTGGGGACTGGCGGAAGTCAAGGGCTGCTCCTCACAGCTCTGCTCCTCCTCAGCATGATAATCTGGATCGGAGTGTGTGGTAGAACCAGCTCCCTGCGATTCCATGATTCCCTTGAATGAGAATTGGGAGAGCGGAGTACCACAAGGAGAATTCAAGGCCCCCACTGCCCCAGCTAAAGCAGACTCTAAGCCCATCTGACTGCTAAACGTGTTCTGCGTCAAACACCACTCGCGCACAATCAGACACACAAACCTCTTGTGCATCAAGCACTGCATTTGCAAACTTTATTTGCCTAGCAGGGCCCTGTTCTGCATCTACCTCCATTGCATGGCATAAACTAGGCTGAGGGCCTGAGCCTTTCTTGGACAAAGCCCTAGTTGTAACCCCCAACGTTAGTCACACCGGGAGATACCCCAGGGGCATGCGCTTCTCGTACATCGTGGCGTGGACACGGCGCGACTCCTACTAGGCCTCAAAGTTCTGCCAATGTTAGGGCCTAGTGCCCGATCATCCCTAACTGCCTGCCATGTAGAAGGCTGCCTATCTAGACCATCAGTCTGATTAGCTGGCATAGCCCCAGCCAGGTCTGCGGCCTGCTCATAATCGCCATGCTGCTCACCTATTGCCATGCTGCTTGCCTATTGCCAGACCTCCGACCCTGTGAAGCACTACCCGGTACACTCGTACTCAGCCCCCAGGCTTGGAAACCCCTTTTGCTGCATGTGAGAGCTGAGCCCCTGTGCCTCACTGCGCACCCCCTGAGGGCCTTGCCCCCATCTGGGGTACTCCTCTCTTACCTGCAGACCCCAGAGGAGAAGACGATGCTACCCAGTTGATGGCCAGCTCGTGAATGGCAGTTCCGGACGTCAACGGAAGTGGCGTCACCAGAAGCGACCAAAACAGAAATGACGTCATAAAAAGTGAACGCCGCATGGATGTAGATTCACCCGTCACGACACGAAGACCCGGTGATGGCTGAGGGGAACCGACGCCTGAATACGCAACCTGAAGAGGGAGGACCACCACACGCCAGGACCGACTCGAGGGACTGTAAGAGCGCCATCGCGGCCTCGCCGGACAGCGTGATCAATGGCGGAGGTAAGTATGAAGTGCTCACACTCGCCCCAGCCAACAAAACCTTCCGGATTGAAGGGGATGGACTTTGAGTGGGGGAAACGGGGTCCCCAGGACCAACCGCTGGCTGACCGGGTGAGGGGAGGAAAGATGGGCCTATCTCAGGGGAAACCACTATAGCCGCCACAACACTACTGGGGGCAGGGTGAAGGGGAACCACATTGAAGGTAAAAACAGAATGTACTTTATTGAGGGCTATATGCCCAGTATTTATGCAGGTCTGAGACCAGATGGGGGTTGAAAGAGTATTTTACATTAGATAGAGGGAAGACGCCCTTTGACATGATACAATAGAATTACATTACTTAACCAAATAAAACAATTTAAACACAAGAAAACAATGGAGTCCTTCTTATCACCTGGAAGTCTGGAGGTGATTAAACAATGTGAATGCTTATCACATAAACCTAATTACAGTACACAATAGATGCTGCCAGGAAACCTGTCTTTAGAAAATAGCTTCTCAAAGCTGAACAAAGTTAACTCTTCCAGTACTGACAGAGGGGTCTGTCACAGTTAGTGAGAGTGAACTTGTACCTTAATGTGTGAAGTATCAGCATGACACTATACATCGGCTATAGCAGCACGTGTCACTTCTCTGCTAGGTACAAGTTCCCTCTCACTAACCTTATGTGTGACGTATCAGCATGACACTATACATCGGCTATAGCAGCACGTGTCACTTCTCTGCTAGGTACAAGTTCCCTCTCACTAACCTTATGTGTGACGTATCAGCATGACACTATACATCGGCTATAGCAGCACGTGTCACTTCTCTGCTAGGTACAAGTTCCCTCTCACTAACCTTATGTGTGACGTATCAGCATGACACTATACATCAGTTACAGCAGCACGTGTCACTTCTCTGTTAGGTACAAGTTCCCTCTCACTAACCTTATGTGTGACGTATCAGCATGACACTATACATCAGCTACAGCAGCACGTGTCACTTCTCTGCTAGGTACAAGTTCCCTCTCACTAACCTTATGTGTGATGTATCAGCATGACACTATACATCAGCTACAGCAGCACGTGTCACTTCTCTGCTAGGTACAAGTTCCCTCTCACTAACCTTATGTGTGACGTATCAGCATGACACTATACATCAGCTACAGCAGCACGTGTCACTTCTCTGTTAGGTACAAGTTCCCTCTCACTAACATTATGTGTGACGTATCAGCATGACACTATACATCAGTTACAGCAGCACGTGTCACTTCTCTGTTAGGTACAAGTTCCCTCTCACTAACCTTATGTGTGACGTATCAGCATGACACTATACATCAGCTACAGCAGCACGTGTCACTTCTCTGTTAGGTACAAGTTCCCTCTCACTAACCTTATGTGTGACGTATCAGCATGACATTATACATCAGCTACAGCAGCACGTGTCACTTCTCTGTTAGGTACAAGTTCCCTCTCACTAACCTTATGTGTGACGTATCAGCATGACACTATACATAAGCTACAGCAGCACGTGTCACTTCTCTGCTAGGTACAAGTTCCCTCTCACTAACATTAATGTGTGACGTATCAGCATGACACTATACATCAGTTACAGCAGCACGTGTCACTTCTCTGTTAGGTACAAGTTCCCTCTCACTAACCTTATGTGTGACGTATCAGCATGACACTATACATCAGCTACAGCAGCACGTGTCACTTCTCTGTTAGGTACAAGTTCCCTCTCACTAACCTTATGTGTGACGTATAAGCATGACACTATACATCAGTTACAGCAGCACGTGTCACTTCTCTGTTAGGTACAAGTTCCCTCTCACTAACCTTATGTGTGACGTATCAGCATGACACTATACATCAGCTACAGCAGCACGTGTCACTTCTCTGCTAGGTACAAGTTCCCTCTCACTCACCTTATGTGTGACGTATCAGCATGACACTATACATCAGCTACAGCAGCACGTGTCACTTCTCTGCTAGGTACAAGTTCCCTCTCACTAACCTTATGTGTGACGTATCAGCATGACACTATACATCAGCTACAGCAGCACGTGTCACTTCTCTGTTAGGTACAAGTTCCCTCTCACTAACCTTATGCGTGACGTATCAGCATGACACTATACATCAGTTACAGCAGCACGTGTCACTTCTCTGTTAGGTACAAGTTCCCTCTCACTAACCTTATGCGTGACGTATCAGCATGACATTATACATCAGCTACAGCAGCACGTGTCACTTCTCTGTTAGGTACACGTTCCCTCTCACTAACCTTATGTGTGACGTATCAGCATGACACTATACATCAGCTACAGCAGCACGTGTCACTTCTCTGTTAGGTACACGTTCCCTCTCACTAACCTTATGTGTGACGTATCAGCATGACACTATACATCAGCTACAGCAGCACGTGTCACTTCTCTGCTAGGTACAAGTTCCCTCTCACTAACCTTATGTGTGACGTATCAGCATGACACTATACATCAGCTACAGCAGCACGTGTCACTTCTCTGTTAGGTACAAGTTCCCTCTCACTAACCTTATGCGTGACGTATCAGCATGACACTATACATCATATACAGCAGCACGTGTCACTTCTCTGTTAGGTACAAGTTCCCTCTCACTAACCTTATGTGTGACGTATCAGCATGACACTATACATCAGCTACAGCAGCACGTGTCACTTCTCTGCTAGGTAGAAGTTCCCTCTCACTAACCTTATGTGTGATGTATCAGCATGACACTATACATCAGCTACAGCAGCACGTGTCACTTCTCTGCTAGGTACAAGTTCCCTCTCACTAACCTTATGTGTGACGTATCAGCATGACACTATACATCAGCTACAGCAGCACGTGTCACTTCTCTGTTAGGTACAAGTTCCCTCTCACTAACATTATGTGTGACGTATCAGCATGACACTATACATCAGTTACAGCAGCACGTGTCACTTCTCTGTTAGGTACAAGTTCCCTCTCACTAACCTTATGTGTGACGTATCAGCATGACACTATACATCAGCTACAGCAGCACGTGTCACTTCTCTGTTAGGTACAAGTTCCCTCTCACTAACCTTATGTGTGACGTATCAGCATGACATTATACATCAGCTACAGCAGCACGTGTCACTTCTCTGTTAGGTACAAGTTCCCTCTCACTAACCTTATGTGTGACGTATCAGCATGACACTATACATAAGCTACAGCAGCACGTGTCACTTCTCTGCTAGGTACAAGTTCCCTCTCACTAACATTAATGTGTGACGTATCAGCATGACACTATACATCAGTTACAGCAGCACGTGTCACTTCTCTGTTAGGTACAAGTTCCCTCTCACTAACCTTATGTGTGACGTATCAGCATGACACTATACATCAGCTACAGCAGCACGTGTCACTTCTCTGCTAGGTACAAGTTCCCTCTCACTAACCTTATGTGTGACGTATAAGCATGACACTATACATCAGTTACAGCAGCACGTGTCACTTCTCTGTTAGGTACAAGTTCCCTCTCACTAACCTTATGTGTGACGTATCAGCATGACACTATACATCAGCTACAGCAGCACGTGTCACTTCTCTGCTAGGTACAAGTTCCCTCTCACTCACCTTATGTGTGACGTATCAGCATGACACTATACATCAGCTACAGCAGCACGTGTCACTTCTCTGCTAGGTACAAGTTCCCTCTCACTAACCTTATGTGTGACGTATCAGCATGACACTATACATCAGCTACAGCAGCACGTGTCACTTCTCTGTTAGGTACAAGTTCCCTCTCACTAACCTTATGCGTGACGTATCAGCATGACACTATACATCAGTTACAGCAGCACGTGTCACTTCTCTGTTAGGTACAAGTTCCCTCTCACTAACCTTATGCGTGACGTATCAGCATGACATTATACATCAGCTACAGCAGCACGTGTCACTTCTCTGTTAGGTACACGTTCCCTCTCACTAACCTTATGTGTGACGTATCAGCATGACACTATACATCAGCTACAGCAGCACGTGTCACTTCTCTGTTAGGTACACGTTCCCTCTCACTAACCTTATGTGTGACGTATCAGCATGACACTATACATCAGCTACAGCAGCACGTGTCACTTCTCTGCTAGGTACAAGTTCCCTCTCACTAACCTTATGTGTGACGTATCAGCATGACACTATACATCAGCTACAGCAGCACGTGTCACTTCTCTGTTAGGTACAAGTTCCCTCTCACTAACCTTATGCGTGACGTATCAGCATGACACTATACATCATATACAGCAGCACGTGTCACTTCTCTGTTAGGTACAAGTTCCCTCTCACTAACCTTATGTGTGACGTATCAGCATGACACTATACATCAGCTACAGCAGCACGTGTCACTTCTCTGCTAGGTAGAAGTTCCCTCTCACTAACCTTATGTGTGACGTATCAGCATGACACTATACATCAGTTACAGCAGCACGTGTCACTTCTCTGTTAGGTACAAGTTCCCTCTCACTAACCTTATGTGTGACGTATCAGCATGACACTATACATCAGCTACAGCAGCACGTGTCACTTCTCTGCTAGGTACAAGTTCCCTCTCACTCACCTTATGTGTGACGTATCAGCATGACACTATACATCAGCTACAGCAGCACGTGTCACTTCTCTGCTAGGTACAAGTTCCCTCTCACTAACCTTATGTGTGACGTATCAGCATGACACTATACATCAGCTACAGCAGCACGTGTCACTTCTCTGTTAGGTACAAGTTCCCTCTCACTAACCTTATGCGTGACGTATCAGCATGACACTATACATCAGTTACAGCAGCACGTGTCACTTCTCTGTTAGGTACAAGTTCCCTCTCACTAACCTTATGCGTGACGTATCAGCATGACATTATACATCAGCTACAGCAGCACGTGTCACTTCTCTGTTAGGTACAAGTTCCCTCTCACTAACCTTATGTGTGACGTATCAGCATGACACTATACATCAGCTACAGCAGCACGTGTCACTTCTCTGTTAGGTACACGTTCCCTCTCACTAACCTTATGTGTGACGTATCAGCATGACACTATACATCAGCTACAGCAGCACGTGTCACTTCTCTGCTAGGTACAAGTTCCCTCTCACTAACCTTATGTGTGACGTATCAGCATGACACTATACATAAGCTACAGCAGCACGTGTCACTTCTCTGTTAGGTACAAGTTCCCTCTCACTAACCTTATGTGTGACGTATCAGCATGACACTATACATCAGCTACAGCAGCACGTGTCACTTCTCTGTTAGGTACAAGTTCCCTCTCACTAACCTTATGTGTGACGTATCAGCATGACACTATACATCAGCTACAGCAGCACGTGTCACTTCTCTGCTAGGTACAAGTTCCCTCTCACTAACCTTATGTGTGACGTATCAGCATGACACTATACATCAGCTACAGCAGCACGTGTCACTTCTCTGCTAGGTACAAGTTCCCTCTCACTAACCTTATGTGTGACGTATCAGCATGACACTATACATCAGTTACAGCAGCACGTGTCACTTCTCTGTTAGGTACAAGTTCCCTCTCACTAACCTTATGTGTGACGTATCAGCATGACACTATACATCAGCTACAGCAGCACGTGTCACTTCTCTGCTAGGTACAAGTTCCCTCTCACTAACCTTATTTGTGACGTATCAGCATGACACTATACATCAGCTACAGCAGCACGTGTCACTTCTCTGCTAGGTACACGTTCCCTCTCACTAACCTTATGTGTGACGTATCAGCATGACACTACACATCAGCTACAGCAGCACGTGTCACTTCTCTGTTAGGTACAAGTTCCCTCTCACTAACCTTATGTGTGACGTATCAGCATGACACTATACATCATATACAGCAGCACGTGTCACTTCTCTGCTAGGTACAAGTTCCCTCTCACTAACCTTATGTGTGACGTATCAGCATGACACTATACATCAGTTACAGCAGCACGTGTCACTTCTCTGCTAGGTACAAGTTCCCTCTCACTAACCTTATGTGTGACGTATCAGCATGACACTATACATCATATACAGCAGCACGTGTCACTTCTCTGCTAGGTACAAGTTCCCTCTCAGTAACCTTATGTGTGACGTATCAGCATGACACTATACATCGGCTATAGCAGCACGTGTCACTTCTCTGCTAGGTACAAGTTCCCTCTCACTAACCTTATGTGTGACGTATCAGCATGACACTATACATCAGCTACAGCAGCACGTGTCACTTCTCTGTTAGGTACAAGTTCCCTCTCACTAACCTTATGTGTGACGTATCAGCATGACACTATACATCAGCTACAGCAGCACGTGTCACTTCTCTGTTAGGTACAAGTTCCCTCTCACTAACCTTATGTGTGACGTATCAGCATGACACTATACATCAGCTACAGCAGCACGTGTCACTTCTCTGTTAGGTACAAGTTCCCTCTCACTAACCTTATGTGTGACGTATCAGCATGACACTATACATCAGCTACAGCAGCACGTGTCACTTCTCTGCTAGGTACAAGTTCCCTCTCACTAACCTTATGTGTGACGTATCAGCATGACACTATACATCAGCTACAGCAGCACGTGTCACTTCTCTGCTAGGTACAAGTTCCCTCTCACTAACCTTATGTGTGACGTATCAGCATGACACTATACATCATATACAGCAGCACGTGTCACTTCTCTGTTAGGTACAAGTTCCCTCTCACTAACCTTATGTGTGACGTATCAGCATGGCACTATACATCAGCTACAGCAGCACGTGTCACTTCTCTGCTAGGTACAAGTTCCCTCTCACTAACCTTATGTGTGACGTATCAGCATGACACTATACATCAGCTACAGCAGCACGTGTCACTTCTCTGCTAGGTACAAGTTCCCTCTCACTAACCTTATGTGTGACGTATCAGCATGACACTATACATCAGCTACAGCAGCACGTGTCACTTCTCTGTTAGGTACAAGTTCCCTCTCACTAACCTTATGTGTGACGTATCAGCATGACACTATACATCGGCTATAGCAGCACGTGTCACTTCTCTGCTAGGTACAAGTTCCCTCTCACTAACCTTATGTGTGACGTATCAGCATGACACTATACATCAGCTACAGCAGCACGTGTCACTTCTCTGTTAGGTACAAGTTCCCTCTCACTAACCTTATGTGTGACGTATCAGCATGACACTATACATCAGTTACAGCAGCACGTGTCACTTCTCTGTTAGGTACACGTTCCCTCTCACTAACCTTATGTGTGACGTATCAGCATGACACTATACATCAGCTACAGCAGCACGTGTCACTTCTCTGCTAGGTACAAGTTCCCTCTCACTAACCTTATTTGTGACGTATCAGCATGACACTATACATCAGCTACAGCAGCACGTGTCACTTCTCTGCTAGGTACACGTTCCCTCTCACTAACCTTATGTGTGACGTATCAGCATGACACTACACATCAGCTACAGCAGCACGTGTCACTTCTCTGTTAGGTACAAGTTCCCTCTCACTAACCTTATGTGTGACGTATCAGCATGACACTATACATCATATACAGCAGCACGTGTCACTTCTCTGCTAGGTACAAGTTCCCTCTCACTAACCTTATGTGTGACGTATCAGCATGACACTATACATCAGTTACAGCAGCACGTGTCACTTCTCTGCTAGGTACAAGTTCCCTCTCACTAACCTTATGTGTGACGTATCAGCATGACACTATACATCATATACAGCAGCACGTGTCACTTCTCTGCTAGGTACAAGTTCCCTCTCACTAACCTTATGTGTGACGTATCAGCATGACACTATACATCAGGCTATAGCAGCACGTGTCACTTCTCTGCTAGGTACAAGTTCCCTCTCACTAACCTTATGTGTGACGTATCAGCATGACACTATACATCAGCTACAGCAGCACGTGTCACTTCTCTGTTAGGTACAAGTTCCCTCTCACTAACCTTATGTGTGACGTATCAGCATGACACTATACATCAGCTACAGCAGCACGTGTCACTTCTCTGTTAGGTACAAGTTCCCTCTCACTAACCTTATGTGTGACGTATCAGCATGACACTATACATCAGCTACAGCAGCACGTGTCACTTCTCTGTTAGGTACAAGTTCCCTCTCACTAACCTTATGTGTGACGTATCAGCATGACACTATACATCAGCTACAGCAGCACGTGTCACTTCTCTGCTAGGTACAAGTTCCCTCTCACTAACCTTATGTGTGACGTATCAGCATGACACTATACATCAGCTACAGCAGCACGTGTCACTTCTCTGCTAGGTACAAGTTCCCTCTCACTAACCTTATGTGTGACGTATCAGCATGGCACTATACATCAGCTACAGCAGCACGTGTCACTTCTCTGCTAGGTACAAGTTCCCTCTCACTAACCTTATGTGTGACGTATCAGCATGACACTATACATCAGCTACAGCAGCACGTGTCACTTCTCTGCTAGGTACAAGTTCCCTCTCACTAACCTTATTTGTGACGTATCAGCATGACACTATACATCAGCTACAGCAGCACGTGTCACTTCTCTGTTAGGTACAAGTTCCCTCTCACTAACCTTATGTGTGACGTATCAGCATGACACTATACATCAGCTACAGCAGCACGTGTCACTTCTCTGCTAGGTACAAGTTCCCTCTCACTAACCTTATGTGTGACGTATCAGCATGACACTATACATCAGCTACAGCAGCACGTGTCACTTCTCTGTTAGGTACACGTTCCCTCTCACTAACCTTATGTGTGACGTATCAGCATGACACTATACATCAGCTACAGCAGCACGTGTCACTTCTCTGCTAGGTACAAGTTCCCTCTCACTAACCTTATGTGTGACGTATCAGCATGACACTATACATCAGCTACAGCAGCACGTGTCACTTCTCTGCTAGGTACAAGTTCCCTCTCACTAACCTTATGTGTGACGTATCAGCATGACACTATACATCAGCTACAGCAGCACGTGTCACTTCTCTGTTAGGTACAAGTTCCCTCTCACTAACCTTATGCGTGACGTATCAGCATGACACTATACATCAGTTACAGCAGCACGTGTCACTTCTCTGTTAGGTACAAGTTCCCTCTCACTAACCTTATGCGTGACGTATCAGCATGACATTATACATCAGCTACAGCAGCACGTGTCACTTCTCTGTTAGGTACACGTTCCCTCTCACTAACCTTATGTGTGACGTATCAGCATGACACTATACATCAGCTACAGCAGCACGTGTCACTTCTCTGTTAGGTACACGTTCCCTCTCACTAACCTTATGTGTGACGTATCAGCATGACACTATACATCAGCTACAGCAGCACGTGTCACTTCTCTGCTAGGTACAAGTTCCCTCTCACTAACCTTATGTGTGACGTATCAGCATGACACTATACATAAGCTACAGCAGCACGTGTCACTTCTCTGTTAGGTACAAGTTCCCTCTCACTAACCTTATGTGTGACGTATCAGCATGACACTATACATCAGCTACAGCAGCACGTGTCACTTCTCTGTTAGGTACAAGTTCCCTCTCACTAACCTTATGTGTGACGTATCAGCATGACACTATACATCAGCTACAGCAGCACGTGTCACTTCTCTGCTAGGTACAAGTTCCCTCTCACTAACCTTATGTGTGACGTATCAGCATGACACTATACATCAGCTACAGCAGCACGTGTCACTTCTCTGCTAGGTACAAGTTCCCTCTCACTAACCTTATGTGTGACGTATCAGCATGACACTATACATCAGTTACAGCAGCACGTGTCACTTCTCTGTTAGGTACACGTTCCCTCTCACTAACCTTATGTGTGACGTATCAGCATGACACTATACATCAGCTACAGCAGCACGTGTCACTTCTCTGCTAGGTACAAGTTCCCTCTCACTAACCTTATTTGTGACGTATCAGCATGACACTATACATCAGCTACAGCAGCACGTGTCACTTCTCTGCTAGGTACACGTTCCCTCTCACTAACCTTATGTGTGACGTATCAGCATGACACTACACATCAGCTACAGCAGCACGTGTCACTTCTCTGTTAGGTACAAGTTCCCTCTCACTAACCTTATGTGTGACGTATCAGCATGACACTATACATCAGCTACAGCAGCACGTGTCACTTCTCTGTTAGGTACAAGTTCCCTCTCACTAACCTTATGTGTGACGTATCAGCATGACACTATACATCATATACAGCAGCACGTGTCACTTCTCTGCTAGGTACAAGTTCCCTCTCACTAACCTTATGTGTGACGTATCAGCATGACACTATACATCAGCTACAGCAGCACGTGTCACTTCTCTGCTAGGTACAAGTTCCCTCTCACTAACCTTATGTGTGACGTATCAGCATGACACTATACATCATATACAGCAGCACGTGTCACTTCTCTGCTAGGTACAAGTTCCCTCTCAGTAACCTTATGTGTGACGTATCAGCATGACACTATACATCGGCTATAGCAGCACGTGTCACTTCTCTGCTAGGTACAAGTTCCCTCTCACTAACCTTATGTGTGACGTATCAGCATGACACTATACATCAGCTACAGCAGCACGTGTCACTTCTCTGTTAGGTACAAGTTCCCTCTCACTAACCTTATGTGTGACGTATCAGCATGACACTATACATCAGCTACAGCAGCACGTGTCACTTCTCTGTTAGGTACAAGTTCCCTCTCACTAACCTTATGTGTGACGTATCAGCATGACACTATACATCAGCTACAGCAGCACGTGTCACTTCTCTGCTAGGTACACGTTCCCTCTCACTAACCTTATGTGTGACGTATCAGCATGACACTATACATCAGCTACAGCAGCACGTGTCACTTCTCTGCTAGGTACAAGTTCCCTCTCACTAACCTTATGTGTGACGTATCAGCATGGCACTATACATCAGCTACAGCAGCACGTGTCACTTCTCTGCTAGGTACAAGTTCCCTCTCACTAACCTTATGTGTGACGTATCAGCATGACACTATACATCAGCTACAGCAGCACGTGTCACTTCTCTGCTAGGTACAAGTTCCCTCTCACTAACCTTATGTGTGACGTATCAGCATGACACTATACATCAGCTACAGCAGCACGTGTCACTTCTCTGTTAGGTACACGTTCCCTCTCACTAACCTTATGTGTGACGTATCAGCATGACACTATACATCAGCTACAGCAGCACGTGTCACTTCTCTGCTAGGTACAAGTTCCCTCTCACTAACCTTATGTGTGACGTATCAGCATGACACTATACATCAGCTACAGCAGCACGTGTCACTTCTCTGTTAGGTACACGTTCCCTCTCACTAACCTTATGTGTGACGTATCAGCATGACACTATACATCAGCTACAGCAGCACGTGTCACTTCTCTGCTAGGTACAAGTTCCCTCTCACTAACCTTATGTGTGACGTATCAGCATGACACTATACATCAGTTACAGCAGCACGTGTCACTTCTCTGTTAGGTACACGTTCCCTCTCACTAACCTTATGTGTGACGTATCAGCATGACACTATACATCAGCTACAGCAGCACGTGTCACTTCTCTGCTAGGTACAAGTTCCCTCTCACTAACCTTATGTGTGACGTATCAGCATGACACTATACATCAGCTACAGCAGCACGTGTCACTTCTCTGTTAGGTACACGTTCCCTCTCACTAACCTTATGTGTGACGTATCAGCATGACACTATACATCAGCTACAGCAGCACGTGTCACTTCTCTGTTAGGTACACGTTCCCTCTCACTAACCTTATGTGTGACGTATCAGCATGACACTATACATCAGCTACAGCAGCACGTGTCACTTCTCTGCTAGGTACAAGTTCCCTCTCACTAACCTTATGTGTGACGTATCAGCATGACACTATACATCAGCTACAGCAGCACGTGTCACTTCTCTGCTAGGTACAAGTTCCCTCTCACTAACCTTATGTGTGACGTATCAGCATGGCACTATACATCAGCTACAGCAGCACGTGTCACTTCTCTGTTAGGTACAAGTTCCCTCTCACTAACCTTATGTGTGACGTATCAGCATGAAACTATACATCAGATACAGCAGCACGTGTCACTTCTCTGTTAGGTACAAGTTCCCTCTCACTAACCTTATGTGTGACGTATCAGCATGACACTATACATCAGCTACAGCAGCACGTGTCACTTCTCTGCTAGGTACAAGTTCCCTCTCACTAACCTTATGTGTGACGTATCAGCATGGCACTATACATCAGCTACAGCAGCACGTGTCACTTCTCTGTTAGGTACAAGTTCCCTCTCACTAACCTTATGTGTGACGTATCAGCATGACACTATACATCAGCTACAGCAGCACGTGTCACTTCTCTGCTAGGTACAAGTTCCCTCTCACTAACCTTATGTGTGACGTATCAGCATGACACTATACATCAGCTACAGCAGCACGTGTCACTTCTCTGTTAGGTACAAGTTCCCTCTCACTAACCTTATGTGTGACGTATCAGCATGACATTATACATCAGCTACAGCAGCACGTGTCACTTCTCTGTTAGGTACAAGTTCCCTCTCACTAACCTTATGCGTGACGTATCAGCATGACACTATACATCAGCTACAGCAGCACGTGTCACTTCTCTGCTAGGTACAAGTTCCCTCTCACTAACCTTATGCGTGACGTATCAGCATGACACTATACATCAGCTACAGCAGCACGTGTCACTTCTCTGTTAGGTACAAGTTCCCTCTCACTAACCTTATGCGTGACGTATCAGCATGACACTATACATCAGCTACAGCAGCACGTGTCACTTCTCTGCTAGGTACAAGTTCCCTCTCACTAACCTTATGTGTGACGTATCAGCATGACACTATACATCAGCTACAGCAGCACGTGTCACTTCTCTGCTAGGTACAAGTTCCCTCTCACTAACCTTATGTGTGACGTATCAGCATGACATTATTCATCAGCTACAGCAGCACGTGTCACTTCTCTGCTAGGTACACGTTCCCTCTCACTAACCTTATGTGTGACGTATCAGCATGACACTATACATCAGCTACAGCAGCACGTGTCACTTCTCTGTTAGGTACAAGTTCCCTCTCACTAACCTTATGTGTGACGTATCAGCATGACACTATACATCAGTTACAGCAGCACGTGTCACTTCTCTGTTAGGTACACGTTCCCTCTCACTAACCTTATGTGTGACGTATCAGCATGACACTATACATCAGCTACAGCAGCACGTGTCACTTCTCTGCTAGGTACAAGTTCCCTCTCACTAACATTATGTGTGACGTATCAGCATGACACTATACATCAGCTACAGCAGCACGTGTCACTTCTCTGTTAGGTACAAGTTCCCTCTCACTAACCTTATGTGTGACGTATCAGCATGACACTATACATCAGTTACAGCAGCACGTGTCACTTCTCTGTTAGGTACAAGTTCCCTCTCACTAACCTTATGTGTGACGTATCAGCATGACACTATACATCAGCTACAGCAGCACGTGTCACTTCTCTGCTAGGTACAAGTTCCCTCTCACTAACCTTATGTGTGACGTATCAGCATGACACTATACATCAGCTACAGCAGCACGTGTCACTTCTCTGTTAGGTACAAGTTCCCTCTCACTAACCTTATGCGTGACGTATCAGCATGACACTATACATCAGTTACAGCAGCACGTGTCACTTCTCTGTTAGGTACAAGTTCCCTCTCACTAACCTTATGTGTGACGTATCAGCATGACACTATACATCAGCTACAGCAGCACGTGTCACTTCTCTGCTAGGTACAAGTTCCCTCTCACTTACATTAATGTGTGACGTATCAGCATGACACTATACATCAGCTACAGCAGCACGTGTCACTTCTCTGCTAGGTACACGTTCCCTCTCACTAACCTTATGTGTGACGTATCAGCATGACACTATACATCAGCTACAGCAGCACGTGTCACTTCTCTGTTAGGTACAAGTTCCCTCTCACTAACCTTATGTGTGACGTATCAGCATGACACTATACATCAGCTACAGCAGCACGTGTCACTTCTCTGCTACGTACACGTTCCCTCTCACTAACCTTATGTGTGACGTATCAGCATGACACTATACATCAGCTACAGCAGCACGTGTCACTTCTCTGTTAGGTACAAGTTCCCTCTCACTAACCTTATGTGTGACGTATCAGCATGACACTATACATCAGCTAATCAGCTACAGCAGCACGTGTCACTTCTCTGTTAGGTACAAGTTCCCTCTCACTAACCTTATGTGTGACGTATCAGCATGACACTATACATCAGCTACAGCAGCACGTGTCACTTCTCTGCTAGGTACAAGTTCCCTCTCACTAACCTTATGTGTGACGTATCAGCATGACACTATACATCAGCTACAGCAGCACGTGTCACTTCTCTGTTAGGTACAAGTTCCCTCTCACTAACCTTATGTGTGACGTATCAGCATGACACTATACATCAGCTACAGCAGCACGTGTCACTTCTCTGCTAGGTACAAGTTCCCTCTCACTTACATTAATGTGTGATGTATCAGCATGACACTATACATCAGCTACAGCAGCACGTGTCACTTCTCTGCTAGGTACACGTTCCCTCTCACTAACCTTATGTGTGACGTATCAGCATGACACTATACATCAGCTACAGCAGCACGTGTCACTTCTCTGCTAGGTACAAGTTCCCTCTCACTAACATTATGTGTGACGTATCAGCATGACACTATACATCAGCTACAGCAGCACGTGTCACTTCTCTGTTAGGTACACGTTCCCTCTCACTAACCTTATGTGTGACGTATCAGCATGACACTATACATCAGCTACAGCAGCACGTGTCACTTCTCTGCTAGGTACAAGTTCCCTCTCACTAACCTTATGTGTGACGTATCAGCATGACACTATACATCAGCTACAGCAGCACGTGTCACTTCTCTGCTAGGTACAAGTTCCCTCTCACTAACCTTATGTGTGACGTATCAGCATGACACTATACATCATATACAGCAGCACGTGTCACTTCTCTGTTAGGTACAAGTTCCCTCTCACTAACCTTATGTGTGACGTATCAGCATGACACTATACATCAGTTACAGCAGCACGTGTCACTTCTCTGTTAGGTACACGTTCCCTCTCACTAACCTTATGTGTGACGTATCAGCATGACACTATACATCAGCTACAGCAGCACGTGTCACTTCTCTGCTAGGTACAAGTTCCCTCTCACTAACCTTATGTGTGACGTATCAGCATGACACTATACATCAGTTACAGCAGCACGTGTCACTTCTCTGTTAGGTACACGTTCCCTCTCACTAACCTTATGTGTGACGTATCAGCATGACACTATACATCAGCTACAGCAGCACGTGTCACTTCTCTGCTAGGTACACGTTCCCTCTCACTTACATTAATGTGTGACGTATCAGCATGACACTACACATCAGCTACAGCAGCACGTGTCACTTCTCTGTTAGGTACAAGTTCCCTCTCACTAACCTTATGTGTGACGTATCAGCATGACACTATACATCATATACAGCAGCACGTGTCACTTCTCTGCTAGGTACAAGTTCCCTCTCACTAACCTTATGTGTGACGTATCAGCATGACACTATACATCAGTTACAGCAGCACGTGTCACTTCTCTGCTAGGTACAAGTTCCCTCTCACTAACCTTATGTGTGACGTATCAGCATGACACTATACATCATATACAGCAGCACGTGTCACTTCTCTGCTAGGTACAAGTTCCCTCTCAGTAACCTTATGTGTGACGTATCAGCATGACACTATACATCGGCTATAGCAGCACGTGTCACTTCTCTGCTAGGTACAAGTTTCCTCTCACTAACCTTATGTGTGACGTATCAGCATGACACTATACATCAGCTACAGCAGCACGTGTCACTTCTCTGCTAGGTACACGTTCCCTCTCACTAACCTTATGTGTGACGTATCAGCATGACACTATACATCATATACAGCAGCACGTGTCACTTCTCTGTTAGGTACAAGTTCCCTCTCACTAACCTTATGTGTGACGTATCAGCATGACACTATACATCAGCTACAGCAGCACGTGTCACTTCTCTGCTAGGTACAAGTTCCCTCTCACTAACCTTATGTGTGACGTATCAGCATGACACTATACATCAGCTACAGCAGCACGTGTCACTTCTCTGCTAGGTACAAGTTCCCTCTCACTAACCTTATGTGTGACGTATCAGCATGGCACTATACATCAGCTACAGCAGCACGTGTCACTTCTCTGCTAGGTACACGTTCCCTCTCACTAACCTTATGTGTGACGTATCAGCATGACACTATACATCAGCTACAGCAGCACGTGTCACTTCTCTGTTAGGTACAAGTTCCCTCTCACTAACCTTATGTGTGACGTATCAGCATGACACTATACATCAGCTACAGCAGCACGTGTCACTTCTCTGTTAGGTACAAGTTCCCTCTCACTAACCTTATGTGTGACGTATCAGCATGACACTATACATCAGCTACAGCAGCACGTGTCACTTCTCTGTTAGGTACAAGTTCCCTCTCACTAACCTTATGTGTGACGTATCAGCATGACACTATACATCAGCTACAGCAGCACGTGTCACTTCTCTGTTAGGTACAAGTTCCCTCTCACTAACCTTATGTGTGACGTATCAGCATGACACTATACATCAGCTACAGCAGCACGTGTCACTTCTCTGTTAGGTACACGTTCCCTCTCACTAACCTTATGTGTGACGTATCAGCATGACACTATACATCAGCTACAGCAGCACGTGTCACTTCTCTGTTAGGTACAAGTTCCCTCTCAGTAACCTTATTTGTGACGTATCAGCATGACACTATATCAGCTACAGCAGCACGTGTCACTTCTCTGTTAGGTACAAGTTCCCTCTCACTAACCTTATGTGTGACGTATCAGCATGACACTATACATCAGCTACAGCAGCACGTGTCACTTCTCTGTTAGGTACACGTTCCCTCTCACTAACCTTATGTGTGACGTATCAGCATGACACTATACATCAGCTACAGCAGCACGTGTCACTTCTCTGTTAGGTACAAGTTCCCTCTCAGTAACCTTATTTGTGACGTATCAGCATGACACTATATCAGCTACAGCAGCACGTGTCACTTCTCTGTTAGGTACAAGTTCCCTCTCACTAATCTTATTTGTGACGTATCAGCATGACACTATGGGGCCTATTTATCAAGCCGTCAAATTCCGCAGCGTATTTGTGGCGAGCCTGATTCCCCTTATTTATCAAACCCTACAGACCGGCAAAAGTAGAATTTTGTGACGTAACATACGATCCGTCGGTCTCAGTCTGACACAGATCGATCCTTCGTCACTACAGATGTTCCGAATGCAAATTCGGCACTATCTGACTACTTTTGCTAGTTATCAAATTTCTACCAGGTACGCTCGGTACTATTCCGGCCCAGCGTACATCGTTTTCAATCCGCCACCCTGGAGGAGGTGGATGGCACAGGAATCAATGGGAGTCTGAAAGCAGCGAAAGCTCAGGTTCGCTGCTGCCCGATATCCCATTGATTCCTTTGGAAGAATAAAGTTACGTTTACACCTAACACCCTAACATATACCCCAAGTCTAAACACCCCTAATCTGCCGCCCCCTACACCGCCGCCACCTACATTATGTTATTAACCCCTAATCTGCCCCCCTACACCGCCTCAACCTACATAATACTTAGTTACCCCTAATCTGCCGTCCCCAACGTCGCCGCCACTATATTAAATTCATTAACCCCTAAACCTAAGTCTAACCCTAACACCCCCTAACTTAAATCTAATTTAAATAAATCTAAATAAAATTACTATCATTAACTAAATTATTCCTATTTAAAACTAAATACTTACATGTAAAATAAACCCTAAGCTAGCTACAATATAACTAATAGTTACATTGTATCTAGCTTAGGGTTTATTTTTATTTTACAGGCAAGTTTGTATTTAATTTAACTAGGTAGAATAGGTACTAAATGGTTATTAACTATTTAATTACTACCTAGCTAAAATAAATACAAAAGTACCTGTAAAATAAATCCTAACCTAAGTTACACTAACACCTAACACTACAATTAAATACAATTTAATAAATTACATACAATTAACTAAATTATATACAATTATCTAAAGTACACACCCCCACTAAATTACATAAAATAATAAACAAATTACAGATAGTTAAACTAATTACACCTAATCTAATAGCCCTATAAAAATAAAAAAAGGTTCCCTAAAATAAAAAATAAAAACCCTAGCCTAAACTAAACTACCAATAGCCCTTAAAAGGGCTTTTTGCCGGGTATTGCCAAAGTAATCAGCTCTTTTACCTGTAAAAAAAAATACAAACAACCCCCAACAGTAAAACCCACCACCCACACAACCAACCCCCCCAATAAAATAGTAATTAAAAAAAATAAGCTCCCCATTGCCCTGAAAGGGGCAGTTAACTCTTTTGTGGCCCAAATCCCTAACCTAAAAATAAAACCCACCCAATACACCCTTAAAAAAACCTAACACTAACCCCCTGAAGATCGACTTACAGGGAGACGTCGTCATCCAAGCCGGGCAAAGTGGTCCTCCAGACGGCAGAAGTCTTTATCCAGACGGCATCTTCTATCTTCATCCATCCGGCGCAGAGTGGGTCCATCTTCAAGACATCTGACACGGAGCATCCTCTTCGGCCGACGACTACCTGACGAATGAAGGTTCCTTTAAATGACATCATCCAAGATGGAGTCCCTTAGATTCCGATTGGCTGATAGAATTCTACAAGTGTCTGCCAGACATCGATAAATGCTGTCGGCATTTATCATTGCACAAGCAGTTCTAGTGAAGTGCTTGTGCAATGCTGCCCCCTGCAGATTCCCGGCCAATCGACTGCTAGCAGGGGGTGTCAATCAACCCAATCGTATGAGATCAGGCGAAGTGTCTGCAGCCTCAGAAACAGAGGACGAGTTAGGGAGCAGCCGTTATATGACCACTGCTTCTTAACTCCTGTTTCCGGCGAGCCTAAAGGCTCGCGCGGAAACAGGTGCATTAGGCACAAATCGGCCCCAATGTTTCTTCCTCATGGGTTTCAAACTGTTATGTTGATTGTTGCAAAAAAAGTGAGGATTACAATGTATTAGTTGGTGATAAATGGACATTTTGTGATGTTTTCCTTATAGTAAAATTGGAACACAGTAACATAGTAGATGAGGTTGAAAAAAGACAGAAGTCAATCGAGTTCAATCTATACAAATCTTAATACACTTACAAAAAAGCTCAAGTTGAGTTTAAATTAAACCCATTAAAAAGGTGACTCATTTAACACAAGCAATCATATCCCTGAACTCTGGACAGAAATGTATACAAACCTTTAATGTATCTAAGGTATTGGCATTTACTAATTTCTCAGGTAGCGAGTTACACAATTTTATTGCTCTTACAGTAAAAAAACTTTCAAATTGCAGGAGATTAAATCTCCTTTCCTCCTGTTTTAAATTGTCACAAACAATTTCCTTGGAATAAACAGAGCTTCTGCCATCTCTGTAAATGGACCTTGAATATATTTATATAAAGTAATCATGTCACCTCTCAAGCACCTCTTTTTTTCTAGAGAAAAGAGACCCAGTTTGGCTAACTTCTCCTCATAGCTTATTATTATTATTATTTATTATTATCAAGTATTTGTAAAGCGCCGACAGGTTCTGCAGCGCTGTGAACATAGGTGGTATACAAAATAACATTTACAGGGATCAAATGGGTAGAGGGCCCTGCCGAGAGTTGCACTGTTGTAGTCAGCTCTTATAAAGGTGAACTCCCTATCATAAACCCTAAGTCTAAACACCCCTAATTTCCCCCCCACTGACATCGCTGACAACTACATAATGTTATTAACCCCTAATATGTCACCCCCGACATCGCCGCCACTGAAATTAACTATTTACTAACTACCTAGTTAAAATAAATGCAAACTTACCTGTTAAATAAAACCTAAGCTGCCTTAAACTAAAACCTAACATTACAAAAAATAAAAAACACTAAAATTACAAAAATAAAAATAGCTACCATTACATAAAATAACAAATAAAATTATTCAAAACAATAAAAAATATTCCTATTCTAATACCCTTTAAAAAAAAAATAAAACCCACCCCAAAATAAAAAAACCCTAATCTGTAATAAACCACCAAGGGCCCTTAAAACGGCCTTTTGTAGGGCATTGCCCTAAAGTTAACAGCTGACCCCTCTGTCAACCTCCCTACGGATTATGGATTTGGGCATTATGTTAAGTCACCCTGTGCCCATTATAGGTACAGGGTGCAAATCCAACAGTACTGGAGGGGTTAACTTCAGTTTTGAGTAACTGTTGTTGGAGGGGTTAACTTCAGTTTTGAGTAACTGTTTTGTCTAAGACAGCTGGAGATGTTTTTGAACCAGAAGTAAGCAGCAGAAGGACTATAATCAAGTATCTGAGCAAAAGGACCTGATTTTAAAGAAAACACAGAGCTCTGAGAGTTGAAGGAGAGAGTGTCAACTAGGTGGGAGACCTGCATAAATACCGGGCATATAGCCCTCAATAAAGTAGATTCTGTTTTACCCTCAAGACGGAGCTTGGTCTCGTTTTTGTAGGGAAATTAACTGGATTTGTGTTGCTGATCCCATATTCAGGGCATCTTTCATGTGGTATTAACCCTCGATAACAGGGTTATACCATAACAATTGGTGGCAAGCGACGGGATGGTCCTCATCGCCCAGAAGAGCAACTACACATCCGGATCTAATGGAATACCGTATGAAAGGCTGAAAAGAGCCACCCTTAAAGACCTGCTAGAACAACAGGGCCGACAGCCCAGTAACCTCAGGAAGAGGGAGATAATTACAATACTGACCGAGATGGACGGAGTACCAGGACCCGAAGGAACCAATGAGCCCAGCATATCAGGCAGAACCCCCAAAGAAGCAAGCTTTGACCGGGCGGTTAAAATAAGACTGGCACATTATGGCCCCAACCCGTCTGCCGAAATTATCGACCGGGTCATAGCAGCCGTGGAGGCCAACCTACTTCGCCAAAGCGGCGCTGCAGCAGCCCAAGTCATAGCAGCCCCAGTGGAAAAGAGAAAAATATATTTTGCAGCTTTTAAAAACTTCATTGAAACAGAAGGAGAGATTGATGGGTACCTTGCGGATTTTGAGAGGCAATGTGCACTACACAAGGTACCCGCAGTGGACTGGGTCACAATATTTTCCGGAAAATTATCCGGCCGGGCCAGCGAGGCTTTTCCGGCCATTCCAGATGAGGAAGTCGGGGATTATAATGCTGTAAAAGAGGCTCTGCTATCCAGGTATGCGATTACACCGGAGGCATACAGGAGACGGTTCAGAGACACTGTTAAACTAGCTGGAGATTCCTAAGTTGAGTGGGCAAATAGAAAAGATTCTAGTGGCTGATGCAAGCAGCCAAGAGGTTTGAACTTCAATCCTATTGGCTGATCCAATTAGCCAATAGGATTGAGCTAGCATTTTATTGGCTGTTCCAATCAGGTAATTTATTTAATTGTAGTGTAGTGTTAGGTGTTAGTGTAACTTAGGTAAGGTTTTATTTTACAGGTAAATTTGTATTTATTTTAGCTAGGTAGTTAGTAAATAGTTAATAAATATTTAGTAACTATTCTACCTAGTTAAAATAAATACAAACTTGCCTGTAAAATAAAAATAAACCCTAAGCTAGATACAATGCAACCTAAGGGGGTGTTAGGGTTAGACTTAGGTTTAGGGGTTAATAACTTTAGTATAGTGGCAGCGATGTTGGGGGTGGCAGATTAGGGGTTAATAATATTTAACTAGTGTTTGCAAGGCGGGAGTGTGGCGGTTTAGGGGTTAATATGTTTATTCTAGTGGTGGCGATGTCTGGAGCCGCAGATTAGGGGTTAATAATTTTATTATAGTGTTTGCAATGCGGGAGGGCCTCGGTTTAGGGGTTAATAGGTAGTTTATGGGTGTTAGTGTTATGACTTTTATGCTACACTTTTGTAGTGTAAAACTCATAACTACTGACTTTAAAATGCGTTATGAATCTTGGCAGGATAGGGTGTACAGCTCACTTTTTGGCCTCCCAGGACAAGCTCGTAATACCAGCGCTATGCAAGTCCCATTGAAAAAAGGCCAAAAAAGTGTGCGGTGCCTCTAAACTAAACTTAGTTTTTTTAATTTGACAGGTAAGTTTTAATTTAATTTAAGATAGGGAAATTGTAATTTTAATTTAAAGTTAGGAGGGCGTTAGGTTTAGGGGTTACTAGTTTAAATTAGTTTATAATGATGTGGGGGGCTTTCGGTTTAGGGGTTAATAGGTTTATTATAGTGGCAGTGGTGTCGGGGAGCGGCGGAATAGGGGTTAATAACTTCAGTATAGTGTTTGCGATGTGGGAGGGTGGCAGTTTAGGGGTTAATAACTTTATTATAGTGGTGACGATGCCGGGGAGCGGCGGTATAGGGGTTAATACATTTTATTAGTGGCAGCGATGTAGAGAGCGGCAGATTAGGGGTTAATAACTTTAATATAGTATTTGCAATGCGGGAGGGCCTCGGTTTAGGAGTTAATAGGTAGTTTATGGGTGTTAGTGTACTTTGCAACACTTTAGTTATGAGTTTTATGTAACAGTTTTGTTGCGTAAAACTCATAACTACTGCTCTCAGATGGCGGTACGGATCTTGTCGTTATAGAGTGTAACGCAAGCTTTTTAGTCTCACCACAAAACTTGTAATGGATGCGCTATAGAAGTCCCACGAAAAAACGTCATTTTTACGAGTGCGGGACTGACATTGCGTTACAGGCTAAAAGGCTTGCGGTACAGTTATACCGACTCGACTCACAATGGCTGCGTTACTGTTTTAACGCTGAAATGAATTTTTTTTCAGCGTTAAAAGACGAACGCACAACTCGTAATCTACCTGAATATCAGCTATTCCCAGTCCCTTAATTTTGTACAATATTCTGTCATACGGCACTGTATCAAATGCCTTTACAAACTTCAAGCATATCACACCAACTGATTCCCCTTTATCTATATTTTACTTATTTAGTTGTAGAATTTCATTAGATTAGTTTTCTATTTCTCAGAAACCATGCTGATTTGAACTCATAATATTGTTTACACAAATATACTCATTAATATAATCCCTTATAATCCATTCAAGTATTTTCCCCACTATCAGTGTCAGACTAACTGGTCTATAGCTTCCTGGCAAAGCCAAAATCGTTAATCCAGCACACAGCGACCCTTGCACGCCACTCCAGAGGCCCACTCACGTCTCTGAATACTCAAATATATCCACAATGAGTAGCAGCAAAAAAAGTGTATTTATTGTGTTAATACAATAAATACACTTTTTTTGCTTCTACTTATTGTGGATATACTATAGCTTCCTGGATCAGCCCTGCTTCCCTTTTAAAGAGTGGCACCATATCAGCTTTACACCAGTCATGGGGTACTACGCCTGAGGATAATGAGTCTTACATATCAGGAAAGTGATACCATTATAGTGAAATACTTGACCAAAAGTAAATGATTAAAAGTAAACTATAAAATGATATCCTGTATAAGGTCAAAATACAGGCGAACCTCAGAGATAGTGTTTGTTGTTCCAGACCACCACAATAAAATGAATATAGCAATAAAGTGAGTCACACTAATTTTATTGTTTCCCAGTGCATATAAACGTTATATTTACACAATACTGTAGTCTATTAAGTGTGCAATAGCAGTATATCTAAAAAACAATAGGCTAGATTACGAGTTTTGTCGGTAATGGTGTGCGGTGCTAACGTGCAGTTTATGCTCACCACTCAACTACAGACAGCGCTGGTATTACGGGTTTTTACAAACCCGGCGTTAGTGAGCGGAGAGCAAAATTTTGCTCCACATCTCACTGTAATACCAGCGCTGCTTACGTTAGCGGTGAGCTGGTAAAACGTGCTTGTGCACGATTTCCCCATAGGTATCAATGGGGGAGAGCCGGCTGAAAAAAAACCTAACACCTGCAAAAAAGCAGCGTAAAGCTCCTAACTCAGTTCCATTGATTCCTATGGGGAAAGAAAAGTTATGTCTACACCTAACACCCTAACATGAACCCCAAGTCTAAACACCCCTAATATTACACTTATTAACCCCTAATCTGCCGCTCCGGACACCGCCGCCACCTACATTATACTTCGCCAACACTTACATTATATTTATTAACCCCTAAACTGCCGTCCCCAATGGGACGTCCCCAAAGGGAGCAGCCGTTATATGACCACTGCTTCTTAACTCCTGTTTCCGGCGAGCCTAAAGGCTCGCGCGGAAACAGGTGCATTAGGCACAAATCGGCCCCAATGTTTCTTCCTCATGGGTTTCAAACTGTTATGTTGATTGTTGCAAAAAAAGTGAGGATTACAATGTATTAGTTGGTGATAAATGGACATTTTGTGATGTTTTCCTTATAGTAAAATTGGAACACAGTAACATAGTAGATGAGGTTGAAAAAAGACAGAAGTCAATCGAGTTCAATCTATACAAATCTTAATACACTTACAAAAAAGCTCAAGTTGAGTTTAAATTAAACCCATTAAAAAGGTGACTCATTTAACACAAGCAATCATATCCCTGAACTCTGGACAGAAATGTATACAAACCTTTAATGTATCTAAGGTATTGGCATTTACTAATTTCTCAGGTAGCGAGTTACACAATTTTATTGCTCTTACAGTAAAAAAACTTTCAAATTGCAGGAGATTAAATCTCCTTTCCTCCTGTTTTAAATTGTCACAAACAATTTCCTTGGAATAAACAGAGCTTCTGCCATCTCTGTAAATGGACCTTGAATATATTTATATAAAGTAATCATGTCACCTCTCAAGCACCTCTTTTTTTCTAGAGAAAAGAGACCCAGTTTGGCTAACTTCTCCTCATAGCTTATTATTATTATTATTTATTATTATCAAGTATTTGTAAAGCGCCGACAGGTTCTGCAGCGCTGTGAACATAGGTGGTATACAAAATAACATTTACAGGGATCAAATGGGTAGAGGGCCCTGCCGAGAGTTGCACTGTTGTAGTCAGCTCTTATAAAGGTGAACTCCCTATCATAAACCCTAAGTCTAAACACCCCTAATTTCCCCCCCACTGACATCGCTGACAACTACATAATGTTATTAACCCCTAATATGTCACCCCCGACATCGCCGCCACTGAAATTAACTATTTACTAACTACCTAGTTAAAATAAATGCAAACTTACCTGTTAAATAAAACCTAAGCTGCCTTAAACTAAAACCTAACATTACAAAAAATAAAAAACACTAAAATTACTAAAATAAAAATAGCTACCATTACATAAAATAACAAATAAAATTATTCAAAACAATAAAAAATATTCCTATTCTAATACCCTTTAAAAAAAAAATAAAACCCACCCCAAAATAAAAAAACCCTAATCTGTAATAAACCACCAAGGGCCCTTAAAACGGCCTTTTGTAGGGCATTGCCCTAAAGTTAACAGCTGACCCCTCTGTCAACCTCCCTACGGATTATGGATTTGGGCATTATGTTAAGTCACCCTGTGCCCATTATAGGTACAGGGTGCAAATCCAACAGTACTGGAGGGGTTAACTTCAGTTTTGAGTAACTGTTGTTGGAGGGGTTAACTTCAGTTTTGAGTAACTGTTTTGTCTAAGACAGCTGGAGATGTTTTTGAACCAGAAGTAAGCAGCAGAAGGACTATAATCAAGTATCTGAGCAAAAGGACCTGATTTTAAAGAAAACACAGAGCTCTGAGAGTTGAAGGAGAGAGTGTCAACTAGGTGGGAGACCTGCATAAATACCGGGCATATAGCCCTCAATAAAGTAGATTCTGTTTTACCCTCAAGACGGAGCTTGGTCTCGTTTTTGTAGGGAAATTAACTGGATTTGTGTTGCTGATCCCATATTCAGGGCATCTTTCATGTGGTATTAACCCTCGATAACAGGGTTATACCATAACAATTGGTGGCAAGCGACGGGATGGTCCTCATCGCCCAGAAGAGCAACTACACATCCGGATCTAATGGAATACCGTATGAAAGGCTGAAAAGAGCCACCCTTAAAGACCTGCTAGAACAACAGGGCCGACAGCCCAGTAACCTCAGGAAGAGGGAGATAATTACAATACTGACCGAGATGGACGGAGTACCAGGGCCCGAAGGAACCAATGAGCCCAGCATATCAGGCAGAACACCCAAAGAAGCAAGCTTTGACCGGGCGGTTAAAATAAGACTGGCACATTATGGCCCCAACCCGTCTGCCGAAATTATCGACCGGGTCATAGCAGCCGTGGAGGCCAACCTACTTCGCCAAAGCGGCGCTGCAGCAGCCCAAGTCATAGCAGCCCCAGTGGAAAAGAGAAAAATATATTTTGCAGCTTTTAAAAACTTCATTGAAACAGAAGGAGAGATTGATGGGTACCTTGCAGATTTTGAGAGGCAATGTGCACTACACAAGGTACCCGCAGTGGACTGGGTCACAATATTTTCCGGAAAATTATCCGGCCGGGCCAGCGAGGCTTTTCCGGCCATTCCAGATGAGGAAGTCGGGGATTATAATGCTGTAAAAGAGGCTCTGCTATCCAGGTATGCGATTACACCGGAGGCATACAGGAGACGGTTCAGAGACACTGTTAAACTAGCTGGAGATTCCTAAGTTGAGTGGGCAAATAGAAAAGATTCTAGTGGCTGATGCAAGCAGCCAAGAGGTTTGAACTTCAATCCTATTGGCTGATCCAATTAGCCAATAGGATTGAGCTAGCATTTTATTGGCTGTTCCAATCAGGTAATTTATTTAATTGTAGTGTAGTGTTAGGTGTTAGTGTAACTTAGGTAAGGTTTTATTTTACAGGTAAATTTGTATTTATTTTAGCTAGGTAGTTAGTAAATAGTTAATAAATATTTAGTAACTATTCTACCTAGTTAAAATAAATACAAACTTGCCTGTAAAATAAAAATAAACCCTAAGCTAGATACAATGCAACCTAAGGGGGTGTTAGGGTTAGACTTAGGTTTAGGGGTTAATAACTTTAGTATAGTGGCAGCGACGTTGGGGGTGGCAGATTAGGGGTTAATAATATTTAACTAGTGTTTGCAAGGCGGGAGTGTGGCGGTTTAGGGGTTAATATGTTTATTCTAGTGGTGGCGATGTCTGGAGCCGCAGATTAGGGGTTAATAATTTTATTATAGTGTTTGCAATGCGGGAGGGCCTCGGTTTAGGGGTTAATAGGTAGTTTATGGGTGTTAGTGTTATGACTTTTATGCTACACTTTTGTAGTGTAAAACTCATAACTACTGACTTTAAAATGCGTTATGAATCTTGGCAGGATAGGGTGTACAGCTCACTTTTTGGCCTCCCAGGACAAGCTCGTAATACCAGCGCTATGCAAGTCCCATTGAAAAAAGGCCAAAAAAGTGTGCGGTGCCTCTAAACTAAACTTAGTTTTTTTAATTTGACAGGTAAGTTTTAATTTAATTTAAGATAGGGAAATTGTAATTTTAATTTAAAGTTAGGAGGGCGTTAGGTTTAGGGGTTACTAGTTTAAATTAGTTTATAATGATGTGGGGGGCTTTCGGTTTAGGGGTTAATAGGTTTATTATAGTGGCAGTGGTGTCGGGGAGCGGCGGAATAGGGGTTAATAACTTCAGTATAGTGTTTGCGATGTGGGAGGGTGGCAGTTTAGGGGTTAATAACTTTATTATAGTGGTGACGATGCCGGGGAGCGGCGGTATAGGGGTTAATACATTTTATTAGTGGCAGCGATGTAGAGAGCGGCAGATTAGGGGTTAATAACTTTAATATAGTATTTGCAATGCGGGAGGGCCTCGGTTTAGGAGTTAATAGGTAGTTTATGGGTGTTAGTGTACTTTGCAACACTTTAGTTATGAGTTTTATGTAACAGTTTTGTTGCGTAAAACTCATAACTACTGCTCTCAGATGGCGGTGCGGATCTTATCGTTATAGAGTGTAACGCAAGCTTTTTAGTCTCACCACAAAACTTGTAATGGATGCGCTATAGAAGTCCCACGAAAAAACGTCATTTTTACGAGTGCGGGACTGACATTGCGTTACAGGCTAAAAGGCTTGCGGTACAGTTATACCGACTCGACTCACAATGGCTGCGTTACTGTTTTAACGCTGAAATGAATTTTTTTTCAGCGTTAAAAGACGAACGCACAACTCGTAATCTACCTGAATATCAGCTATTCCCAGTCCCTTAATTTTGTACAATATTCTGTCATACGGCACTGTATCAAATGCCTTTACAAACTTCAAGCATATCACACCAACTGATTCCCCTTTATCTATATTTTACTTATTTAGTTGTAGAATTTCATTAGATTAGTTTTCTATTTCTCAGAAACCATGCTGATTTGAACTCATAATATTGTTTACACAAATATACTCATTAATATAATCCCTTATAATCCATTCAAGTATTTTCCCCACTATCAGTGTCAGACTAACTGGTCTATAGCTTCCTGGCAAAGCCAAAATCGTTAATCCAGCACACAGCGACCCTTGCACGCCACTCCAGAGGCCCACTCACGTCTCTGAATACTCAAATATATCCACAATGAGTAGCAGCAAAAAAAGTGTATTTATTGTGTTAATACAATAAATACACTTTTTTTGCTTCTACTTATTGTGGATATACTATAGCTTCCTGGATCAGCCCTGCTTCCCTTTTAAAGAGTGGCACCATATCAGCTTTACACCAGTCATGGGGTACTACGCCTGAGGATAATGAGTCTTACATATCAGGAAAGTGATACCATTATAGTGAAATACTTGACCAAAAGTAAATGATTAAAAGTAAACTATAAAATGATATCCTGTATAAGGTCAAAATACAGGCGAACCTAAGAGATAGTGTTCGTTGTTCCAGACCACCACAATAAAATGAATATAGCAATAAAGTGAGTCACACTAATTTTATTGTTTCCCAGTGTATATAAACGTTATATTTACACAATACTGTAGTCTATTAAGTGTGCAATAGCAGTATATCTAAAAAACAATAGGCTAGATTACGAGTTTTGTCGGTAATGGTGTGCGGTGCTAACGTGCAGTTTATGCTCACCACTCAACTACAGACAGCGCTGGTATTACGGGTTTTTACAAACCCGGCGTTAGTGAGCGGAGAGCAAAATTTTGCTCCACATCTCACTGTAATACCAGCGCTGCTTACGTTAGCGGTGAGCTGGTAAAACATGCTTGTGCACGATTTCCCCATAGGTATCAATGGGGGAGAGCCGGCTGAAAAAAAACCTAACACCTGCAAAAAAGCAGCGTAAAGCTCCTAACTCAGTTCCATTGATTCCTATGGGGAAAGAAAAGTTATGTCTACACCTAAAACCCTAACATGAACCCCAATTCTAAACACCCCTAATATTACACTTATTAACCCCTAATCTGCCGCTCCGGACACCGCCGCCACCTACATTATACTTCGCCGACACTTACATTATATTTATTAACCCCTAAACTGCCGTCCCCAATGTCGCTGCCACTACATTAAAGTTATTAACAACTAAAACTAAGTCTAACCCCCCTAACTTAAATATAATTTAAATAAATCTAAATAAAATAACTATAATTAACTAAATAATTCCTATTTAAAACTAAATACTTACCTATAAAATAAACCCTAAGCTAGCTACAATATAACTAATAGTTACATTGTAGCTATCGCAGGGTTTATTTTTATTTTACAGGCAAGTTTGTATTTATTTTAACTAGGTACAATAGTTATTAAATAGTTTTTAAATATTTAATAACTTCCTAGTTAAAATAAAGACAAATTTACCTGTAAAATAAAACCTAACCTAAGTTACAATTACACCTAACACTACACTATAATTAAATTAATTCCCTAAATTAACTACAATTAAATACAATTATCTAAAGGACGGAAAAAAAAACTGTAAATTACAGAAAATAATAAAATAATTACAAGTTTTTACAACTAATTACACCTAATCTAATCCCCCTAATAAAATAAAAAAGCCCCCCAAAATCATAAAAAGCCCTACCTTATACTAAATTACAAATAGCCCTTAAAAGGGCCTTTTAATTTTAGTTAATTTAGGGAATTCATTTAATTATAGTGTAGTGTTAGGTGTAATTGTAACCTAGGTTAGGTTTTATTTTACAGGTAAATTTGTCTTTATTTTACCTAGGTAGTTATTAAATAGTTAATAACTATTTAATAACTATTGTACCTAGTTAAAATAAAAACAAAGTTGCCTGTAAAATAAAAATAAACCCTGAGATAGCTACAATGTAACTATTAGTTACATTATAGCTATCTTAGGGTTTATTTTATAGGTAAGTATTTAGTTTTAAATAGGAATAATTTAGTTAATTGTAGTAATTTTATTAACATTTATTTAAATTATATTTAAGTTAGGGGGTGTTAGAGTTAGGGTTAGACTTAGATTTAGGGGTTAATACATTTAATATAGTGGCGGCTACCTTTTGGGCGGCAGATTAGGGGTTAATAAATGTAGGTAGGTGTCGGCGATGTTAGGGACGGCAGATTAGGGGATAATAAAATTTAGCTAGTGTTTGTGATGCTGGAGTGTGGCGGTTTAGGGGTTAATATATTTATTAAAGTGATGGCGATGTCCGGTTTGGCAGATTAGGGGTTAATAAATGTAGGTAGGTGTCGGCGATGTTAGGGACGGCAGATTAGGGGTTAATAATATTTAACTAGTGTTTGCGAGGCGGGAGTGCGGGGGTTTAGGGGTTAATACATTTATTAAAGTGGCGGCGATGTCCGGTTCGGCAGATTAGGGGTTAAAATGTTTATTAGTGTTTGTGATGTGGGGGGGCCTCTGTTTAGGGGTTAATAGGTAGTTTATGGGTGTTAGTGTACTCTTTAGCACTTTAGTTAAGAGTTTTATACTACGGCGTTAGCCCATAAAACTCTTAACTACTGACTTTAAAATGCGGTACCAGGCTTGACAGGAGAGGGTCTACCGCTCACAAGACTCGTAATACCGGCGTTAGGCAAATCCCATTGAAAAAATAGGATACGCAATTGACGTAAGTGGATTTGCGGTACACCAAAAAAGTGAGCGGTACACCTGTACCTGCAAGGCTTGTAATACCAGCGGGCGTTAAAAAGCAGCGTTGGGACCTCTCAACGCTGCTTTTTAAGGCTAACGCAAGACTCGTAATCTAGGCGAATGTATATACCTTAATTAAAAAATACTTTACTGCTAAAAAATACTAATCATCATCTGTGCCTTCAGTGAGGGTGTATAAGTGTATTTATGTGTTTAAAGGGACACTGAACCCAAGTTTTTTCTATCGTGATTCAGATAGAACATGCAATTTTAAGCAACTTTCTAATTTATTCCTATTATAAAATTATTTTCATTCTCTTGGTATCTTTATTTGAAATGCAAGAATGTAAGTTTAGATGCCTGCCCATTTTTGGTGAACACACTGTGTTGTTCTTGCTGATTGGTGGGTAAATTCACCTACCAATAAACAAGTGCTTTCCATGGTCTGAACCAAAAAAAAAGCTTAGATGCCTCTTTTTCAAATAAAGAAAGCAAGAGAATGAAGAAAAATTGATAATAGGAGTAAATTAGAAAGTTGTTTAAAATTGCATGCTCTGTCTGAATCACGAAAGAAAAATTTGGGTTCAGTGTTCCTTTAAATGTGTATATATTTGTATACATGTGTATTTATGTGTTTCTATGTGGATATATGAGTATGCATGTGTATTTATGTCTGTTTCTATGTGAATATGTGTATATATGTGTATTAATGTATTTATATGTGTATTCATGTGAATAAATGTGTTTCTATGTGTATATATGCGTATACATGTGCATGTATGTGTTTCGATGAGTGTATATGAGTGTACATGTGTATATGTGTTTATATGGGTATATATGTGTATACATGTGTATTAATGTGTTTATATGTGTATTCATGTGTATACATGTGTATTAATGTGTTTATGTGTATATATGTGTATACATGTGTATTTATGTGTTTTTATATGTATATATATGTGTATACATGTGTATTAATGTGTTTATATGTGTATATATGTGTATACATGTGTATTAATGTGTTTATATGTGTATATATGTGTATGCATGTGTATTTATGTGTTTTTATATGTGTATATATGAGTGTACATGTGTATTTATGTGTTTATATGGGTATATATGTGTATACATGTGTATTAATGTGTATATATGTGTATATATGAGTGTACATGTGTATTTATGTGTTTATATGGGTATATATGTGTATACATGTGTATGAATGTGTTTATATGTGTATTCATGTGTATACATGTGTATTTATGTGTGTGTATATATATATATATATATATATATATATATGTATATATATATATATATGTATACATGTGCATTTATGTGTATATATGCGTATATATGTGTATATGTTGTGACAGAAAGCAAGGCCTGGTTATAAATGGAAGATATGCAAGACCAAGCATTGTACTTGGTATTTCTCCTTTCAGTTAAAACCCCAGGGAAAGAGAGGGTGTATTTGATTATGCAGTGGGTAAACTGTGTTCTGGGTCCCTGGGGTTTGGGATAATTGGAGAGAGGGTGTATTTGATTATGCAGTGGGTAAACTGTGTTCTGGGTCCCCGGGGTTTGGCATAATTTGAGAGAAGGGTGTATTTGATTATGCAGTGGGTAAACTGTGTTCTGGGTCCCTGGGGTTTGGGATAATTGGAGAGAGAGGGTGTATTTGATAATGCAGTGGGTAAACTGTGTTCTGGGTCCCTGGGGTTTGGGATAATTGGAGAGAGGGTGTATTTGATTATGCAGTGGGTAAACTGTGTTCTGGGTCCCTGGGGTTTGGGATAATTGGAGAGAGAGGGTGTATTTGATTATGCAGTGGGTAAACTGTGTTCTGGGTCCCTGGGGTTTGGGATAATTGGAGAGAGAGGGTGTATTTGATTATGCAGTGGGTAAAGTGTGTTCTGGGTCCCTGGGGTTTGGGATAATTGGAGAGAGAGGGTGTATTTGATTATGCAGTGGGTAAACTGTGTTCTGGGTCCCTGGGGTTTGGGATAATTGGAGAGAGAGGGTGTATTTGATTATGCAGTGGGTAAATTGTGTTCTGGGTCCCTGGGGTTTGGGATAATTGGAGAGAGAGGGTGTATTTGATTATGCAGTGGGTAAACTGTGTTCTGGGTCCCTGGGGTTTGGGATAATTGGAGAGAGAGGGTGTATTTGATTATGCAGTGGGTAAACTGTGTTCTGGGTCCCTGGGGTTTGGGATAATTGGAGAGAGAGGGTGTATTTGATTATGCAGTGGGTAAACTGTGTTCTGGGTCCCTGGGGTTTGGGATAATTTGAGAGAAGGGTGGGCCATTATCCCAGACAGCTATGAAGCTGTCCAGTTCAGGTTGTGCTGATTAAGCAGCTAATTACACGTGTCGTTATATGAAGCTGTGAGGGTTTAAATAGGAGCCTGACTGAGGCCTAGGGGAGAGTTACCCAGCTAGAGAAGCTGGTGTGTGTTTAAAGACTTTTGTTCCTGGGAACTGTAAAGGACATTATTTTGACAAAGCACTTGTGAAATGCTGTGAAGTGCTGGAAAATGCTTGACCTTTAAAGTCGTCAATCTCCGGCCCCTCATATAACCAACCCACAATCCCCACTTATCCTACCTGAAATAAAACACATGACACGTAACCTTTGGTACAAAAAATTGGCTGCAGCACTTTTATTAAATAACCATAACTTTTAATTATTAATAAATACAACCTTTAAACCGAACATACACAATGTTCTTAAATAACTTAGACCTTAAACTAATTTAATACCATACTGAAAACATCCCCCCAGCGGTGCTAGTTCCCTAACTAATTAGCAACATGGCCGTCATTTAAACTGGACTCAACTACCTACTCGCTGAGTCCGTAACCAACCTCACCTCCACTTTAATAGGGTACCCCTTGTCCCTATAATAACCCAGTTGCACACTCACCCCATGGAGAGGCAACTTGTTCACAACCCCCAATTCACTTGGCCATATTCCTTTCATTTTCTGTCTGAGAACTAGCACCCCCGCCACCGACTGGTCTGACAAATCAGCCCAGTCCTGCCAACCCCAACATTTCCCCTAAAGATTCCTTAAAGTCAAATAAAAACAGCTGCAGGCCAAATTGATTAATATGTACCCCATCCTTCAAATAAAATTCCCCAGACCCCTCTACCTCAAAATCTGGATGGAAAGCCACCCCACCCCCAAGTCTTCTAGCGAAAGAACCTATTAACTTATTAATTTTCCTGCAACTCCGCTCCAGCCTATCATAGTCCCAGGCCGCCCTCCAAACCAACTGTGGCGTAATCTGGGACCAAATAATTCTCAAAGTGGGATGAAGATCCCTAATTCTCCCCAAATCCCTCTTGATTCTCCTAACCAGCTCCCTCTGAGACAGAAAACCCAGATCATTTCCCCCCAAATGCACAATCAACACCTCAGGGGGAGGAAATTGCTTACAGTAGTCCACGAACAATGGCAACAAACTCTCCCATTGCATACCCCGAACCCCTAACCATTTTACCTCCCACTGAGCAACCAGACACCCCAACTGCAGGCCGCCCATTCTTTTTCTGGCCTCAGCCCTGGCCCAGTAAATAAAGGAGTGCCCCATCACCCACACGCTCCTCACATCTGCAAATAAAAGAAAACACACAGAATATCAATTGACAGGAGCACTACCCCCCTACACCCGCAATTCAGGCCTCACATAAGACCTGTAACGAGTGGATCCCCATCTCCTAATACACTTTACCACATCCTCCCGCAACCCCAACATAGAGGCCTCCGTTGCTGCCCCTATACGGAAGGAATGAGACCCAAACTCCGAAGGAGCAAGCCCTAGCATCCCCACCGTCCCTTTCAATACAGCCCGAAACTGATATTGTGATAAAAAGGACCCATCCGAATGAATTAACAATGGGCCCCCTTGCGTAGGCCGTATGGCCCCATAATGTGACAAAATCCGACAGGGACAGATAACTCTGCCGCTAGGGAATAACACTATACTCTTCCCTCTCCCATAAATGTCAGTTTTACTTCCCCTCAATAACATCTCAACCCTTTGCTTCTACCACAACACATCCTCCCTCAGCAATCCACCGGGGACCCTCCTACTTGGGCTAACTAACTCAGATATGCGGAAGGCCCCGAAAAAAGCTAAGACGAAGGCCGTGCGAAATAAAATTATTTCAAATGTTGAGAAACAAATATTATACAGCACTCCCCAAATCTTTTCCAATAATGCAAATGTAATGGGCCTCTTATTATCCATACTCTTACTCTTCTTTTTCAGACCCTTGAGAACCTGACGAACCCAAAAAACTTTGGTCACATCTCCCATACCTAACAACCTAAACCTAAAAGCTAAAGCAGCCAACCTCTTGTCCATACTAGCTGCTGACAAACCCATAACACCCCAATGCCACAACCATTCCAACAGGCAGCCGGTAACATCGTCAACTCCCTATCTTCAGCCTGTTTCAACCAGTTTTCCCATTCCACCCACACTGTTACATAAGCGGACCAAGTACCTGGGGCCAACGAACTGTTCACTAATCCAGCAAGTCCTCTTCCCCAAGCCTCCACAGCTGATCCGGACACCGTCTCCCCACTGCATCCGCCTGAGGTGCCAGCTCCCGAAAACGAGTCCACTGCAATCAAGATAAAGCATCTGCAATCAGGTTACACTTCCCCGGAATGTGCTTGGCCCTAACCAAAACATTCATGCGCAGACATTGTAAAACTAGCACCCTCAGCAAACGCAAAACCGTCGGGGATGAAGTCGACAACGTATTAACAGCAGCAACCACACCCATATTATCCGTGTGAAACAGTATAGATTTGTTCACCAACTCCCCTTCCCATACAAACAGTGCTACTAGGATGGGGAACAGCTCCAGGAACACCAGGTTACGAATTAAATCCAGCCCGACCCAGGCCTGCGGCCAAACAGCCGCACACCAGTGACCCTGGAAATATGCCCCGAACCCGGCACCCCCGGCCGCATCCGTCACCAAATCTAAATCAATGTTAGACACGCGGGCCTCCATGAACAGCGACACCCCGTTAAAGTCCTTCAGGAACCGCAACCATACCAACAAATCATCCTTGTGCCCTTTCATCACCCTGACAAAGTGATGGGGCTTAAGGACACCAGCTGTAGCCAACGACATTCTCCTGGAGAACACTCTACCAATGGGAATGATTCTACAGGCAAAAGTCAACTTCCCCAGGAGGGACTGCATGTCCCATAAAGTCACCTTGGACAAGCCAAGAAACCGCTGAATCATGCCCACTAAATCCTCAATCTTCTCCCTCGGCAACCTACACTCCATCCTGACTGAGTCAATCGTAATTCCCAGAAAATTGAGGGCCGTCACCGTGCCCTCAGACTTCTCTATAGCAATGGGAACCCCAAACTCTGAAGCCACCAAATAAAAACAGTCCCTCAACTTTACACAAACATCCAATCCGGCCGGGCCCACAAAAAGAAAGTCATCGAGGTAGTGTACCACCGACGACAACCCCGACCGGACCTTCACCACCCACTCCAAAAAGGAGCTGAAACACTCAAACAAGGAGCAAGAGATGGAACACCCCATCGGGAGGCAAAGGTCCACATAATAGGCCCCATCAAATCAACAACCCAGCAGATAATGAGAAGTATGAATTGGCAGCAACCGGAAAGCTCATCGTAAGCCCACCAAGTCATGCCCCCGTAAGTACGCTGGGCAGCAGCTACTTCGTCCAAATAGCAAAATAGCGCCGCTCCCTGTTCCGGAAACTTGCCCGCCAACACACTGGCATAAATGACATACGCCTGGAACCAATTGGTAAACCTTTTTGGCAACTTCCGATACCGCTTTTTTCTCTCCTCCTCCTTCTTAAATGCCTCCTTCTTTGAATCCTCCAGGATTTCAAAGGATTGGTCAAGCGGTAAAAGGGAAAACAATTCAATGAATTCCCATTTCCAGATTTTTTCCCTCAATTCTGCCGTCAGGTGCATGCCCAATGGGCCAATTGAGCACAGACAGGACCGAGACAAGGCTGTATCGGCAATCTTAAGCTCCGATCCCCCTGTCCCCTTACCCTCAATGTTGGCAGCCTTTAAGTGAGGTACCTCAGCTGCCTGGGCCTGAGTTGCTGCCCGGTCCCCTGCCCAACCCCTACTGGCCCACCAGTGGCCGTGCTTAATACCGAGGCCCCAGGAGGGACCCAAGAACTGGCGACCCCCCTGATCCCTGTAAACTGGATCCCTCTAACCTGGCCAACAAATCCCTCAAACCCGCTACCACCGCAACTGCCATAGAATCCGCACCTACAACTCCAACTTTTTCCCCCCCAACACTCAGACCCCCCACGCCAGTCCCCCCCATACCTGCTCTAGGTTCCTCTCACGCCTGGGACTGATCCTTGTGAGACGCAGCCGTGACAGTCTTCTGGCTCTGGAACCCGATGTCTCTAGGTTCCGTAGCAGCCATCTCCTGTTGTCCTCCATCGGCCTGCAAAACAGAGACATGTGACAAACCCCCCAACGGCACCCACAACCCCACACCCCTCTGCACGCTATCACCAACTCCCCCACTCCCCCTCTTGGGAGCCGTTGCCCCAGCCCCTACTAAGCCTGCATCCCCGTACCTCCTACGCTGCCTACCCCTACTGGGCACTCCCCCACCCCCCAGCCTATTCGGCCGTTGCACAGACCCAACAGACCTTTTAAATATAGTACAGTGACCCCATCCCCTGAGCGCCGAAGCCCCTGGCCGTACTCACCGCTGCCCTCTCCTCCAATAACTCAGCACGCCCTGAAAGAGGAACGCCGTCGTCCAAGTCCAGCCTAATGTTGTCAGTCCATGATTCTTGCAGGCCATAAGCATCCCCACTCAGGCCGTCCTCTCCCACCACAAGCAAACCAGAAGAAACCTCTGGCCGTGGCCCAACCACACCCCCATCTGCAATATAAACATTATTAGACACAATAACAGGGTCCCCAACAGTAACATTCCCACTTCCCCCCCCCCTTCCCCCCCTCGCAAATGAACCCCCCAATGACCCAGCTGAGATCCTGGACTGGCATAGAGGATCACCCCTCTGGGGGGTAGGAGGTATAATGTCCTCCTCAGAAGAATCGAAATAGAGGGTGAGATTCTCCAAGCCAGCACCGGCCCCCCTTTCAGATTGATCCCCAATTACCTCATCCCCCATCAACCCTTCGCCCACAACATATATAACCTGAGGGCCCGCGAAATCCCCACTAGGCCTCACAACCTGGGCCGTGTGTTCCACCACCTGTATCTGTGCCTCCACATGCTGTCCCATCCCCCCAGAGCCGTTATCCCCGGCTTCAGTAATTCCCCCCACTCCTTGAACTTCGTCGCCATCTTCACTTCACCTCCACCGACATCCAGATCCAGCAGGGAACGAAGACTCTTTTCCAGCCAGGTAGGACCTTTCTTTTCAGCTGCCTCCTTAAGCTGCCCCAGCAAGGCATCAAGCTGAGCTATCCTCGACACTGAGCGGGAAAAAGCACGCAGCAACAACTGACAGAGCTGTTACCACCACAATTTTTCTGACAGGATGCTTCCTGCCTCTTCCCACTCAGTCCTTTAAGTATGGCCCCAGCTTGCGCCGGCCCCCTTCCTCCACCAGCACCAATCACCAACGGGCCTCATCCTCCTCAGGTCAAGGCCCCCTCCCGTTACTCCGGCACTCCCAGGGGCTTCTTGAAAGTACTGCTGTTTACAAAAAGTACTTAACATTGCTGCAGAGGAAGGATTACCCTGTTTTGAAACTGAACTGCCTGCATGTTTGCTGTATTTATGTGTATGAATGTGTATTTATGTGTATACGTGTGTATGAATGTTTATTTATGTGTTTATATGTATATGCATGTGTATTTATGTGTTTATATGTGTATGAATGTGTATTTATGTGTATGAATGTGTATTTATGTGTATACGTGTGTATGAATGTTTATTTATGTGTTTATATGTATATGCATGTGTATTTTTGTGTTTATATGTGTATGAATGTGTATTTATGTGTATGAATGTGTATTTATGTGTATACGTGTGTATGAATGTTTATTTATGTGTTTATATGTATATGCATGTGTATTTTTGTGTTTATATGTGTATGAATGTGTATTTATGTGTATGAATGTGTATTTATGTGTATACGTGTGTATGAATGTTTATTTATGTGTTTATATGTATATGCATGTGTATTTATGTGTTTATATGTGTATGAATGTGTATTTATGTGTTTATATGTGTTTATATGTGTTTATATGTGTATGAATGTGTATTTATGTGTATGAATGTGTATTTATGTGTATGAATGTGTATTTATGTGTATGAATGTGTATTTATGTGTATATATGTGTATGCATGTGTATACATGTGTATGAATATGTATTTATGTGTTTATATGTGTATACATGTGTATGAATGTTTATTTATGTGTTTATATGTGTATACATGTGTGCATATGTGTTTATATACATGTGTGTGTATGTGTATACATGTGTGTGTGTGTATACATGTGTATGACAGTGTTCCCTCTAAGGCCAGTTTTTTGTGCGGCCCAGCAATGAAACGGTTAATAAGGGATTCAGACCTTGCAGTCTGCATTGTGTAGTGTTTGATAATTGCTCTAATTAACTGTTTCACTGCTGGGCCACTCCCAAAACTGGCATTAGAGGGAACACTGGTGTATGAATGTGTATTTATGTGTTTATATGTGTATTTATGTGTTTATATGTGTATGAATGTGTATACATGTGTATACATGTGTATGAATGTATGAATGTGTATTTGTGTTTATATGTGTAGGCATGTGTATGCATGTGTATGAATGTGTATGGATGTGCATACATGTGTATGAATGTGAATTTATGTGTTTATATGTGTATGCATGTGTATACATGTGTATGAATATGTATTTATGTGTTTATATGTGTATTAATGTGTATGAATGTGTATTTATGTGTTTATATGTGTATACATGTGTGCATATGTGTGTGTATACATGTGTGTGTATGTGTATAAATGTGTGTGTATGTGTATACATGTGTGTATGTGTATAAATGTGTGTGTGTATGTGTATACATGTGTGTGTATGTGTATACATGTGTGTGTATGTGTATACATGTGTGTGTATGTGTATAAATGTGTGTGTATGTGTATACATGTGCGTGTATGTGTATAAATGTGTGTGTATGTGTATACATGTGTGTATGTGTATAAATGTGTGTGTGTATGTGTATACATGTGTGTGTATGTGTATAAATGTGTGTGTATGTGTATACATGTGTGTGTATGTGTATACATGTGTGTGTATGTGTATAAATTTGTGTGTATGTGTATACATGTGTGTGTATGTGTATACATGTGTGTGTATGTGTATACATGTGTGTATGTGTATACATGTGTGTGTATGTATATAAATTTGTGTGTATGTGTATACATGTGTGTGTATGTGTATACATGTGTGTGTATGTGTATACATGTGTGTGTAAGACAGTGGAGGGCAGTATAGCCCATAACACACATAAGAATTAAGGCCCTTAGGAGTGTGCTGCTGTGAAGTGGCAACAATGTTGCATTAGTATGGGTGGGGATTGGGCTCACCTTTAAGAAGCCAAGCTACAGGCCCCAGACCCTCTTTCCAGCTCGTCTTCACAGCTTGCAGGATCTTCATTGTCCGGTGAAGCAGTCTGCTGCAGCATGGACTGTTCTTCAAAATCTTCCAGAACACCTGTGAGGAGTGATGAGTTGGAGTTACTGATCGGAGTCCCACCATCTTGATGGTGAGTCGTACCCCAATCTTTTCCCTTTACCCTGCAGTTTAAGTGTAGTGGGGGGACCTGGGTGCCCTATAGGTACCAAAACTATAGCTATTACCCCATGGATAGCAGGCCAATGGCAGCTGCTTGTTTGACCTGGCAAATTCCGCTGTTAATATATTATTTTCCTCGGTAGGCCCATTTTCCCTCCCCGTCCTACCGGTCAGCCGGCGGTTGGGCCTGGGGGTCGGTGTACCCCTTTCTCCTGGGTTCTGGTTTCCCCCTAATCAGACTTTAACCCCTTATGACGTCTCTAGGGTGGATCGTTGGCTGGAGCGAGTGTGAGCATTCATACTTGCCTCCGCCATCAGTTACGCTGTCCATGAAGTCCGGGCCTGCAGCGGTTGCGCTCTTGCAGTTGCTTGTGTTGGTTCTGGCAGGTGGCGGCCCACCTTTGGCAGTCGCGACTTTCGGCGGTTCTTCCCCTCCTTCTCCTGGTCGTCGGGTGGCTTCGGGCGAATCTTCGGCCATGCGGGCGGTGGCATCCATTGTCGATGTCGTCACTTCCGGTCTGGGCGCTTCCAGTGACGTCACTTCTGGAACCACTATTCGAGATCCATAAGCATCCCCACTCAGGCCGTCCTCTCCCACCACAAGCAAACCAGAAGAAACCTCTGGTCGTGGCCCAACCACACCCCCATCTGCAATATAAACATTATTAGACACAATAACAGGGTCCCCAACAGTAACATTCCCACTTCTCCCCCCCCTTGCAAATGAACCCCCCAATGACCCAGCTGAGATCCTGGACTGGCATAGAGGATCACCCCTCTGGGGGGTAGGAGGTATAATGTCCTCCTCAGAAGAATCTAAACAGAGGGTGAGATTCTCCAAGCCAGCACCGGCCCCCCTTTCAGATTGATCCCCAATTACCTCATCCCCCATCAACCCTTCGCCCACAACATATATAACCTGAGGGCCCGCCAAATCCCCACTAGGCCTCACAACCTGGGCCGTGTGTTCCACCACCTGTATCTGCGCCTTCACATGCTGTCCCATCCCCCCAGAGCCGTTATCCCCGGCTTCAGTAATTCCCCCCACTCCTTGTACTTCACTTTGCCCCTTTTTAGGCCCCTTTCCCCCTCCACATTCCTGCCTCCTGTCCCCTCTGGCCTCACCGGACCGTCATCCCTATTCTGTCACCTTCTCCCACCATCAGGCCCCCCAAGGCTGTGTACGGCCTCCTTACCCTGAGCCAGCGTTTCACTGGACTGTCTGAGGCGGGGCTCCGGGTCCGGGTTGATGACGTCACCACCGTCGGCGACGCAGGGCTGCCTCCTCACCGCTTGGGCCTGAAGACTCACGGAGCTGGGACCCACCTTCCTCTTCCGCACCGACCTGGTACCCGGACTTGGACTCACTCTCCTGCGGCCACCGGAACTCCTCACGACATCCGGATCCAACCTCGCAGGCGGCCTGGAACGTCTGACCAGCCTGGACTTCGTCGCCATCTTCACTTCACCTCCACCGACATCCAGATCCAGCAGGGAACGAAGACTCTCTTCCAGCCAGGTAGGACCTTTCTTTTCAGCGGCCTCCTTAAGCTGTCCCAGCAAGGCATCAAGCTGAGCCATCCTCGACACTGAGCGGGAAAAAGCACGCAGCAACAACTGACAGAGCTGTTATCACCACAATTTTTCTGACAGGATGCTTCCTGCCTCTTCCCACTCAGTCCTTTAAGTATGGCCCCAGCTTGCGCCGGCCCCCTTCCTCCACCAGCACCAATCACCAACGGGCCTCATCCTCCTCAGGTCAAGGCCCCCTCCCGTTACTCCGGCACTCCCAGGGGCTTCTTGAAAGTACTGCTGTTTACAAAAAGTACTTAAAATTGCTGCAGAGGAAGGATTACCCTGTTTTGAAACTGAACTGCCTGCATGTTTGCTGTATTTATGTGTATGAATGTGTATTTATGTGTATACGTGTGTATGAATGTTTATTTATGTGTTTATATGTATATGCATGTGTATTTATGTGTTTATATGTGTATGAATGTGTATTTATGTGTATGAATGTGTATTTATGTGTATACGTGTGTATGAATGTTTATTTATGTGTTTATATGTATATGCATGTGTATTTTTGTGTTTATATGTGTTTATATGTGTATGAATGTGTATTTATGTGTATGAATGTGTATGAATGTGTATGAATGTGTATACATGTGTATACATGTGTATGAATGTGTATTTATGTGTTTATATGTGTATGAATGTGTATTTATGTGTATGAATGTGTATTTATGTGTATGAATGTGTATTTATGTGTATGAATGTGTATTTATGTGTATGAACGTGTATACATGTGTATGAATGTGTATGAATGTTTATGAAAGACAGTGGAGGGCAGCATAGCCCAGAACGAACATAAGAATTAAGGCCCTTAGGAGTGAGCTGCTGTGAAGTGGCAACAATGTTGCATTTTTGTGGGTGGGTACAGGGCTAACCTTTAAGAAGCCAAGCTACAGGCCCCAAACCCTCTTTCCAGCTTGTCTTCACAGCTTGCAGGATCTGTCATGCTGTCTGTTACCAGTTTGCTGCAGCATGGATTGTTCAGCCACAGATCCTGTGAGAGTGGAGGAGTTGGAAGAATTTATGAATGACTTTGAAGCTGAGGAAGATGTTGTGCCATGTTAACCCCAGGACCCGGTGAGTCGCTCCCCGGTTTTTCCTCCTATTTGTATCCTGTGGGCCCGGGGTTCCCCCCCCCTCCCTCTTGGCCTCTTCATCTGCCCGCTTGATAATGTAGTCCCTGCTTTGTCTCCCTGTCCCCCTCCCATTTAGCCATGTGGGCTCTGTGTCTGGGGTTATTTTCCCAGCATCGCGAATGCTGCCCCTAAGGTGTCGGTGGTGGGCTAGTGGGAGCATTCCCTTACCTTCTCCGTCGGCCACGACGCGCGCTCCTCCAGTCCTTAGTGGTTCGGTCGGGCGGTAGTTTCCCCTTCGGTAATGGCGGCTTCGGGTCTCCTCATTCGTCTCCGGCTTGTCGGTCTGCGGTGTGGGAACCGTCATCCACGTGGGCGGCCATGTCCGCTTTGGATGACGTCACTTTCGGTGGCCATTTCCAGCGACGCCACGTTGGTAACGTCACTTCCGGACTGGCATTCGGGCAGCGGCAGCAATGCGGGTAGCGTCGTCTTCGCCTCCGGGGTGCTCAGGTGAGAGAGGAGTGCCTCGGGGGGGGCGAGGCCCGCGGGGGGTGCGCAGCTTGGCACAGGGGTTCAGCGCTCGCGTGGGGGCAATTTGTCGAGTGCTATAGGGGGCCAAGGCCAAGAAGCCTCGTGGGGGCAATATGTTTGGCGCTTTAGGGGACTTAGGCCCAGAGCCCAGTGGGGACAATTTGCAGGATGGTGAGCTCAGATGGGGGGCAATTTCTGGCGATTATGAGCAGGCCGCAGGCCTGACCAGGGATACGTCAGTGGATATGGATAATTTAGGGCCCAGTCATTGCCTAGTCAGACGGGGGGCAAGAGAAAGGCCGCTAGTTAATCACGGCTTAGTAGGAGCCGTGCGGCCTCCTCGGGCAACACATCATGGGGGCAAGCGTGAGTCACCTGCAGGTGCGGCCCTCAGCTTGGCCTCCCTGGTTGTCACCACTAGGGTTTCTCCCAAAAAGGCCCCTATCCCCCCCCCCCAAGTTATGTCAGGGGGTCCCTGCGAGTGCAGTTCAGGTTGTGGGCAGGCAGGCCCAGTTTGCTGAAGCAGTATTGAATGTACATGCGGGCAGTGTGTCTGAGTGTGTGGAGTCTGCTTGTGGCACAAGGCGCAGGAGTGTTAGTCTTGGGGGGTTGATGACATTGTTGATCAGCCTTTGTCCTCTCCCCGTGGTACTCCTCTCTTTCATTTTTCATTACAGAAAATCATGGATTCTCAGAATGAGTAAGCGGCCATGCAGTCCGGTGCAGTTGGTATTGAGGAGGAGGAGCGGAGTCGAGAACAGCCGTCAACGTACTCTGATCCCCTGCCTGTGCAGCGCCCCTCTTGGAGCTGGAGAGCATGGAATCGCAAGAAGTGGTGAATCTCATGGAGCCACAGAATCCTTGGGTGCAAATGCAGTCCAGTCCGGGTGGTCGTGGCAAGGAAGAGTACAGCTGCCCCTCTTGGAACTGGTGAGACCATTTTATCTTTCGGGCATAGGGGCTTTAGTTCATCTTCGGATGATTCTGGGTCTGAGTGAGTGATAGGTTCCAGGGGTTGGAGGCTAAAGGGCAGATGGGAATGTATAAGATGATGAAGTGGTTAGTCAATGTGCGTAAAGCCATGAGTCCTCCCCCTCTCCCCTGGTTCCCTCGCTAGAGCCCCATGTTCCATTGCACATCCCTGGGGCGACAGCTGGGCCTACAATGGCCATGTATGGGGACAAGCACAGGCGGCCCTCTCACTAAGCCTTCTCGAGCATCTAAAGTAAAAAAAAACAAAAAAAACTGTTAGACGCATTCAAGAGGGTAAATATGTGCATAGGTTTGAACTTTTGGCCAAGGTCTATCACCAGGAAGAAATGGCGGTGTTACATCGCTAAACTTCCCGATCGGGCTCTGAATATCCTCAAATAGCAAGATGCCATCTAAACCGCTTGCGAGCGGTTTTGGGAACGGGCATGGCAGGATTATGACGTCGCGTTCGGCGATAGATGGTTGGTAATCCCCTCCTGAATTTGGCGACGTGGATTCGTGGTTAGGGGCATAGTTCGGGCCGAAAAGCCTTTTTTGCCTGGGTATGTCTCTGCTGGGTCCCCGGGCAATTGCGCACCTTAGCGCTCTCAACGGCGTCCCACAGTTATTTGCTGCGCAGTTCCAGAATAAGCTCTGCCTCAATGGGCCGGCGTGTGTTTTGCCACGTGAGTAAGCATCGCGGGGTGGCCACTCCGGTTGGAGTGTAACAGATACTACAATGCAGGCCGGTCGCAAGAGCAGCCTAGTTCCAGTTTCAAACCTTTCACTGCCAGAAAGGGTGACCACCCCACTGAGGGTAGCTGCAATTGGTAGCCGTAATTCGGATAGGAGGGTGGCTGCCTTGCTAGGCGGCGGCCTCCGTCAGGGATTCATTATCCCCTTCAGCTTTGCAGTATAGGGTTTACGAAATCGGCATACAAATTTCCTAGCGTTGCGAGGAAAAAGAGGGACAAGGAGATTGCTTTGGGCCGCATGGCTGGCTCATTTGTGGAGATTCCGATTCGAGGATTGGTTCCTCTCTCCTCTTGGGGTTGTTCCTAAGAAGGAGCCGGGTAAGTCCCGGCTCATCCAGCACCTTTCCTTCCCTAGAGGGAGGTCGGGCAGCAACGCTATTTCCCCTGAGCCAGTTCGGTTTACTACCAGTCCTTTGATGACGCGTTATCACTGGTATGGAGGGCAAACCTGGATGTGGTATCAGCATTTCGGATGCTTCCCATTCATCCCTCCTCCTTACACCTCAGGGGATGTTGGCATGAGGGCAAGTATTTTGTGGACAAAAGCTTGCCTATGAGCTGTTTTATATCATGTGCTCATTTTGAAGCCTTCAGAGCTTCTTGCACTGGGCCATCTCAGTGATTGCTGTTTTGATGGCCTGGCACATTGCCTGGACGATGTCCTGCTGTTTGGATATGCTGGATACGCTGTGTGTGCTTTCCTGATGAAAGTGATTCGATTTTTGCTGGCCAGAATGGGTGTCCCTCTGGCGGAGGGTAAGGCCCAGTGCCTTTGCACGTGCCTTACCTTTTGGGTATCAAGATTGACTCATCGTTAATGCAGTGTCATTTGCTACAGGATACGATTGCCCGTATGGTTGGTACGGTTCAGGAAATTGGGTCCTTTGTTGGTTCCATCAAGGATCTCCAGACCATGTTGGTTCTTCTGAATTTCGCCGGTAGGATTATTCCTATAAGCAGAATTTTTCTTCGGCGGCTCGAAGGGCGTCGTGCGGCGAGCGGTTACAAGCGAGTGAGTTTTGTGTAATGGCAGAAATGTTTGATGACTTGGCAGTATGGGGACAATTCTGGAACCATTTTTAATGAGATCTGCTCATGGTCGAAGTCTGTTCCTTCCAACATGGTAATTCAGTTGTTTACTGATGCGGCAGGGTCTCACGGGTGGGGGTCCTTCTTGTCCGGTCACTGGAGGGCCGGCCCATGGCCTCGGTCATGGGTTCTAAGGGGCTTGTTAAGAAGTTTAGCCTGTTAGAGCTCCCCCCCCCATTATTATTGCCTTTGAGGTCTAGCGTGAGCAGCTAAGGGATCAGGAGGTCGTGTTCTGGATGGATAACAAGAGCGTCATGTTGCTGTTAACATGCTCTCGTGGGGATCTCCCGTGGTAGTGCGGTACCCTCGCATGCTGGTGCTGAAGTGTCTGCACCCGGCGTCCAGAATAGAATTGCTGATGCGCTCTTTCGTTTCAATGGAAAGCATTCTATGCGTTGGCTCCTCAGGCAGACATTAACGGAGTCGTTTGTTCCTATTATTTATGGCAGGTAGCGCCAGTGGGAGATCTTTGATTGCCATGATCCGTTCTTCGCTGGCCCTCTCTACTTGGACCACTTATGTGAAGCATTGGTCTAAATAGATCACCTTCTGTATTAGGACGAGCCGGCCATCTTGAGGTGTTGTCCAATGGGGTCTTTAGGGATGGATCAACGAGCTTAAAGGTAATGGGTTTTTTCTAAAGGGTCAGTCGGATCTCGGCTGACTGCCGTGTCCTTCTTCTGTAAATTTTATGGCCTCTCGGCTCTTCAAGAACCTTCCTGGTCGGGCAGGTGTTGAGGGGCTGGGGGGCGTATGGTGCCCAGAATAAGGGACGTTAGGGAGTCCGTTACCATCAAGAGATTGGTTCCTGTGTCGAACTGTGCCTGTGGTGGGTTCTCCTGCTGGCAAGGGTACCCGTTCTCCGCTGCCTTTGGGCTGGTTTTTTCACGGGGCACTTAGGGTGGTACAAGCCCGGGGGTCTGTAGGCTCCTCACATCAAGAACGACGAGTCATCTGATCTAATTTTCCTCTCCAGATCAAAGACAGACCAAGAAGGGAAAGGAGTTTGACGTCTTAACCCGCCACGTGGGCTCAGTTTGTTGCCCAGTCAGGTTGCTTAGGACCTATATGGACGCGATCCGGAGGGTCCATTACAATTTCTGGTTCACGAGGACGGTTCCCCATTGTCCAGATTTCAATGCATGAGAGGCCTGAGCTGGGCAGCATGGAAAGCTGGCCTTGACCCAAGGGTCATTGCCCCCACTCCTTCAGGGTTGGAGCGTCTACCGCTGCCGCGGGTTTGTGTTGGTCTGCCGACCACATTAGGGCATTGGGGAGATGAAGGTCTAAGAGATACATGTTGTATGTTAGGCCATTAACAATATGAATGTTTTGTTTTCTCATGTTGCGATGTTCCCAGTTAACTGTTGTTTCTTTACAGGGCCAAGAGATGGTCCACTCAGACTGCTGATCGCAGGTCACTCCTACATTCACTGGGCGGAGCTGAGAGCAATCGCGAGCCCTGACGGGCAACAACTTGGTCCCCCCCCCATTGGGTCACTGTTAGGTGGCTAGGTTGTAGGGGTTTGAGTTGGCAGGATCTGCCTGGGTTGCTGCACGGGGCATTGCACAGGTGGGACAAACCCCAAGTTATGATCATTCACGCACGTGGTAGTGATATGGGGCTCCTGCCGTGCAAACTGCTCAGTGGGGTGATTCAGTCTGATTTGTACACTTTCCAGACATGGATCCCAATGTTAAGATAGGGTGGTCCAATAGCATCCCCAGAATTGAGTGGCGCCATGTGCAGCCCACAAGGGGCCTTTCAGGTCAGAAAGAAACTGAACAGGGAGGTTAGGATTTTGTCCTAGCGCAGTCAGTAGGGTTTGTTGTGGAACATGGGAACATCACAACGGCTGGGAGAAGCCTCTACAGGAGGGATGGGGTGCACCTCCCTGAGAGGGGCATCGACCTGTTCCTGGGTAATTTGAGGCGTGCTATATTATTACACCTATGTGGGTGGCGGCAAGAGCTGTGCCTGTGGGCTATCTCTTGTGGCGGTTTGTACCACGCCCCGGTTTGCCATTAGAGGTAGAGTGACGGCTGGCCCAGGGGGAGGGTAGTCTCTGCAGGCGCGCGCCTGGGGCACCTCCCCCCATTTGATGTTGCCGAGAACTCCCTAAGTCTGTTCAAACTGCTCAGTGGGGTGATTCAGTCTGATTTGTACACTTTCCAGACATGGATCCCAATGTTAAGATAGGGTGGTCCAATAGCATCCCCAGAATTGAGTGGCGCCATGTGCAGCCCACAAGGGGCCTTTCAGGTCAGAAAGAAACTGAACAGGGAGGTTAGGATTTTGTCCTAGCGCAGTCAGTAGGGTTTGTTGTGGAACATGGGAACATCACAACGGCTGGGAGAAGCCTCTACAGGAGGGATGGGGTGCACCTCCCTGAGAGGGGCATCGACCTGTTCCTGGGTAATTTGAGGCGTGCTATATTATTACACCTATGTGGGTGGCGGCAAGAGCTGTGCCTGTGGGCTATCTCTTGTGGCGGTTTGTACCACGCCCCGGTTTGCCATTAGAGGTAGAGTGACGGCTGGCCCAGGGGGAGGGTAGTCTCTGCAGGCGCGCGCCTGGGGCACCTCCCCCCATTTGATGTTGCCGAGAACTCCCTAAGTCTGTGCGTGCAGCTAAGCTCCGCTTGTGTAGGCATTCACGGGCGTGGTCCAATTTCCTAGCGGGGGGTACTTACTCTCCTAGCTAGATTGCCGCCACCTGGTTTAAGGTTTGCTGAGTTGCTTCCAGCCGGTTCCTATGTTCTATAATAAATGCGGACCCTACGGGTCTTTATACCCACACCCTGTGTTTGTGTCATTATTCAAGTTATGTATTACCAAAGTCATTTATGGTAAAGTTAAGTTATAAGTAAGTTATGTGTCAGTCAGTTTTATGACTGGTAAGTTATTACAGCAAGCCAGGAGGATAGGGCATTTAATTACTTAAGACAGTGGAGGGCAGCATAGCCCAGAACGAACATAAGAATTAAGGCCCTTACGAGTGAGCTGCTGTGAAGTGGCAACAATGTTGCATTTTTGTGGGTGGGTACAGGGCTAACCTTTAAGAAGCCAAGCTACAGGCCCCAAACCCTCTTTCCAGCTTGTCTTCACAGCTTCCCTCCCGCCCTCCCTTTTTCATTGGTAAGGCGGCAATCACTTAGGCTGGACATCACTAGGGTGTTTTTTATCAGCAGGGTGTCTGAGGCAGGATGAGGGCTACGCGGCTCGCTTCCTTAAGCCCAAGGACGTTAATTTTTTTTGACTCCCCAGGTAGTGGCATGTACACGCGCCTAGTCACACCTGGTCCTACTGGTCTGGAGCTTTATAATATCACACCCTGGCTAGGCGGTTTGTACCACGCCCCGGTTTGCCATTAGAGGTAGAGTGACGGCTGGCCCAGGGGGAGGGTAGTCTCTGCAGGCGCGCGCCTGGGGCACCTCCCCCCATTTGATGTTGCCGAGAACTCCCTAAGTCTGTGCGTGCAGCTAAGCTCCGCTTGTGTAGGCATTCACGGGCGTGGTCCAATTTCCTAGCGGGGGGTACTTACTCTCCTAGCTAGATTGCCGCCACCTGGTTTAAGGTTTGCTGAGTTGCTTCCAGCCGGTTCCTATGTTCTATAATAAATGCGGACCCTACGGGTCTTTATACCCACACCCTGTGTTTGTGTCATTATTCAAGTTATGTATTACCAAAGTCATTTATGGTAAAGTTAAGTTATAAGTAAGTTATGTGTCAGTCAGTTTTATGACTGGTAAGTTATTACAGCAAGCCAGGAGGATAGGGCATTTAATTACTTAAGACAGTGGAGGGCAGCATAGCCCAGAACGAACATAAGAATTAAGGCCCTTACGAGTGAGCTGCTGTGAAGTGGCAACAATGTTGCATTTTTGTGGGTGGGTACAGGGCTAACCTTTAAGAAGCCAAGCTACAGGCCCCAAACCCTCTTTCCAGCTTGTCTTCACAGCTTCCCTCCCGCCCTCCCTTTTTCATTGGTAAGGCGGCAATCACTTAGGCTGGACATCACTAGGGTGTTTTTTATCAGCAGGGTGTCTGAGGCAGGATGAGGGCTACGCGGCTCGCTTCCTTAAGCCCAAGGACGTTAATTTTTTTTGACTCCCCAGGTAGTGGCATGTACACGCGCCTAGTCACACCTGGTCCTACTGGTCTGGAGCTTTATAATATCACACCCTGGCTAGGCGGTTTGTACCACGCCCCGGTTTGCCATTAGAGGTAGAGTGACGGCTGGCCCAGGGGGAGGGTAGTCTCTGCAGGCGCGCGCCTGGGGCACCTCCCCCCATTTGATGTTGCCGAGAACTCCCTAAGTCTGTGCGTGCAGCTAAGCTCCGCTTGTGTAGGCATTCACGGGCGTGGTCCAATTTCCTAGCGGGGGGTACTTACTCTCCTAGCTAGATTGCCGCCACCTGGTTTAAGGTTTGCTGAGTTGCTTCCAGCCGGTTCCTATGTTCTATAATAAATGCGGACCCTACGGGTCTTTATACCCACACCCTGTGTTTGTGTCATTATTCAAGTTATGTATTACCAAAGTCATTTATGGTAAAGTTAAGTTATAAGTAAGTTATGTGTCAGTCAGTTTTATGACTGGTAAGTTATTACAGCAAGCCAGGAGGATAGGGCATTTAATTACTTATGTGTATACATGTGTATGAATGTGTATACATGTGTATGAATGTATGAATGTGTAAACATGTGTATGAATTTGTATTTGTGTTTATATGTGTAGGCATGTGTATGCATGTGTATGAATGTGTATGGATGTGCATACATGTGTATGAATGTGTATTTATGTGTTTATATGTGTATGCATGTGTATACATGTGTATGAATATGTATTTATGTGTTTATATGTGTATACATGTGTATGAATGTGTATTTATGTGTTTATATGTATATGCATGTCTATGCATGTGTATGAATGTGTATGGATGTGCATACATGTGTATGAATATGTATTTATGTATTTATATGTGTATGCATGTGTATACATGTGTATGAATATGTATTTATGTGTTTATATGTGTATAAATGTGTATGAATGTGTATTTATGTGTTTATATGTGTATACATGTGTGCATATGTGTTTATATACATGTGTGTGTATGTACATACATGTGTGTGTATGTGTATACATGTGTGTGTGTGTATACATGTGTATGACAGTGTTCCCTCTAAGGCCAGTTTTTTGTGCGGCCCAGCAATGAAACGGTTAATAAGGGATTCAGACCTTGCAGTCTGCATTGTGTAGTGTTTGATAATTGCTCTAATTAACTGTTTCACTGCTGGGCCACTCCCAAAACTGGCATTAGAGGGAACACTGGTGTATGAATGTGTATTTATGTGTTTATATGTGTATTTATGTGTTTATATGTGTATCAATGTGTATACATGTGTATGAATGTGTATACATGTGTATGAATGTATGAATGTGTAAACATGTGTATGAATGTGTATTTGTGTTTATATGTGTAGGCATGTGTATGCATGTGTATGGATGTGCATACATGTGTATGAATGTGTATTTATGTGTTTATATGTGTATGCATGTGTATACATGTGTATGAATATGTATTTATGTGTTTATATGTGTATCAATGTGTATCAATGTGTATACATGTGTATGAATGTGTATACATGTGTATGAATGTATGAATGTGTAAACATGTGTATGAATGTGTATTTGTGTTTATATGTGTAGGCATGTGTAGGCATGTGTATGCATGTGTATGGATGTGCATACATGTGTATGAATGTGTATTTATGTGTTTATATGTGTATGCATGTGTATACATGTGTATGAATATGTATTTATGTGTTTATATGTGTATCAATGTGTATACATGTGTATACATGTGTATGAATGTGTATACATGTGTATGAATGTATGAATGTGTAAACATGTGTATGAATGTGTATTTGTGTTTATATGTGTAGGCATGTGTAGGCATGTGTATGCATGTGTATGAATGTGTATACATGTGTATGAATGTATGAATGTGTAAACATGTGTATGAATTTGTATTTTTGTTTATATGTGTAGGCATGTGTATGCATGTGTATGAATGTGTATGGATGTGCATACATGTGTATGAATGTGTATTTATGTGTTTATATGTGTATGCATGTGTATACATGTGTATGAATATGTATTTATGTGTTTATATGTGTATACATGTGTATGAATGTGTATTTATGTGTTTATATGTATATGCATGTCTATGCATGTGTATGAATGTGTATGGATGTGCATACATGTGTATGAATATGTATTTATGTATTTATATGTGTATGCATGTGTATACATGTGTATGAATATGTATTTATGTGTTTATATGTGTATAAATGTGTATGAATGTGTATTTATGTGTTTATATGTGTATACATGTGTGCATATGTGTTTATATACATGTGTGTGTATGTACATACATGTGTGTGTATATGTATACATGTGTGTGTGTGTATACATGTGTATGACAGTGTTCCCTCTAAGGCCAGTTTTTTGTGCGGCCCAGCAATGAAACGGTTAATAAGGGATTCAGACCTTGCAGTCTGCATTGTGTAGTGTTTGATAATTGCTCTAATTAACTGTTTCACTGCTGGGCCACTCCCAAAACTGGCATTAGAGGGAACACTGGTGTATGAATGTGTATTTATGTGTTTATATGTGTATTTATGTGTTTATATGTGTATCAATGTGTATACATGTGTATGAATGTGTATACATGTGTATGAATGTATGAATGTGTAAACATGTGTATGAATGTGTATTTGTGTTTATATGTGTAGGCATGTGTATGCATGTGTATGGATGTGCATACATGTGTATGAATGTGTATTTATGTGTTTATATGTGTATGCATGTGTATACATGTGTATGAATATGTATTTATGTGTTTATATGTGTATCAATGTGTATCAATGTGTATACATGTGTATCAATGTGTATACATGTGTATGAATGTATGAATGTGTAAACATGTGTATGAATGTGTATTTGTGTTTATATGTGTAGGCATGTGTAGGCATGTGTATGCATGTGTATGGATGTGCATACATGTGTATGAATGTGTATTTATGTGTTTATATGTGTATGCATGTGTATACATGTGTATGAATATGTATTTATGTGTTTATATGTGTATCAATGTGTATACATGTGTATACATGTGTATGAATGTGTATACATGTGTATGAATGTATGAATGTGTAAACATGTGTATGAATGTGTATTTGTGTTTATATGTGTAGGCATGTGTAGGCATGTGTATGCATGTGCATACATGTGTATGAATGTGTATTTATGTGTTTATATGTGTATGCATGTGTATACATGTGTATGAATATGTATTTATGTGTTTATATGTGTATTCATGTGTATGAATGTGTATTTATGTGTTTATATGTGTATACATGTGTGCATATGTGTGTGTATACATGTGTGTGTATGTGTATAAATGTGTGTGTATGTGTATACATGTGCGTGTATGTGTATAAATGTGTGTGTATGTGTATACATGTGTGTGTATGTGTATACATGTGTGTATGTGTATAAATGTGTGTGTGTATGTGTATACATGTGTGTGTATGTGTATACATGTGTGCATATGTGTGTGTATACATGTGTGTGTATGTGCATAAATGTGTGTGTATGTGTATACATGTGTGTGTATGTGTATAAATGTGTGTGTATGTGTATACATGTGTGTATGTGTATAAATGTGTGTGTGTATGTGTATACATGTGTGTATGTGTATACATGTGTGTGTATGTGTGTGTATGTGTATACATGTGTGTGTATGTGTATACATGTGTGTGTATGTGTATAAATTTGTGTGTATGTGTATACATGTGTGTATGTGTATACATGTGTGTATGAGTATACATGTGTGTGTATGTGTATACATGTGTGTGTATGTGTATAAATTTGTGTGTATGTGTATACATGTGTGTGCATGTGTGTGTATGTGTATACATGTGTGTGTATGTGTATAAATTTGTGTGTATGTGTATACATGTGTGTGTATGTGTATACATGTGTGTGTATGTGTATACATGTGTGTATGTGTATACATGTGTGTGTATGTGTATAAATTTGTGTGTATGTGTATACATGTGTGTGTATGTGTATACATGTGTGTGTATGTGTATACATGTGTGTATGTGTATACATGTGTGTGTATGTATATAAATTTGTGTGTATGTGTATACATGTGTGTGTATGTATATACATGTGTGTGTATGTGTATACATGTGTGTGTAAGACAGTGGAGGGCAGCATAGCCCATAACACACATAAGAATTAAGGCCCTTAGGAGTGTGCTGCTGTGAAGTGGCAACAATGTTGCATTAGTATGGTGAACCAGTCTGCTGCAGCATGGACTGTTCTTCAAAATCTTCCAGAACACCTGTGAGGAGTGATAAGTTGGAATTACTGATCGGAGTCCCACCATCTTAGGTGAGTCGTACCCCAATCTTTTCCCTTTACCCTGCAGTTTAAGTGTAGTGGGGGGACCTGGGTGCCCTATAGGTACCAAAACTATAGCTATTACCCCATGGATAGCAGGCCAATGGCAGCTGCTTGTTTGACCTGGCAAATTCCGCTGTTAATATATTATTTTCCTCGGTAGGCCCATTTTCCCTCCCCGTCCTACCGGTCAACCGGCGGTTGGGCCTGGGGGTCGGTGTACCCCTTTCTCCTGGGTTCTGGTTTCCCCCTAATCAGACTTTAACCCCTGATGACGTCTCTAGGGTGGATCGTTGGCTGGAGCGAGTGTGAGCATTCATACTTGCCTCCGCCATCAGTTACGCTGTCCGTGAAGTCCGGGCCTGCAGCGGTTGCGCTCTTGCAGTTGCTTGTGTTGGTTCTGGCAGGTGGCGGCCCCCCTTTGGCAGTCGCGACTTTCGGCGGTTCTTCCCCTCCTTCTCCTGGTGGTCGGGTGGCTTCGGGCGAATCTTCGGCCATGCGGGCGGTGGCATCCATTGTCGATGTCGTCACTTCCGGTCTGGGCGCTTCCAGTGACGTCACTTCTGGAAACACTATTCGAGATCCATTAACCAAGTGGGTAGGATCGTCTCCGCCTCCGGGGTCCTCAGGTAAGACAGGAGTGCCGGGGGGGGGGGGACGAGGCCCGCTGGGGGGGGGGGGGGGCGTGCAGCGAGGCTCAGGTGCTCTGTGCTCGCTGGCAGATAAAGTGCTTGCAATACGTGGGGGGCATGATGTAGAAGCGCACAGGAGCATTTGCAGGCCAGAGGCTGTGGTTCAGGTGATAAGGAGGGTATTCATGAGCAGGCCGCAGGCCTGACCGGGGGTTCGCTTGCTTATCAACCGATTGATTTTGATAGTCAGCCTTTTATATGGCAGTCAGTCATTGAGGATCGGGCGCAAGGCCCTTTTGTTGGCGGCAAATTGAGGCCTAGTAGGAGTTGCGCCGTGTTCATGTCGCGTCGCATAAGAAGTGCATCAAGCGGGGCATGCGGGCGTTCACCTGGAGTATCTCCCAGTGGTACTGCATTTACGAGAACAATTAAGGTTTTTGGTCAGGAAGGGCCCAGGTGCTTTTCTTAGTTTATGCAAAGCAATGGAGATAGCACAGAACAGGGCTTCTCCAGACAGGTATAGTTGCAAACGCAGTGTCTGAATCGCAAGAGAGTGGCATGTTTGATTGTATGAAACAGTGTGTGGCGCAGTGTGCAATTTTCTTGGTCAAGGGGGACTAGATTCTACTTTGACTGTGGCTGGGGGGTCCTCGTCTTCTCCCCGTGGTACTCCTCTCTCGCAATTCTCATTTCAGGAGAGCATGGAATCGCAAGAAGTGGGTTATTACCGATCAATCCAGTCCAGGTGGTCGTACCGAAGAGGAGCAGAGCAATCGGGAGCAGCCCTCAATGTCAACAGGTCCCCAGCATGTGCAGCGGCCATTGGGAGCTGGTAAGAGACCGTTTTGAATTCTGGGCTTAAGGGGTTTAGCTCATCTTCGGATGGTTCAGGGTCAGAAAGTGATAGGTCACTGGGGTTGGAGACCCAGGGTCAGAAAAGAACATATAGACTGATGAAATGTCTGCCCCTTCCCCCTGATTAGTCCCACATGGAACCCCATGTTCAGTTGCTGGCTTCTCCCGCGCCTGCGGGGGTTGCGAGCCCTGAGGTGACACTAAGACACAAGGCGGCTTTGTATGGGGACACAAATTCGTGGCCTTCATTTAGCCTCCACAAGCATCTCAAGACAAAAGAATGGTAAAAAGGATCCGAGAAGGTAAATATGTTCAAATATTTAAGCTCTCTGCTGAAGCCAACTGCCAGAAGGATGGCACAGGCCCCAAATTTTTTTTAAAAGGCCAGATACATTTGATGAAGGGTGGATATGCTTTCGTGTACACTTCTTGCTATCTCATGTAATTTACTTCAAGCAGTGGATACTCTAAAGTATCAAGTTGCCAGTGAATCTAATTTTGAACGATATAGGGACAGGTCGCGGAGGGGTTACATTGTTGCTTTTCGCAGAAAGAAATTTGGTCCTCCCCCGCTTGTCCTTTGGGGACGTGGATATGCGCCTTTGGGCCCAATTTGGGCCTGAACAACCAGTTGTGCCTGGGCAGCCCTCTGCCGGGAATGCTGGTAACAGAGCTTCTCAGAGGTATCGACGGCAGCCTGCGGGGCTGACACGCCTGCAGGTATTGTAGCGGGAGCCACTCTGGCTCTGAATGCGTAAGGTCCCAGGAAGCTTGGCGTTCCCATGAGACACAGGGCCCTGGCGGAAAGGGCGGCCACCCCACTGAGGGTAGCCATAATTGAAAAGTGCTGATGCTATACCCTAATAGGGAGGCCGCGAGTACTGGATGCAGGCCCCCGATGGGGATTCGTTATTCCCGACAATCCTAAAATACGTGGGTCCTTGGTCCGCAGGAACTTGGAATCAGCATACCAATTCCCAGGTGGTAAGGAAAATAATTGGGCAAGAACAAAGCATAGGGCTGTATGGCTGGCCCATTTAGGGGGATACTGATGCTGGGATTGGTAATATCTCCTTTGGGGGGTCATTCCTAAGAAAGAGCCCGGAAAATTCAGGTTAGTTAAACACCTTTCTTTTCTGAAAGGTCGGTCGGTAAATTATGCTATTTCTGCTGAACTTAGTTCAGTTCACTACCAGTCCTTTGACAATGCTCTTGCATTGGTCAGGAGGGCATTTAAGGTAGCTCTTTTGGCTTTCGGCTCCTTCCCATCCACCCCTCCTTTCACCTCATGGGGTGTTGGTTTGAGGGTGAGTTTTTTGTGGACAGATGCCTGCCCATGGGTTGCTCCATTTCTTGTGCTTATTTTGAGGCTTTCAGTAGCCTCCTGCACTGGACTATTGCAGCGGCTGATGGTTTTGAAGGCCTGGCCCCTACCTGGATGATTTTCTGTTGGTAGGCGCTCTGGGACATCCGAATGCTCCTTTCTGAGGAAATTCACAAGACTGTTGTAGGGCAGGTTAGGCGTTCCTCTGGCAGAAGACAAGACCCAAGGTCCTTGTAATTGCCTTCCTTGTTTGGACATTGAAATCGACTCTGTGGCTATGCAGTGTTGTTTTGCCACAGGATAAAATCAACCGTATGCTGAAGGAGGTTAGGTTAGTGGCCCTTGAGATATGGGGCAAACTGCTCCATAACCGAGAGGTAGTTTTCAGGCAGACAACATGAGAGTTGTCTTCACCATTAAAAAATTTATGTTCGGGTCCCCAGCGGTAGTGAGGTCTTGAGCCTACTAGTACTGAGGTGTCTGCACCTGGCCATTGTGTTCCGTGCACGACGTGTTCTTGGGATGCAGAATAGGATTGCTGATGCGCTCTCCCGCTTTCAGTGGGAAGCCTTCTTTGTTTTGGTTCCCCATTGACTAGATTTCCATTTCAGAAGTCTTGAACTGGGCAATGGCTAGAGTAGGCTTTTATGCTAGGGTCAATGCTCCTCATTCATTTAGGTTTGGTGGAGCTACCACTGCCACTGGGTTGGGTTGATCTGTTGACCGTATTAGATCATTGGGGTGGTGGAGGTCAAAAGATACCTATTGTACGTTAGGCCATTGACTGAATAAGTGTTTTGTTTGCCTAGCGATGTTCCCCTGTTAATTGTTGTTTTGTTGCAGGACCGAGAGAGGATCAGTTGAGAGTGTGGATCATGGGTCATTTCTACATCCATTGAGCAGAGCTGAGAGCAATCAAGAGACCAGATGGATGCCAGTTGGGATTTCCTTCCTCTAGGGTTACCTTTAGATGGTTGGGCCGCAAGGGGTTGACTTGGTCAGGGCTGCCTGGGTTGCTGAAGGGGGCTGTGTACCGGTGGGAGAAACCTCATGTTCTGTTCATTCACGCCGGTGAGAATGATAAAAGGCTCCTGCCATGCAAACAGCTCAGTGCGGTGATTCAGTCTGACCTGGGCACTTTCCATACTTGGGTCCCAAATGCTAGGATAGAATGGTCCAACATCATCCCTAGGGTAGAGTAGCGCCATATGCAGTCCAACAGGGTGGCCTTTAAGGTCCGTAAGAAGCGGGACAGGGAAGTCAGAATTTTCTTGTCTCAGATAAGAGGTTTTGTTGTGGAACATGGGAACATCACAACAGCTGAGAGGAGCCTCTACAGGAGGGACAGGGTGCACCTCTCTGAGAGGGGCATTGACCTGTTCCTATGTAATTTGAGGCATGCTATTTTATTACACCTATGAGGGTGGCGGCAAGAGCTGTGCCTGAGGGCTATCTCTTGTGGCGGTTGGCCCATGCCCCGGTTTGCCATCAGAGGTAGAGTGACGGCTGGCCCAGGGGGAGGGTAGTCTCTGCAGGCGTGCGCCTGGGGTCCCTACCCCATTCTGAAGATGCCGAGAACTCCTTAAGCCTGTGCATGCAGCTAAGCTCCGCTTGTGTAGGCATTCACAGGCGTGGTCCATCTTCCTAGCAGGGGTATTACTCTCCTAGCTAGAGTGCTGCCACCTGGTTTAAGGTTTGCCGTGTTGCTTCCAGCCGGTTCCTATGTTCTATAAATGTGACCCATAGGTCTTTACCCACACTCTGTGTTTCTGTCTTTATTCCAAGTTATTTATTGCCAAAGTTATTTATGGTAAAGTTATAAGTCGTTAATAGATGTTAAGATATATATTTCAGTCAGTTCTATGACTTTTAAGTTATTACAGCAAGCCAGGAGGATAGGGCATTTAATTACTTATGTGTATACATGTGTGTATGCATGTGTATACATGTGTGTATGCGTGTGTATGCGTATGCATGCGTATGCATGTGTATGCATGTGTTTGTATGTGTTTGTATGTGTATACATGTGTATGTATGTGTATACATGTGCATTTATGTGTTTATATGTGTATGTATGTGTATACATGTGTGTATGTATGTGTATACATTTGTATTTATGTGTTTATATGTGTATGTATGTGTATTTATGTGTTTATTTGCGTATGCATGTGTATTTATATGTTTATATGTGTATGCATGTGTATTTGTGTTTATATGTGTATTTATGTGTTTATATGTTGGAAAAATGTTGCACAATAGACTTGCTTGACACAGGGCTGCCGCAAACCTTCAATTTGTAAAAAAACGCAATATCAGCGAAGTGCAATAAAGCAAAGCGCAATAAAATGAGGTATGCCAATATTAAACCTAGTGTTCTATGCTAGCTTAAGAACCTCTAACAAATCAGTGTAACCTAGAGTAATTATATAATAAAGATTATCTTTATTATTAGATCCCAAGAAGTCTTAGCTAAATTCAAGATTCATTCTAGACTTGGACTGAAAGATTCAAATCACTATAAAGCCTTTTGATATGAGGCCTGAAACCAGGTTAAACCACCACTGTCAAACTAAGAAAACTAGTATACGTATCTATCTCGTGTGATACGTATGGCTCTATATTTTTAGAAAAAAATTCCTAAGATAACAGTGAATTTACGGGTGGGAAAATGTACTTTTCAACCATATTAAGTTTGACAAGGATAATGATATAGAGCTCTAAAACAATAGGATTATGACAGATATAAAACGTCATATAATTCCCTATAGTCCTTAGGTAACAACACAACACACAAAAAGAAAGTATCTTCCAAAATCGGTGTTTTAGATCATTCAGCTGATTTTACCAACAGACGATTTATGACTTTAGTAGTCAGCTGATCACAAATATTAGTAGGGGTTATCATGGATTGTTTTCTGCCTTAATGTGGCTTACCGCATTACTCGTAACATTCACAGAGAGATAATTTTGAAAAGAATATCTCAAAAGCCCATACTCAGAAGTCACAGTCCTGATTTAGCTGATAGTATTCCCCGAGTAATAATGGATATTGTTACACCGTCCTAGATTAAGTTCTGCAACAATTCAGATGGGTTCATTCAGGTTAAAACCTCAAATTGTAATCCTATAGATTCTTAGCAGAATAGCTCATAAAAAATACAGCATATTCCTAATAGCTCTAATAGCTGCACATGACAGACAGATTTCTAAGCACAAGTCTGCCAATGGGCGGGCCTTAGCAAAGTTACTGGAAGCGGGGTCTAATGGTACTTAACCGCTCAGATTCACCTATACAATTACTCAGGGATACAAAAAACTATGTTCAGCTTAATAGATACTTATAACGCCACTTCCAATGATACAGCCTTCCCTCAGCAAGGAAAAAAGAAAAGGGAGGGAGAGTCTACTGCTATAATATATACTCTGGCATTAATAAGTATTTGTCAGCATATAGGCAATGATGTGTAAAAAGTCAATCTTGCAATTACTCTGCACTCACCCCTCCAGCGATGAAACTCATCAGAATATTTCCTTCAACCCTCTGAGAGATGCAAGTGAGCTTAATTATAAAGCCAAGACTGCATTTCAGCTTTTTAACCGGCCTTTGTATCTGAGGTGCAGAAACTCATATAGGAGCCACAGATGAATGAAAAAAACAGGACTCATAAGAAACCAGCGATACTCTAATACCACATTCACATCACAGGCTTACTTTCAGGATTGTCCTTCATGCTCTCAATTCCCGTCGACCGTGCAGGTGGAGGTAATGGCCGGGAGTGCAACCAGTGACAACTGCTCACTTATTCAGCACCGCCCCAGGTGCGTTTAACAGCTCCTTATACACGAGATTCGTAGAGAAAAAGAAAGCAGACAGTACCCTCGGGACCTGCCAAACAAAATGATGGACCTGTGTCTCCACCCCTAATCGATGTGGGCCAAGGTAGGAATACTTAGTAATGAATAAGCTGTCGGTTATACAGTTAATCCTTCAGTGCTGAGGTGTTCAGACTTTCCGGGCTATCTACCCCCTCTCGCAGCACCAGTGGGAGGGGGGGACCACCGCAAAATGTTCTTCGGGCTTTGGAAGGGCTTCTACACGCGATGTCCTGCGTGGAGCACAAAGCACAGCTGTTATGATGTAGCGCAGTTTGTAGTAAGGGCTATCGGAGTTCCTCAAGGCTTAACCCAAGCCGGCTACAAGATCTTCCCTCTGTTGCTGAGTCCCCAGCGCGAAAAACACCGCCAGTGGGTTACCTGCAGGGAACAGGAGCTTGTGCTGCACAGTTACTAATCTAGCAGGAATTCTTCGGCTGATAATTGATATAAAGGTTGTCTCTTATCTTTTGGGAATGAGAACCCTAGGTGGGCTTAGATCACCCCTTTATCACAGAAACTGATAGAGCACCCCCTCACTTTAATCACTTCACCCCATCCCCTCTTCTCTTTTTTTTTTCTCTCTTCTCCCTCACTCACTTTTTCACCTGATTATGCACAGATTCTTTACTTAAAGAGCGCTGCACTTTTTTTCCCCCCCTTCACTCACCTATGGATAGTTTTTAAACTCACCACACCATAAAACCACCTCACCAGTCATGGCTTCCAGACCCAGAGATAGGAAGAATAAGACGGCATCGGAGACCCTAGTCGAATTGCATCCTGAACCTGGACTTATCATAAGACCCAATGACATTACAAATTCACAAACACTAGTGAATAGTATTTTAGAAGCCTTAAATCCGAAATTTGAGTCCCTCAGAGTAGAAATAAAACATGACCTGAATTCTCTATCTAATGAGGTTAAGCAGTTCGCGACAAGAAGTATCTGATCTGGAGGATCTTACAGTTTCTCATAACACTAAACTACAGACAAATTTCCTCTCTATCACAGAGTTACAGAACAAGATTGAAGACTTAGAAAATCGGTCCAGGAGGAACAATGTTAGAATAATTGGAGTCCCTGAATCTAGACAGTATACAGATTTATTGAAATTTGCAGCTGAAACTCTTCCCCAATTATTAAATGTCTCCCAGGAAATGCTGCCTCTAGCTGTAGAAAGGGCTCATAGAGTGGGGAGACTTCCCACAGCAGACGGCAATAAATCCAGACCCAGACCCATAATAGTGAAGTACTTAAATTACCAGGACAAAGTTACAGTTATGCAATTATCTCGTAAAACCCCACCTATTCTCTTAGAAGGAATACAAATATTAATCTTTCAAGATTTTGCATATGAAACGTCTATGAAAAGAAGAGAGCTTTCTCCAATTTGTTTTAGATTGATTAGAAAGCGATTGTTCGCCACAGTAATATACCAGCCAAACTCAAGGGGGAATTTCAGGGTCATATATATTTCTTTGAAACTGCCTCCGAGGCAGAAAAATTTTACTCTGAAAATTGTGTCAAGTAGGCTGATATGAGCCATCATAAATTGTATTAGTTTATTTTTATTTTTGATGATAGCAACTAGAATTTTTGTTAGCTCTAGGTATTCCTTGTCTCTTTACCAGGTTCTAATGATGAATAAAAGTGTGAAGCGGGGGGGGGGGGGGGGGGGAAGGACGAGGTTTTCCCTTGTATCCCTCTTTTTTTTTTTTTTTTTTTTTTCGTTAGTAGTCTTAAGTAATGCCTAAAGTAAAAAAAATGATTTTAACTTCTTGGAATGTTGGAGGCATTTCTACTCTAATAAAACACAAAATGATAGTTTCACATTTGAGAAAGTGTATTTCTGATATTGCCTTTATTCAGGAGACTCACCTTAGTACAGAAGAATCATTGAAGTTGAGAACCTTGTGGGTAAAGGAGGTATTTTTTACACCTAGTATAGGTAGGAAAAGGGGGTGGCTATCTTATTAGGGAAAAATATAAACATATGAAGTAATATCAAAATATCTTGATCCAGAAAGTAGAATTCTGATTCTGAAAATTAAATTGGCAAATCTCATTTTTACACTTTGTAATATCTATGCCCCCAATAATTTTGAGTCATGTTTTTGGGAATCTATACAAGCCAAAATTCTACAATTGGGCGAAGGGAAGGTAATCTTAGCTGGGGATTTCAACATGGCTCCACAGATTCCTCTCGATAGACTTAGGCAAACGCATGTTACTCTTCAACCAAAGAGAGATAATATAGAAGCTAAAATGTTTAAAATTCTGTTTAGAAACTTGGCTCTTAAAGATATTTGGAGGATCCAACACCCAGTTCAAAGAGAGTTTACATGTAAGGCCAGGAATGTTAACTCCCTTTCTAGAATTGATTTAGTCTTAGTCAGTGATAATTTATTAAAAATTGGTGCTACAGCTAAAATCACACAAATCAGTATCTCAGACCATGCCCCAATCATATTAGATATTCCACTGCACGTTAAGCCATTTAATTTACGTCGGTTTTTTTTCCCTAAATTTTTATTTAAAAATTTAAAATTCAAAAATTGGCTAAATAACAGAATGAATGAATTTTTCTCTTTAAACCTAGGTTCAGTTAATGACCCGAATTTACTTTGGGAAGCAGGCAAGGCAGTAGTAAGGGGAGAAATTATTGCATATATGGTTGATTTTAAATGGAAAGCCGGTCTCAGAGAAAATGAAGCGATGAGAACACTGACCAACACTTATAATAAATATTTATCCCAACCTACAACTGTAATCTGGAGAAGATATACTTCTGCCAAGAGAGAGAGAGATACCTTACTAATGCATATCTCAGCTCAAGCCGACCTGAAATCTAAAGCAAAGTTCTATCGTCATGGGGATAAGGCAGGTAAACTTCTGGCTAAGTTATGTAAAAATATACATTATTGTATTATACATATTGACTCGCTTTTGGAACAAAACTCTTTATTTAAAGATCCAAAAGAAATACTTGAATTTTTTTTACCTATTATAAGGAGATTTATTCTTTCAAAGACTCCGACTTGGAGACATCCGAATATTTTTGGAATGGTCTTAATCATTCATCCCTGAATAAAGACGCAGTAAATAAAATAAATGCTCCCATCGCTGAACAAGAGATTCTTCAAGCTATTAAGGAGTCACATCTAGACAAAGCCTCTGGCCGTGACTCATTGCCTAATGAGTTCTATAAGATTCTGGCTCCGGTTATTACTCCTCATTTAAAAAATCTCTTTAATTATTTCTATGTAGAGACTAATCCTATCCCCATAAACTTTGCTGCATCCACTACATCATTAATCTTAAAACAGGGCAAGGATCCCATGAAAAAGGAATCTTATCAGACTATTGCATTACTCAACTCCGACTATAAGTTATTATCGTAGATATTAGCTAAAAGATTACAGCGCGAGATTGGGATTCTTATTAACAAGGATCAAGCGGGGTTCCTGACTAAACGGAACTTAGCAGCCAAAGTTAGAGAACTCTTTTTGGTCCGTGATTACTTTCATAACTCTCGAGAGGCTCTCTTACAAGATCAAGTAGATTTAGCAATTATCGCACTTGATGCAGAAAAAGCGTTTGACTCAGTGCATCATCAGCATATTCTGACCTCCCTGTCTCGTTTTGGTTTTAAAGATAACTTTGTCTCTTTTATTAATAATCTCTGCAAGAATTCCTCAACAAAACTGACCATCAATCAATTAGAATCTAATTTAATTAATCTTCAGAGGGACACTAGACAAGGTTGCCCACTATCGCCCCTCTTTTATTTGATCTAGCCATGGAGCCGTTAGCTCTCAAGATAAGACAGTTACTACAGGGGATAAAATTTGGCTCCATAGAACAAAAACATCGCTCTGTATGCTGATGATGTACTAGTTTATGTATCCAATTCCAGAATTAATATTCCCAGATTACTTTTGATTATAAACTCCTTAGGCACTTTTACAGGATACAAGATTAACACCTTAAAGTCAGAATTAATATGGATTAGGAAAAATGAGGCTTCTTTATTCGAGACGCCTTTCAAAGAGGTTGTCTGCCATTTCAAATATTTAGGAATCAATATATCAGTAAATCCACAAGAGTGGTATAATCTTAATATCTCCCCGATTCTAGTTAGAATAAAAGAACACATGAGAAGCTGGCAAAATTTTCCGCTTTCATTAACAGGACGTATTGCCCTCTTTAAGATGGTCCTTCTCCCAAAAATTCTCTATCCTTTACAAAACGTACCGGTCATTTTGAAAGTTAAAGACTGGAAGAGCATGAACAGGGCTCTCCGGTATTTCATTTGGAAATGCAAGAGACCTCGAATTTCCATTAATAGACTTTACCTTCCTAGAAGGTTTGGTGGCATAGCTCTTCCTGATCTTAGCAATTATAGTCTGTTTTTTCTCTCACGTATTGTAATAGATTGGATTCTGAAAAAGGACTATTTCATGAACAACAGTCTTGAAACAAATATACTATATCCATATAATCCCTTAGCTTTAATCCACTGCCCGACTCATTTGATCCCGAAAGAAGTGAAACGTCTCAGCTCTGTATATGCGATAATACAGGCCTGGAAAAAATTAGGGCAAAAGTTAGGCACAGATCTTTCCATTCCAAAATTCCAAGGCTTATGTGGTAATCCAGAATTCCAAAGAGGTACTCAGTCTCAAGTATTTCAGAAATGGCATGAATTGGGTTTGACCTTCCTTACTCAGTTTATAGACCAAGAGACTCAATTAATACAAACTTTTGACAGATTAAGACAAGAGTTCATCTTAAGTAACAAGGATTTCTTTGCGTATCTCCAGGCCAGACATTACCTTTTCTCACTTATTGAGAAATTTGGTTGGGCCTGGTCCTGGGGGAAGTTAGACAGCTGGCCTATTCTTGTTAAAAATGATCTATTCTCTATCTCAACCTGGTATGATCTGGTTGTTAGTCAAAATAGTGAATTGAACTTATACTATATATCACAAAAGTGGAACCTCTTGTCCCCAGAATTAGGAGTCGAGGGTAGACCAGGTGGAAAAATCTATAGCTATAATAGCGCAGACGACTTTATCTGCAAGTTGGAGAGAATCGCATATTAAGTTACTCTATAGGTCTTACTATACTCCACTGAAAGGATTTAAATGACATAATTCTAACTTTAATACCTGTACAAAATGTGCATACCCGGCAGCGGACTTAATCCATATGATATGGTCCTGTCCCCGGATAAAGCAGTTTTGGCGGAAGATAGAATTTTGGCTCACTAAGGTGTTGAAGATACCTGTCTCCTCTCTCTCTCTGGCAGAGGTTGTCTTTTTTACAGAACCCCCTATATCTCCTGAGCTTAAAAAAGCGCTGAACATGACAATTTTGGCAGCAAGAAATCTAATCTTTAATAAATGGCGAGACACTTCGGTTCCCAGCATCCTGGAAATTAAAAATTATATGAAAAAGCAATGCATCATCGAACAGTTGGATACAAACTTAACTTCTGAAAAAGAAATAACCCTTTTTTTAAAAAAAATGGGCCACATTTATTAGAATTTTTCCTCCTATCCTTTTAGACATTCTGAGATATTCTTACTGAATCGCTGGTAATACCAACCCCTTTTTTTTCTCTCCCTCCTCCTCTGTCTTCCTCCCCCCCCCCCCAGTTGTTAGTCAATAATCAGCTGAGAAAGAAAACTGCTTGAGAAACTATGGATAGAATAAAAATTTGAGGTCAAAAAGTTATTTACATACTAGTTATTATGTTTACTGCCTTCAGAATCAAAGAAAAAGTAGAAAATGTGAGGTTTATTCTTAATATAAATTTGTATAATTGTGATGCAACAGATATGTTTCTTTTGGCATATTTTTGTCATTTGTAATATCATTTGCCTGTTATGTTGCACATTCAACCTCAATAAAGAACAATAAAAAAAAAAAATGAGGTATGCCACTTATGCCTGTATTTCTCTGGAAGAGCGTAGGTTCATTGGAAATGTAATAATTAACCAACACTTTTATATATAAATAACATGCACTCTTATTGTACAGCACAGTTTACTTCAGCAGTCGAGTTACACAAACTCCTCACGGTGTGACACATTTCTTCATTATGTCCAACTCAGGTAACTTATAGAGAATATAACACATTTATTTATCTGTCTATAAATCTATCCTCTATCTATCCGTCTATCTATCCTCTATCTATCCTCTATCTATCTAGCTTTTGTACCCATCTCTCTCTCTTTGTACCACTGTCTGACTGTCTGTCTATAAATCTATCCATCTATTATCTATCTAACATCTATGTATGTAAATATCTATCTATTTATCTATCATATTTCTACTTATCTGTCCATTCATCTATTTATGTACATATCTATCGTACCCCTCTCTCTCTCTTTGTACCACTGTCTGACTGTCTCTGTCTATCTATAAATCTATCCATCTAGTATCTATCTATCTATCTATCTATCTGTATGTCTATCTATCTATCTATCTATCTTTATTTATCTATCTTTATTTATCTATCTATCTATATGTCTATCTATCTATCTTTTGTACCCCTCTCTCTCTCTTTGTGCCACTGTCTGACTGTCTCTGTCTATCTATAAATCTATCCATCTATTATCTATCTATCTATCTATGTATCTAAATATCTATCTACTTACCTATCATATGTCTACTTATCTGTCCATTCATCTATCTATCTGTATGTCTATCTATCTATCTTTTGTGCCCCTCCCTCTCCCTCGTTGTACCACTGTTTGACTGTCTCTGTCCATCTGTAAATCTATCCATCTATTATCTATCTATCTATCTATCATCTATCTATCTATCTATCTATCTATCTATCTATCTATCTATCTATCTATCTAACATCTATGTATCAAAATATCTATTTTTCTATCATCTGTCTACTTATCTGTCCATCTATCTATCTATCATCTATGAATCTAAATATCTATTTATCTATCATCTGTCTACTTATCTGTCTATCTATCTATCTATCTATCATCTATGAATCTAAATATCTATTTATCTATCATCTGTCTACTTATCTGTCTATCTATCTATCTATCTATCTATCTATCATCTATGAATCTAAATATCTATTTATCTATCATCTGTCTACTTATCTGTCTATCTATCTATCTAACATCTATGAATCTAAATATCTATTTATCTATCATCTGTCTAATCATCTGTCTACTTATCTGTCTATCTATCTATCTATCTATCTATCTATCTATCTATCTATCTATCATCTATGAATCTAAATATCTATTTATCTATCATCTGTCTACTTATCTGTCTATCTATCTATCTATCTATCTATCATCTATGAATCTAAATATCTATTTATCTATCATCTGTCTACTTATCTGTCTATCTATCGATCTATCTATCTATCTATCTATCTATCTATCTATCTATCTATCTATCTATCTATCTATCATCTATGAATCTAAATATCTATTTATCTATCATCTGTCTACTTATCTGTCTATCTATCTATCTATCTATCTATCTATCTATCTATCTATCTATCTATCATCTATGAATCTAAATATCTATTTATCTATCATCTGTCTACTTATCTGTCTATCTATCTATCTATCTATCTATCTATCTATCTATCTATCTATCTATCTATCATCTATGAATCTAAATATCTATTTATCTATCATCTGTCTACTTATCTGTCTATCTATCTATCTATCTATCTATCTATCTATCTATCTATCATCTATGAATCTAAATATCTATTTATCTATCATCTGTCTACTTATCTGTCTATCTATCTATCTATCTATCTATCTATCTATCTATCTATCTATCTATCATCTATGAATCTAAATATCTATTTATCTATCATCTGTCTACTTATCTGTCTATCTATCTATCATCTATGAATCTAAATATCTATTTATCTATCATCTGTCTACTTATCTGTCTATCTATCTATCTATCTATCTATCATCTATGAATCTAAATATCTATTTATCTATCATCTGTCTACTTATCTGTCTATCCGTCTATCTATCCGTCTATCTATCCGTCTATCTATCCGTCTATCTATCCGTCTATCTATCCTCTATCTATCCTCTATCTATCTAGCTTTTGTACCCGTCTCTCTCTCTTTGTACCACTGTCTGACTGTCTGTCTATAAATCTATCCATCTATTATCTATCTAACATCTATGTATGTAAATATCTATCTATCATATGTCTACTTATCTGTCCATTCATCTATTTATGTATATATCTATCGTACCCCTCTCTCTCTCTTTGTACCACTGTCTGACTGTCTCTGTCTATCTATAAATCTATCCATCTAGTATCTATCTATCTATCTATCTATCTATCTATCTATCTATCTATCTATCTATCTATCTGTATGTCTATCTATCTTTATTTATCTATCTTTATTTATCTATCTATATGACTATCTATCTATCTTTTGTACCCCTCTCTCTCTCTTTGTGCCACTGTCTGACTGTCTCTGTCTATCTATAAATCTATCCATCTATTATCTATCTATCTATCTATCTATCTATGTATCTAAATATCTATCTACTTATCTATCATATGTCTACTTATCTGTCCATTCATCTATCTATCTGTATGTCTATCTATCTATCTTTTGTGCCCCTCCCTCTCCCTCTTTGTACCACTGTTTGACTGTCTCTGTCCATCTGTAAATCTATCCATCTATTATCTATCTATCTATCTATCTATCTAACATCTATGTATCAAAATATCTATTTTTCTATCATCTGTCTACGTATCTGTCCATTCATCTATCTATCATCTATGAATCTAAATATCTATTTATCTATCATCTGTCTACTTATCTGTCCATCTATCTATCAATCTATCTATCATCTATGTATCTAAATATCTATCTATTTATCTATCATCTGTCTACTTATCTGTCCATTCATCTATCATCTATCTATCATCTATCTATCTATCTATCTATCTATCTATCTATCTATCTATCTATCTATCATCTATCTATCTATCTATCTATCTATATATATCTATCTATCTATCATCTATCTTTTGTACCCCCTCTCTCTCTTTGTACCACTGTTTCTGTCTGTCTATTTGTACATATATCCATCTATTATTTATTTATCTATATATCATCTGTCCATCTATCATCTATCTCTATTTATCTCTATCAATCTTTGTACCCTCTCTCTCTCTCTCTCTCTCTCTCTCTCTCTCTCTCTTTGTACCACTGTCTGACTGTCTCTATCTATAAATCTATCTCAATCTAATCAGTCTATATCTATTTATCTATCTATCTTTATGGTATATACATTGCTGCTTCTGAGTAAACAGATTAATACTTTACACAATACATTATAAAAATGTTTAGAAATTGAAATGCTTTTTTTATCACCAGTCACACTTAAAGGGACATGAAACCCAAACATTGTCGTTCATAATTCAGAGAATATAATTTTAAACAACTTTCCAATTTACTTCTATTGTTTAATTTGCTGCCTTCTATTGTTAACCTTTGCTGAAAGGTTTATCTAGGCAAGCTCAAGAGCACCAAAGAACCTAGGTTCTAGCTGCTGATTGGTGGCTGCCTATATATATTGTTTGTGATTGGCTCACCCATGTGTTCATTTGGAAACCAGCAGTGCATTGCTGCTCCTTCAACAAATGATACCAAAAGAATGAAAAAAATTAGAATATAGAAGCAAATTAGAAAGTTGTTTAAAATTGTATTTTCTATCTGAATCATGAGAGAAAAAAAGGGTTTCATGTCCCTTTAATGCCTGCGTGTCTGTAATTCGTCTTACTGTTGGTTGTAGCAGCATAATAATAAGCACACAACCTACCAGTAATCTATCCTTATTTAGCTAGCACTTCTACTATATAACAGTCTTTTACTTAGTGCTGTACCTGTGTGCTGCATGTGAGTCATGTTACAGACTGAGCAGTAAAGAGAGCAGCAGCTAGTGTACTTAGTGCTGTACCTGTGTGCTGCATGTGAGTCATGTTACAGACTGAGCAGTAAAGAGAGCAGCAGCTAGTGTACTTAGTGCTGTACCTGTGTGCTGCATGTGAGTCATGTTACAGACTGAGCAGTAAAGAGAGCAGCAGCTAGTGTACTTAGTGCTGTACCTGTGTACTGCATGTGAGTCATGTTACAGACTGAGCAGTAAAGAGAGCAGCAGCTAGTGTACTTAGTGCTGTACCTGTGTGCTGCATGTGAGTCATGTTACAGACTGAGCAGTAAAGAGAGCAGCAGCTAGTGTACTTAGTGCTGTACCTGTGTGCTACATGTGAGTCATGTTACAGACTGAGCAGTAAAGAGAGCAGCAGCTAGTGTACTTAGTGCTGTACCTGTGTGCTGCATGTGAGTCATGTTACAGACTGAGCAGTAATGAGAGCAGCAGCTAGTGTACTTAGTGCTGTACCTCTGTGCTACATGTGAGTCATGTTACAGACTGAGCAGTAAAGAGAGCAGCAGCTAGTGTACTTAGTGCTGTACCTGTGTGCTACATGTGAGTCATGTTACAGACTGAGCAGTAAAGAGAGCAGCAGCTAGTGTACTTAGTGCTGTACCTGTGTGCTGCAAGTGAGTCATGTTACAGACTGAGCAGTAAAGAGAGCAGCAGCTAGTGTACTTAGTGCTGTACCTGTGTGCTGCATGTGAGTCATGTTACAGACTGAGCAGTAAAGAGAGCAGCAGCTAGTGTACTTAGTGCTGTACCTGTGTGCTACATGTGAGTCATGTTACAGACTGAGCAGTAAAGAGAGCAGCAGCTAGTGTACTTAGTGCTGTACCTGTGTGCTGCATGTGAGTCATGTTACAGACTGAGCAGTAATGAGAGCAGCAGCTAGTGTACTTAGTGCTGTACCTGTGTGCTGCATGTGAGTCATGTTACAGACTGAGCAGTAAAGAGAGCAGCAGCTAGTGTACTTAGTGCTGTACCTGTTAGCTACATGTGAGTCATGTTACAGACTCATTATTAAAGAGAGCAGCAGCTAGTGTACTTAGTGCTGTACCTGTTAGCTACATGTGAGTCATGTTACAGACTGAGCAGTAAAGAGAGCAGCAGCTAGTGTACTTAGTGCTGTACCTGTGTGCTGCATGTGAGTCATGTTACAGACTGAGCAGTAATGAGAGCAGCAGCTAGTGTACTTAGTGCTGTACCTGTGTGCTACATGTGAGTCATGTTACAGACTGAGCAGTAAAGAGAGCAGCTAGTGTACTTAGTGCTGTACCTGTGTGCTGCATGTGAGTCATGTTACAGACTGAGCAGTAAAGAGAGCAGCTAGTGTACTTAGTGCTGTACCTGTGTGCTACATGTGAGTCATGTTACAGACTGAGCAGTAAAGAGAGCAGCAGCTAGTGTACTTAGTGCTGTACCTGTGTGCTACATGTGAGTCATGTTACAGACTGAGCAGTAAAGAGAGCAGCAGCTAGTGTACTTAGTGCTGTACCTGTGTGCTGCATGTGAGTCATGTTACAGACTGAGCAGTAAAGAGAGCAGCAGCTAGTGTACTTAGTGCTGTACCTGTTAGCTACATGTGAGTCATGTTACAGACTGAGCAGTAAAGAGAGCAGCAGCTAGTGTACTTAGTGCTGTACCTGTGTGCTGCATGTGAGTCATGTTACAGACTGAGCAGTAAAGAGAGCAGCTAGTGTACTTAGTGCTGTACCTGTGTGCTACATGTGAGTCATGTTACAGACTGAGCAGTAAAGAGAGCAGCAGCTAGTGTACTTAGTGCTGTACCTGTGTGCTACATGTGAGTCGTGTTACAGACTGAGCAGTAAAGAGAGCAGCAGCTAGTGTACTTAGTGCTGTACCTGTGTGCTGCATGTGAGTCATGTTACAGACTGAGCAGTAAAGAGAGCAGCTAGTGTACTTAGTGCTGTACCTGTGTGCTACATGTGAGTCATGTTACAGACTGAGCAGTAGAGAGCAGCAGCTAGTGTACTTAGTGCTGTACCTGTGTGCTACATGTGAGTCATGTTACAGACTGAGCAGTAAAGAGAGCAGCTAGTGTACTTAGTGCTGTACCTGTGTGCTGCATGTGAGTCATGTTACAGACTGAGCAGTAAAGAGAGCAGCAGCTAGTGTACTTAGTGCTGTACCTGTGTGCTACATGTGAGCCATGTTACAGACTGAGCAGTAAAGAGAGCAGCAGCTAGTGTACTTAGTGCTGTACCTGTGTGCTGCATGTGAGTCATGTTACAGACTGAGCAGTAAAGAGAGCAGCACCTAGAGTACTTAGTGCTGTACCTGTGTGCTGCATGTGAGTCATGTTACAGACTGAGCAGTAAAGAGAGCAGCAGCTAGTGTACTTAGTGCTGTACCTGTGTGCTACATGTGAGTCATGTTACAGACTGAGCAGTAAAGAGAGCAGCAGCTAGTGTACTTAGTGCTGTACCTGTGTGCTACATGTGAGTCATGTTACAGACTGAGCAGTAAAGAGAGCAGCAGCTAGTGTACTTAGTGCTGTACCTGTTAGCTGCATGTGAGTCATGTTACAGACTGAGCAGTAAAGAGAGCAGCAGCTAGTGTACTTAGTGCTGTACCTGTGTGCTGCATGTGAGTCATGTTACAGACTGAGCAGTAAAGAGAGCAGCAGCTAGTGTACTTAGTGCTGTACCTGTGTGCTGCATGTGAGTCATGTTACAGACTGAGCAGTAAAGAGAGCAGCAGCTAGTGTACTTAGTGCTGTACCTGTTAGCTACATGTGAGTCATGTTACAGACTGAGCAGTAAAGAGAGCAGCAGCTAGTGTACTTAGTGCTGTACCTGTGTGCTGCATGTGAGTCATGTTACAGACTGAGCAGTAAAGAGAGCAGCTAGTGTACTTAGTGCTGTACCTGTGTGCTACATGTGAGTCATGTTACAGACTGAGCAGTAAAGAGAGCAGCAGCTAGTGTACTTAGTGCTGTACCTGTGTGCTACATGTGAGTCGTGTTACAGACTGAGCAGTAAAGAGAGCAGCAGCTAGTGTACTTAGTGCTGTACCTGTGTGCTGCATGTGAGTCATGTTACAGACTGAGCAGTAAAGAGAGCAGCAGCTAGTGTACTTAGTGCTGTACCTGTGTGCTACATGTGAGTCATGTTACAGACTGAGCAGTAAAGAGAGCAGCAGCTAGTGTACTTAGTGTTGTACCTGTGTGCTACATGTGAGCCATGTTACAGACTGAGCAGTAAAGAGAGCAGCAGCTAGTGTACTTAGTGCTGTACCTGTTAGCTGCATGTGAGTCATGTTACAGACTGAGCAGTAAAGAGAGTAACAGCTAGTGTACTTAGTGCTGTGTGCTACATGTGAGTCATGTTACAGACTGAGCAGTAAAGAGAGCAACAGCTAGTGTACTTAGTGCTGTACCTGTGTGCTGCATGTGAGTCATGTTACAGACTGAGCAGTAAAGAGAGCAGCTAGTGTACTTAGTGCTGTACCTGTGTGCTACATGTGAGTCATGTTACAGACTGAGCAGTAAAGAGAGCAGCAGCTAGTGTACTTAGTGCTGTACCTGTGTGCTACATGTGAGTCATGTTACAGACTGAGCAGTAAAGAGAGCAGCTAGTGTACTTAGTGCTGTACCTGTGTGCTGCATGTGAGTCATGTTACAGACTGAGCAGTAAAGAGAGCAGCAGCTAGTGTACTTAGTGCTGTACCTGTGTGCTACATGTGAGCCATGTTACAGACTGAGCAGTAAAGAGAGCAGCAGCTAGTGTACTTAGTGCTGTACCTGTGTGCTGCATGTGAGTCATGTTACAGACTGAGCAGTAAAGAGAGCAGCACCTAGAGTACTTAGTGCTGTACCTGTGTGCTGCATGTGAGTCATGTTACAGACTGAGCAGTAAAGAGAGCAGCAGCTAGTGTACTTAGTGCTGTACCTGTGTGCTACATGTGAGTCATGTTACAGACTGAGCAGTAAAGAGAGCAGCAGCTAGTGTACTTAGTGCTGTACCTGTGTGCTACATGTGAGTCATGTTACAGACTGAGCAGTAAAGAGAGCAGCAGCTAGTGTACTTAGTGCTGTACCTGTTAGCTGCATGTGAGTCATGTTACAGACTGAGCAGTAAAGAGAGCAGCAGCTAGTGTACTTAGTGTTGTACCTGTGTGCTACATGTGAGTCTTGTTACAGACTCAGCAGTAAAGAGAGCAGCAGCTATTGTACTTAGTACTGTACCTGTGTGCTACATGTGAGTCATGTTACAGACTGAGCAGTAAAGAGAGCAGCAGCTAGTGTACTTAGTGCTGTACCTGTGTGCTACATGTGAGTTATGTTACAGACTGAGCAGTAAAGAGATCAGCTAGTGTACTTAGTGCTGTACTTGTGTGCTACATGTGAGTCATGTTACAGACTGAGCAGTAAAGAGAGCAGCAGCTAGTGTACTTAGTGCTGTACCTGTGTGCTGCATGTGAGTCATGTTACAGACTGAGCAGTAAAGAGAGCAGCAGCTAGTGTACTTAGTGCTGTACCTGTGTGCTGCATGTGAGTCATGTTACAGACTGAGCAGTAAAGAGAGCAGCAGCTAGTGTACTTAGTACTGTACCTGTGTGCTACATGTGAGTCATGTTACAGACTGAGCAGTAAAGAGAGCAGCAGCTAGTGTACTTAGTGCTGTACCTGTGTGCTGCATGTGAGTCATGTTACAGACTGAGCAGTAAAGAGAGAAGCAGCTAGTGTACTTAGTGCTGTACCTGTTTGCTACATGTGAGTCATGTTACAGACTGAGCAGTAAATAGAGCAGCTAGTGTACTTAGTGCTGTACCTGTGTGCTGCATGTGAGTCATGTTACAGACTCAGCAGTAAAGAGAGCAGCAGCTAGTGTACTTAGTGCTGTACCTGTGTGCTGCATGTGAGTCATGTTACAGACTGAGCTGTAAAGAGAGCAGCAGCTAGTGTACTTAGTGCTGTACCTGTGTGCTACATGTGAGTTATGTTACAGACTGAGTAGTAAAGAGAGCAGCAGCTAGTGTACTTAGTGCTGTACCTGTGTGCTACATGTGAGTCATGTTACAGACTGAGCAGTAAAGAGAGCAGCAGCTAGTGTACTTAGTACTGTACCTGTGTGCTACATGTGAGTCATGTTACAGACTGAGCAGTAAAGAGAGCAGCAGCTAGTGTACTTAGTGCTGTACCTGTGTGCTGCATGTGAGTCATGTTACAGACTGAGCAGTAAAGAGAGCAGCAGCTAGTGTACTTAGTGCTGTACCTGTGTGCTACATGAGAGTCATGTTACAGACTGAGCAGTAAAGAGAGCAGCAGCTAGTGTACTTAGTGCTGTACCTGTGTGCTACATGTGAGTCATGTTACAGACTGAGCAGTAAAGAGAGCAGCAGCTAGTGTACTTAGTGCTGTACCTGTGTGCTACATGTGAGTCATGTTACAGACTGAGCAGTAAAGAGAGCAGCAGCTAGTGTACTTAGTGCTGTGTCTGTGTGCTACATGTGAGTCATGTTACAGACTGAGCAGTAAAGAGAGCAGCAGCTAGTGTACTTAGTGCTGTACCTGTGCTACATGTGAGTCATGTTACAGACTGAGCAGTAAAGAGAGTAGGTTTAGTGTTAGGTATAATGGTGTTTGATTTTTTTATACTGTAGTTTATTATTTTTGTATGTTTTCTATTACTTAGTGGGGTTAGTGTAGAAGGCGGTTTTATTTAGAGGGGGTCAGTTTAGAGGGGGTTATGTGTTAGGTAAAGTAGGGTTTGTTTGCATTTGGTGATTTTAGGTTTTATTTTTTTGTTTCTTATATTTTTTTTCTATTTTAGGGGGTTTAGTTTAGAGGGGGTTAGCTTAGTTTGCGTATGTGGCAGCATAGGAGTTAATAGGTTATTTTGATGGGTATGTGACGGTATAGGGTTAAATAGTTAATAGTTAGGTACTTGTGGTGGGTATATGGTGGTATAAGGGTTAATAGTTAGATCCTAACGGTGGGTATGTGGCAATATAGGGGTTAATAGATACTATGGGTCGGCATGAGGTGGTATCGGGGTTAATAGTTAGGTACTTGCCGTGGGTATGTTGCGGAATAGGGGTTAATAGTTAGGTACTTGCGGTAGGTATATGGCAGCATAGGGGTTAATGGTACTTGCGGTGAGTATATGTCGGCATAGGGGTTAATAGTTAGGTAGTTGCGGTGGGTATATGGCGGCATAGGGGTTAATAGTTAGGTAGTTGCGGTGGGTATATGGCGGCATAGGGGTTAATGGTACTTGCGGTGAGTATATGTCGGCATAGGGGTTAATAGTTAGGTAGTTGCGGTGGGTATATGGCGGCATAGGGGTTAATAGTTATGTACATGCAGTGGGTATATGGCAGCATAGGGGTTAATAGTTAGGTAGTTGCGGTGAGTATATGTCGGCATAGGGGTTAATAGTTAGGTACTTGCGGTGGGTATATGGCAGCATAGGGGTTAATAGTTAGGTACTTGCGGTGGGTATATGGCAGCATAGGGGTTAATAGTTATGTAGTTGCAGTGGGTATATGGCGGCATAGGGGTTAATAGTTATGTACATGCAGTGGGAATATGGCGGCATAGGGGTTAATAGTTATGTACTTGCGGTGGGTATATGGCAGCATAGGGGTTAATAGTTATGTACTTGCGGTGGGTATATGGCAGCATAGGGGTTAATAGTTATGTACTTGCGGTGGGTATATGGCAGCATAGGGGTTAATAGTTATGTACTTGCGGTGGGTTATATGGTGGCATAGGGTTAATCGTTATGTACATGCAGTGGGTATATGGCAGCATAGGGGTTAATAGTTATGTACATGCAGTGGGTATATGGCAGCATAGGGGTTAATCGTTATGTACATGCAGTGGGTATATGGCAGCATAGGGGTTAATCGTTATGTACATGCAGTGGGTATGTATGATTATTTTGCCACCTCGTAGCATTTTCGATCATCAGGGCCTCTGTGTCTATTTATGTACCATAGACTTTAGAAAGGCAAATCTGAGGAATTTTGTGTGATTCCTGTGGATATGTAAATAGGCATCTTTAAACTGGCATTTTTTATTTGGGTGCAACCTTTAATTCTTGCAACAGCGCCAAAATCTTCACAAAGGTTCTTAGAGCTTTTTTGTCTGCAGAGAGATTAGGCTTCTTACATAGACAACTTCCTGGTACAGGCAACTTTTTCCCCAATAGGAACAAACACCTAGATTACGAGTTTTGCGTTAGAGGCTGTGCGGTGCTAACGAGCAGTTTTGTCTCACCGCTCACTTACCTGCAGCGCTGGTATTACGAGTTTTCAGAAACCCGTCGTTAAAAGACAAGTGAGCGTTCAGCAAAATTTTGCTCATTACCGCACTCCAATACCAGCGCTGCTTAAGTCAGCGGTGAGCTGGTGCCGTGTAACATGCTCGTGCACGATTTCCCCATAGGAATCAATGGGAAGAGCCGGCTGAAAAAAAGTCTAACACCTGCAAAAAAGCAGCGTAAAACTCAGTAACGCAGCCCCATTGATTCCTATGGGGAAATAAAATTTATGTCTACACCTAACACCCTAACATGAACCCCGAGTCTAAACACCCCTAATATTACACTTATTAACCCCTAATCTACCGCCCCTGTCATCGCCGACACCTACATTATATTATTAACCCCTAATCTGCCGCTCCGGACACCGCCGCCACATACATTATACTTATGAACCCCTAATCTGCTGCCCCCAACATCGCTGACACCTACATTATATTTATCAACCCCTAATCTGCCTTCCCCAATGTCACCGCAACCTACTTACATTTATTAACCCCTAATCTGCCGCCCCCAACGTCGCTTCCACTATATTAAAGTTATTAACCCCAAAACCTAGTCTAACCCTAAACCTAACACCCACTAACTTAAATATAATTTAAATAAATCTGAATACATATTCCTATCATTAACTACATTATTCATATTTAAAACTAAATACTTACCTGTAAAATAAACCCTAAGATAGCTAAAATATAACCAATAGTTACATTGAAGCTATCTTAGGGTTTATTTTTTTTTACAGGCAAGTTTGTATTTATTTTAACTAGTTAGAATAGTTATTATTAACTATTTAATAACTACCTAGCTAAAATAAAGACAAATTTACCTGCAAAATAAAAACTAACCTAAGTTACACTAACACCTAACACTACAATATAATTAAATAAATTAACTAAATTAGATACAATTACCTAAATTAAATTAAATTAGCTAAAGTACAACCCCCCCACTAAATTACAGAAAATAATAAACAAATTACAGATATTTAAACTAATTACACCTAATCTAATAGCCCTATTAAAATAAAAAATAAATAAAAAAAACCCCTAACCTAAACTAAACTACCAATAGCCCATAAAAGGGCCTTTTGCGGGGCATTGCCCCAAAGTAATCAGCTCTTTTTCCTGTAAAAAAAAATACAAACAACCCCCCCCAACAGTAAAACCCACCACCCACACAACCAACCCCCCAAATAAAATACTAGCTAAAAAAACCTAAGCTCCCCATTGCGCTAAAAAGGGCATTTGGATGGACATTGCCCTTAAAAGGGCAGTTAGCTCTATTGCAGACCAAAGCCCTAACCTAAAAATAAAACCCACCCAATACACCCTTAAAAAAACCTAACACTAACCCCCTGAAGATCGACTTACAGGGAGACGTCGTCATCCAAGCCGGACCGAAGTCCTCAACGAAGCCGGGAGAAGTCTTCATCCAAGCCGGGTGAAGTGGTCCTCCAGACGGGCAGAAGTCTTCATCCAGATGGCAACTTCTATCTTCATCCATCCGACGCGGAGCGGGTCCATCTTCAAGACATCCGACGCAGAGCATCCTCTTCATCCAGAGTCTTCTTACTGAATTAAGGTACCTTTAAATGACGTCATCCAATCAGCCAATCGGAATTAAGGTAGAAAAAATCCTATTGGCTGAATCAGCCAATAGGATTGAGCTTGCATTCTATTGGCTGATTGGAACAGCCAATAGAATGCGAGCTCCATCCTATTGTCTGATTGGATCAGCCAATAGGATTGAACTTCAATCTTATTGGCTGATTGAATCTAAGGGACGCCATCTTGGATGACGTCACTTAAAGGTACCTTCATTCAGTAAGAAGACTCCAGATGAAGAGGGTGCTCCACGTCGGATGTCTTGAAGATTGACCTGCTCCGCGCCGGATGGATGAAGATAAAAGATGCCGTCTGGATGAAGACTTCTGCACGTCTGGAGGACCACTTCGCCCGGCTTGGATGAAGACTTCTCCCTGTAAGTCGATATTCAGGGGGTTAGTGTTTTTTAAGGGTGTATTGGGTGGGTTTTATTTTTAGCTTAGGGCTTTGGTCTGCAATAGAGCTAACTGCCCTTTTATTTAAAATAATTTTTTATTGATATTTAAACAATACAAAAGAATAAACAAGACCTTCACAGAAGACATAGCCACTTAATGACAGATAGATCAATGAGACCAATATTAGTAGACAGTAACTAAGATTTCCTAGAAGCATTTAAAACATTTACATTTGTATCGCTATATAGATGGAATTACTTGGTCGATTACTCCTTAAACAACAGCTATCATGCATCTTGTCTGTCAGTTTGTCTGGGGGACCAGAGTGGGGTAAGGACACCCTCTCATTCCCATCTTAACCAAAAAATGTATGAAGATCTTGAATACAAAGGGAGTACAGAGAAAAGTTGGGAAAATCAAAGGGGGAAGAGAAGAAGATAAGAGGGGAAGATGAAGAAGAGTAAGAAAATAGTGCCTTCCGACCATGACACACCCAGTGGAATTTTCATCAATAAGGATAATATTATGATTAACCAACGGATGTATAAAGGCATATAAGATCTCTGCTGTATTGGGTATATTGACAATTCAAACAGTATTATACGGAGTCATGTGTGATCCAATAAAACCAGACTTTGTGAAAAGCTTCCTGAGTGTCTTGTAATATTGCTGCTTGTGCGGACATATTGTATATGTGCCTAATTTTATGTAAAATTTCGTCCCAGGGGGGAGCCCCCTCCTTCCAGTGACGGGCTATACATATACGTGTAGCTGTACATAAAATTTTGATAAATTGATTAATGTATTTATTAAACTGCCTTAAGCGTACATTCAATAGGGCTTGGTTCATTGACAACTGAATGGGGCTATCTAGTATCGTACTTAAAAGGAGTGATAATTTATTCCAGATTATTTTAGAGTAAGAGCAGTCCCACCACATGTGTTTGTATGTACCTTCGACTTCACACCCCCTGTAACAGAGCTTGGACCCCCGTTTAATGGAATGAGAGGTGATAATTGGAGTGAGATACCATCTGAAAATTGTTTTAAGGCAATTTTCCTGCATGTCAGCACTCAACAGGCCTTTACTCGCATTATATATTAAGTTATTCCAGTCGGAAATATCAATTTCTGTATTGAGGTCGGCCTCCCATTTGAGCTGAAGGCTTGTTTTAGTGATTTGTGTGGAAGATTGAATTAGTTGGTATAATTGTGAAATAGTTTTTCTAGGTCTGGATGAGGAGCTACAAATTATTTCTAAGGGAGTGAATTTGTGACCAGTCAATGAAGGTAGGTATTTATGTATGATGGAGGATATCTGAAGATATAGAAACCAATGTAATTTGGAAGGAGACAGTTTATCCTGAAGTTGTGTGTATGTCATTAATTTGCCTTTGTCTACTAAGTCTGCGATCCTATAAAGACCTCTGTTTTCCCACTTCTGTATAGCTGGGATCTGTTCTGAAGGTATGATTACTTTTAGGGGGGTCTTGAGGGATCTGTTAGGGAGAATTTTGAGAGACGAAACAAGAGTGGACCAAGCTTTGAGCATGTAATCTGTAATTGGGAATTTATTAAGTTTTTGGGTTTGAGCTCTATGTGGGTCCCACAGAGCCAGCTCTTGAGGATATAGTTTATTTATGTCTGACTCCAACGTGGTCCATCTTATCTCATCTTCCGTTTTGTTAAGGAGAGTAGTTTGGGCTAACCTAGCTGCTTGGAAGTAGTGTCTGAGATTTGGTGCGCCCAGGCCTCCCAGTTGCCTATGTCTCGTAAATATTGGTTTAGGAATTCTAGCTTTTTTAGTCCCTCTTATAAAATTGTTAATGCAAGCTTGGAGATTGTCTAGATCACAATTCGGGATGCCTATCGGTAGGGTCCGAAATAAATATAAAATCTTTGGTAACACAGACATTTTGATCGCAGATAGACGTCCAAACCAAGAAAATCTCAGTTTGCTCCATTTAGTGAGGTCCTGTTTGATTACTTTATAAATTGGAGGATAGTTGGTTTGGTAAAGTTCTGATGAGTGTTTTGTAAGGTTGATCCCTAGATATTTGAGATGATGTTTTACCCAATTAAACTCAAAGTTTAGTTCTATCAATTTTTTTGTGTGGTCTGGAATAGCAAGAGGCATGGCTTCACATTTTTCAAGGTTCACTTTGTAACCAGATATAGTGGAGAAGTTCCTAAGGGTGTTGTATAAATTTGGCAGAGATATAAGGGGTTTGGTTAGGGAGAGCAAAACGTCATCTGCAAAAAGAGTGAGTTTGTAAACTGATTGTCCTATTTTAATACCCGTAATGTCTGGGGAGTTCCTAATGTGTTGTGCCAGGGGCTCTATGCAAACAGCAAAAAGGAGAGGGGATAAAGGACAACCCTGTCTCGTCCCATTTAAGACCGCAAATCTGTCAGATTGGTGTCCCATTGCCTTAACGCATGCCGAGGGATATGAATATATACTCTGGATCGCTGTAATAAAAGAACCCCTAAAGCCCATGGTATGTAGTACAGCTTGCATGTACTCCCAGTCGACCCTGTCAAACGCCTTCTCTGCGTCCAGGGATAACAACAGAGAAGGCGTTTTAGAAATATGCAAATAATCTATTAATGATATCATCCTTCTGATATTATCTGGAGCTTCCCTATTTTTAATGAAGCCAACCTGGTCTGGGTGAATTAGTTTTGGGAGCAAGTGTTTTAATCGGTTGGCCAGAATTTTGGTAAAAATTTTTAAATCTTGGTTAATGAGGGAAATTGGTCTATAATTATGACAGAGGGACCTGTCCTTGCCCGGCTTAGGGAGGACTATAATTTTGGCATCTAAAAGTTCTGAGGGAATAGTATGTCCTTGAAGTATATGATTGCTAAATTTGACTAGGTGAGGTATGAGAAAGGATTTAAATAGTTTATAGTACTCGCCTGAAAAGCCATCTGGGCCCGCTGCTTTACCAGGTTTCAGATCTTGGATAACTCTCTGTACCTCACTTGCACTGATGTCTGAGTTAAGAGTTGCCAAATCTTGTTGGTCAATTTGGGGCAGAGTGGCTTCCTCCAGAAATCTATTCAGGAGACAGGAAGTTTGTTCCGATTTGGAAACTTTCTTGCCATTGTATAAAGAACTATAATAGTTGGCAAAAGTGTCTACAATTACTTTTGGGTGGGATGTAGATTCACATGCATTTATGCGTAAGAAGGGAATGGAAATATCTTTGATCCTATCTCTAATTTTATTGGCTAGATAACGATCTGGTTTATTGGCGTATATATAGTATTTGGTTTGTAGTCTTAATCCGGCTCTAAGTGACTGGTCATTTAATAATTTATCTAGTTTTTGGCGTTGATTTTGCAATGTTTTATATACCTTGGGTGAGCAGGTAAGTCTATGTTGTTTCTCTAGTGTAGCTATCTCCTTGTGTAGTGTCTGTAATAGTAACTGTGTTTCCCTTTTTGATTTTGACTTTAGTTGGATTAGGAAACCTCTTAACACCGATTTATGGGCTGCCCAAATCTGAATCGGGTTATTGATGGAATCTGTATTAATATTCCAGAATTCCATCATCTGTTTGAAAATACGATCTTTATGTTGGGGATTTTTCATAAGTGTGGGGTCATAAGTCCAGCTTCTTGCATTGTTTGGGGGAAGAAGCCCTGTTATTTTAGCTACTATTATGGAATGATCAGACCACACACAAGGATGAATGGAGGAGGATACCAGATTGGAAATTAGGGTTTGGCTCAGGAAAATGTAATCTAGCTTGAAATATTTTCGGTGTGCTGTTGAGTAGAAAGTGTGATCTGAAGTGATGCCATATAGCGCAGTCCAAGAGTCAAGAACATTATGTCCTTCCAGAGTACTGGAAATAGATTTAGTTTTTCTGTTGTTTCTAATTTGTGATTGTGTGGGTCGGATTTGTGACTGAGGAAATTTCATGTAGAGGGAGACATTAAAGTCTCCTGCTAGAAATATTCTAGCCGAGTTCCAGTTTGTGAGAAGGTGTGAGATTTTATTAATGAATTTGTCTTGCTTTTCGTTTGGGGCATAGATGTTGCAAAAAATAATTTCCACTTCGTTAATGTGGCCCTTAATGATTAGGTATCTGCCCTCTTTATCTATTATGGATTCTTTGTGAATAAAATTTAAGGAGGAGTGGAGAAGGATAGAAACCCCTCTCTTCTTTTTATCTGTAGTAGAATGAAAGTGTGTTGGGTATTGATTCGTCCAGTATTTGGGAATATGATTAGACTCAAAATGAGTTTCTTGTAAGAAAATGACGTTAGCACCCAAGCGTGTGTATTGAGATAAGGCTTTCCTACGTTTTGCATCTGAATTTAGACCTCTTGCGTTATGGGAGAGTAGAACTATATTAGTCGGAGTCATTAGTGTGTGACAAATGGAATTGTTTGATTATTAATTGTAAGGAATAGTGATGAAGTGTATTGTGTTTGTAAGAGCTCACCAGCCTCTAGTAACGAATCACCTCTCTGAAAAAGCACTCTCATCCGTTGGGTTACTGGGTGTGTCTGTGGTCCACTTGGGGAAGGCACAAGGGGAGAGAAGAGAAGGATAAGTAGAATGAATAACTGTAGGGTAGAGAAAGCAAAGAGAAGAGAAGAATAACTTAAACAAAAGAAATATAAAATAAAAAATAACATATTGAGGTTTCTGAAATAACATCAATTAGTTCTGGGGGAACCTATAGAACAGAGGAGTTGCCAACTAACTCAATTTTTAAAACATAGGGGGAAACTAGCTGTAAGGTAAAGTACCATTAATATTGTTAGATATTAACTATTAACCACTCTCCCCTACCAAAGCCAACAACAATAACTGTATATGATCTTTAGAAATACAACATTTGGATAAACCTACTATGTTGTGAGATAACAAGATAAAATTAGACATTTTCTTGTAAGAGTTCTTAAGCTCGACCCATTGTCTCAGGAGATTTTCCTAGTCTCTGTAGGTACACTGCAACCTGTAAGAGAGGGGAAAATAGAAAAAAACAAGGAGATACACAAAACTTCAGTGTGAGTCTTTCACTTATTCTTCTGTCGTCTCCTCGGGGCTCTAGTCCATTGTGACTTCTGAGACTTAAGTTTCGCCTGTTGAGCTGTTAGAGTCTCCTCCATCTGTGATTTCTCTGGCAGGTTTGGTGTTTCCAGATCCAGTGCTTCACATATATCGGATATCCCATTAACATCTCTGATTGTGAGGATTTTATTGTCCTTAGAGATATGTAGAGCAAAGGGGTAACCCCATCTGTACTGGATGCCATGTTTTCGAAGCAGAGAGGTGAGAGGACGCAAAGTCCCCCTCCGTTGGAGTGTCCTAGTGCTCAAGTCCTGATAGAAATGTACAACGTTTCCTTGAAACTTGAAAGTTGGTTGTTTAGCAGCCTCTTTGAGAATCTTATCCTTCTCTGGGAATCTCAGGAATGCCACTATAACATCTCGAGGTGGGTTGTCAGCTTTGGGTTTGGGTCTAAGAGCCCTATGTGCTCTCTCAATCTCTATTTCCGTTGACTGATCTACCCCTGTTATTGCACAGAACAATTGATGTAAATATGAAGGCAATTCAGCTGCCGTAATCGATTCAGGAATTCCTTTAAGACGGATGTTACTTCTTCGACTCCTGTTTTCCATATCTTCGATCTTGTCCAGCAAATCGGTTACTACCTGCTGTTGCTCTGATACTTGTTGGACTGTCATTTCAACATCCTCTACCAGGTTGTCTCTATTTTCCTCCAGTGTTTCTACTCTGGAACCTAGGTCCTTAATTTCTTGTTTGATATCATTCAGACTTGTCGTCATGAAGGTGTGCATGGAATCCAATTTCTCCCAGAGTTTATCAAAACTATTAGTAATATCTTGTTTGGAGACAAGTAGATGTAGGTCCGCTTTAGTTAGTGGAGTGGAGTCGACAGAAGAATCCTGCATGGAAGGCTTCATTGTATTGATTTCTGCCATTTCTTTGTTGGCATCTGGGGTTTTATCTCCCTGGGATGGTTTAAAATATGAGTTGACAGATGCAGGTTTCCCTGGCTTGTCTGATTTATTTGGTTTCTTGGAGGCCATGTTAATGCTCTAAAATAGTCTCAGGAGGTAGGGTTAATTCCCTAAAAAATATTACTCCAGCAATAGTGAGAGTATTGATATATTTAATCTTCTGAGGTTTTAATAGAAAAAGTCCTTTTGGGTGTGCTTTCGTAATCATCCAGCAGGTGGCGCTGTTGTATAGGAATAGGTGTATCTCTATGAACTGATTTTCAACTACATTAAAAAAACATGTCCCAGTTTACAAAACAATATAGTTTCCCAAATACAAGACCCTTCATGCAGAATGTTGAGAGGGGAGTAGGAATATTGCAATTTGTTCACCTCTAAAAAAAAAGTGGTAGTACAGATCTCATTCTTTGCACTTTTAAGAAGCTAGTTCTTCCTAAAATGCCATTGTGTTCTCAGGCTTTATCTAGCCACATGGGAGATTTCTAATATTTTAGTGATTTCCAGGATTTGTAATTTGGACCTGAAGGTTTCTGTCTTAAAGATTAATGTCCTGGCCAGTATTTTATAGTGTGGCAATGTGTGTTAGGCTCCATTTCTGTGCTGCATCATGTAATGTTTTTTCAGGTCTGTAAAGGTTTGACCAGATCTATATGGCCATTACTCACGACTGAGCCCTTTCCCACAGGGTGGATGATGGTCTGGCTGATGATGACAGTTATCCACAGCCTGTTTTCTGCAGTTTCAGCCCCTGTGGTGTTCCCAGCAGCTTCACATAACTTTTGAGCTGAGATGTAGCCTCTGGATCCTTGATGGAGAGGAGTAGTGGCTGATCTCCCTGTTCTGGTATACAGAGCTCTAAGCTAAGGCATCCATCTTGGAGCCCTGTCCTAACTGCCCTTTTAAAGGCAATGCCCATCCAAATGCCCTTTTCAGGGCAATGGAGAGCTTAGTTTTTTTAACTAGTATTTTATTCGGGGGGTTGGTTTTGTGGGTGGTGGGTTTTACTGTTGGGGGGTTGTTTGTATTTTTTTTTACAGGTAAAAGAGCTGATTACTTTGGGGCAATGCCATGCAAAAGGCCCTTTTAAGGGCTATAGGTAGTTTAGTTTAGGCTAGGGTTTTTTTTATTTTGGGGGGGTTATTTTAATAGGGCTATTAGATTAGGTGTAATTAGTTTAAATATCTGTAATTTGTTTATTATTTTCTGTAATTTAGTGGGGTTTTTTTTGTACTTTAGCTAATTTACTTTAATTTAGGTAATTGTATTTAATTTAGTTAATTTATTTAATTATATTGTAGTGTTAGGTGTTAGTGTAACTTAGGTTAGGTTTTATTTTACAGGTAAATTTCTCTTTGTTTTATCTAGGTAGTTATTAAATAGTTAATAACTATTTAATAACTATTCTACCTAGTTAAAATAAATACAAACTTGCCTGTAAAATAAAAATAAACCCTAAGCTAGCTACAATCTAACTATTAGTTATATTGTAGCTAGTTTAGGGTTTATTTTATAGGTAAGTATTTAGTTTTAAATAGGAATAATGTAGTTAATGATAGGAATTTTATTTATATTTATTTAAATTATATTTAAGTTAGGGGGTCTTAGGGCTTGGGTTAGACTTAGGTTTAGGGGTTAATAACTTTAATTTAGTGGCGGCGACGTTGGGGCGGCAGATTAGGGGTTAATAAATGTAGGTAGGTGGCGGCGATGTTAGGGACGGCAGATTAGGGGTTAATAATATTTAACTAATGTTTGCGAGGCGGGAATGCGGCGGTTTAGAGGTTAATATGTTTATTATAGTGGCGGCGACGTTGGGGACGGCAGATTAGGGGTTAAAAAGTGTAGGTAGGTTGCGGCAACATTGAGGCGGCAGATTTGGGGATAATAAATAGTATGTAGGTGTCGGCGATGTTGGGGCAGCAGATTAGGGTTTCATAAATATAATGTAGGTGGCGGCGGTCTCTGGAGCGGCAGATTAGGGGTTAAAATTTTATTATAGTGTTTGCGATGCGGCAGGGCCTCGGTTTAGGGGTTAATAGGTAGTTTATGGGTGTTAGTGTACTTTTTAGCACTTTAGTTATGAGTTTTATGTTATGGCGTTGTACCATAAAACTCTTAACTACTGACTTTTAAATGCGTTATGTCCCTACAGTGCTTCAATGCATACAAGTGGTTGGCCTCATGGTAGCCGTGCCTGATGCCATTTACATCCTTTGCAGCTACTAATGTTACAACCATAGTATGGATTTAACAACAACCTTTCTCAGAAGATCTCTTTAGTCTTCAAGACAAGACAATCTTTAACTTGTTTGCAAACTCATCAATCTCTTATTCAGGGGGGCCTCTTTTCTTTGTTTAAATTGGGTGGTATTCACCACAGACACCAGACTGTCTGGTTGGGGCACAGTCTGGGATACCAGGAGAGTGCACAGAGTTTAGTCTCATTGGAGGCAAGGTTACCAATCAACATCTTGGAACTCTGTGCAATCTTCAGGGTTCTCCAGACTTTAGTCATGCAGTGCCTCAGCAGTTGTCAATACCTTCACAGTCTTTGAACTAGAGGGTATTAGATGAGATTGTTTATGTTTGGGCAGGCCTGACATAGATCTCAAGACTTGCAGAAAAAAATAGTTTCCAAAAAAGGCCACGACCCTTCAATAATAATAATAAAACGTCCATTTATTGTGTACACATAGTACAAACAATTAAAATCTGTAGAGCAGCATCAAAAAATGTACAAAGTGTAGGTAAGATCACAGTCTTACGCGTTTCAGCATGGATTTGTCGTATTCATAGACTCATTGTGAAGTTAATTACTACATACATTTAAAGAACCAACTCTCACCTGATTGGTACTCTAAAAACATACAACTACCACTTTGATTAGAGGCAACATCTAGGTCCTAAAGACCTCCCTATCTCCTACTCATATTATGTGTGATACTGTTTATATTAGTCTCTTGTACTTATTTTTCCTTTTATTTAGAGAATCAAACTTCTATATCTTATCCCTTGCATATACTCTAACCTAATAATATATCTCTACCTTAATAGCCATACTGAACATGAAAAAAAGATCTCTAGAAATCTATTATTATTCTTCTATATAGCTCTAGGTGAGTTGCTGGAGGGAGGATGTAGATAAGTTAATTAAAGGAAATAATACTAGAGTGTTATTTGAAATGTCCCAAAGACATCAAAAAACATAATGACAGTAATATTGAAAAGACTAGTTCATGTGGATCATTATCATTGTAATACAATTATTAGTTAGACCTACTTCATTGGTTGATAGACAATAATATCAATAATATCAATTTGTATGTTGATACATAATTTATGAATAAGAAATTACAAATTCATACCACCAAGTATCTCTTTAGACATCACATAAAGAAGAGGGTCTAAAACTAAAATTATAACTAAACATAAGCGGTTGAGCACGTATGGTAAAGAGGTTATTACCACCTTTACTCCCAAAAATTTATAATATCATTGGCTGAGTTGAAACCCATTGGGGTCAACGTGCCCATCTTATTAATCCAATAGACTTCCTGTCTGGCTAAAATGGATCTCCTGTCACCTCCCCTAGGGGGGCTTTTAACTAGTTCAATAGCATTCCACTTGAATGTTGACACATTCTGATGGTGTTCATCTATAAAGTGTCGTGCTAATTCTGAGCATCTCACATTATTTGTGATATATCCCAAATGCTCCCTTATCCTTGTACGGACATCTCGAGATGTCATTCCTATATACTGTTTGGAATGAACCGAGCATTCAATCAGATATACCACAAACGTAGAAAAACATTTAATACATCCTTTTGTGTCAAAATTCAGGCCAGTTGAATGTGACATAAAATTAGGGCCCACTTTTATATGTTCACATGCTTTACAATTTTTTCCACATCTATATGTACCATTGTGTGTAAGCCAGGAACTATTACTTCTCGGAGTTCGCAATTGACTAGGAGAAAGCATATTGCCTAATGATAGATTCCTAGAATGTACAAATTTACATCCCTGTTTAATGGTATCCTTCAGTAGATCATCCCCATATAAAATGGGCAGATATTTCCTCACTATCCTACACACATCATAGTACTGTGATGAATATTTGGTTACAAAAATGGGTTTCTTACATGTTTCATCTTTATTCTCCTGTCTCTTCCTTCTTCCTCCCAAGAGGTCTCCCCTCTTACATTTTTGAACCTCTTTAAGTGTGTCTTTTATCAGGTTGTCTGAATACCCCCTTTGTCTGAATCTAGTTGTTAAAGCACTAGCTTCAGCCTCAAAGGTATCCTCTTTAGAATTTATGCGTCTATTTCTCAGAAACTGACTTTTTACAATTCCCCTAAATACATGCTTCGGGTGTGCACTCGAAGCATGCAATAGTGAATTGGCTGTAATGGCTTTACGATACAAAGATGTATGCACTTCCTTGGACTGAAAATCAAACATCAGTCTAATATCAAGAAAGTTAATCTCTGTTTTGTGCCACTCATACGTAAAGTTAATCTCTGGTACGCAGGAATTGAGGTATTCTACAAACCTCTCTGTCTCTCTTTGATCAAAGGTACTGATGAATATGAGGTCATCAATAAACCTTTTATAGAATTTAATTCCATCCCTGAAGGGGTTATTCTCCCCCAGAAGAAAGGTATATTCAAGCCAACCCATAAATAGGTTGGCATACGAGGGGGCGAATTTCGCCCCCATCGCTGTACCTCTCTTCTGGAGGTAAAAAACCCCCTCAAAAGAAAAATAGTTATGTTCCAACAGGAACTCTATGGACCTTAGCACAAAATCTTTAGTTTCATCATTATAATCAGTTAACAAATCCAGAAAGAAATGAACAGCTCTAATACCAAGAGAATGAGGGATGGAAGTATAGAGAGCGGCAACATCAACTGTCAACCAACTCATATCCTCTTCTACATGTATCTTTTCAATCATGGTCAACATGTGAGATGTATCCCTAAGAAAACTGGGTAGAGAGCTAACTAATGGCTGTAGGATATTATCTACCCATTCCGACAAATGTTCAGACAGCGATCCTATACCAGCCACTATCGGTCTCCCCTTTATATCCTCTAGGCCCTTGTGAACTTTTGGCAGATGGTGAAATATGGGTAAGACAGGATTCTCTACCAAAATGTAGTCCATAGTGTTCCTATCAATCACACCCATATATATCCCATCGTCCAAAAGAGACCTAAGTTTTTTACCAAATTTCACAGTAGGGTCCCCACATAGTGGCTGGTATGAATCACTGTCGCCCAACTGTCTAAGGGCTTCCTTAATGTACATTTCTCTGTCCATCACAACCAAGAAGCCACCCTTATCCGATTGTTTAATGACAATCGACAAATTATTCTGCAGAGATGAAACTGCCTCTCTCTCTTTTCTAGACAGATTAGAGTGGCCTATATTGGTTGTGCTGATAGATCTCAAGACATCTTACTTGAATCACAGACTACCCCAGTATTGTGCGAGATCTTGATATTCACAAGCAACTGATAGATGCACCAGTGATTCCTAGGTCATTCAATCTGATTTACATCTTTCTTTCTTTTGTTGTACTATTCAGTATAATAGCCAGGTTAAAACAGGAAAGGCCCTCCATGATTCTCATTGTTCCAGCAAGGCCTCACAGGACTTGGTATGCAGATGTTATTCAAATTTCCACAATCCAGTCTTGACATCTTCTTTTTAGCAAGGACCTTCTCTCTCAAGGTTCTTTCTTCCATCAAGATCTAAAATCTCTCAATTTGACTGTATGGTGATTAGACGCCTAATCTTGTCTCAGAGAGGTTTTACGGATCAAGAGATAGAAACCTTGATCAAAGTAAAGGTTAATTTTCATGTGAAAGTGCCCGTTTTTTTTTTAAAAAAAAAAACAAAAAAAACAAAACAGGGGCACTTTCATTCATGAAAATTGACATAGCACCGGATTTTAAAAATACTTACCTTGTTCTTCTGAAACGATGCCCCGCCTGCTTCTTCCTGGTTTACTTACCAAAGCAATAACGAAATCGGCTTCCTCCAAGGCAATGATTACCCCGGGGGAGAAGCCGTGATTGGAGGATGCCGGAATCGTCATTGCTGTCATATGAAGAGGCTTGCGACGGGCTGGTGAAGCACTGGAGCGGCTTCAAGAAGAAAAGGTAAGTATATTTAAAAAAAAACCGGCTGAAATGTCAATTTTCATGAATGAAAGTGCCCTTGTTTTTAATAGTTTTTTTAAAAACCGGGCACTTTCACATGAAAATTGACCTTCACTTTAAGACCAGAAAGCTTGTTACAAAACACATTTATCACAAAGCCTGGAATGTTTTTCGTTCATGGTGTGAGCCTAAGAATTATCTTTGGAGCGCTTTTAAAATTCCTCATTCTACAATTTTTACAAGATGGTATAGATACAGATTTTTTAGCCTGTCCCCTTAAAGGGCAAATTTCTGCTTTATCTTTTATCACAAGAAAATGTCAAGACATTCATGCCTTTGGTCAGGATAAGAATAGTTTTCAGGCCTGCTTCTCTGCCATGGGACCCTAACCTGGTTCTGAGAGTTCTTTAGGCTCAACCATTTGAACCTATAAATCGTATTGAAATTCAACTTTTGCCATGGAAAGTTCTCCCCCTAATGACCACTTCCTCAGCCAGAAGGGGGTCAGAACTTTCTGCTCTCTCTTGTGATTTTTCATCAGGGTAAAGCGGTTTTGAGAACCAACTACTCCTCCCTTCCTAAGGTTGTATCTTCGTATAACATTAATCAGGAAATATGGTTCCATCTCTCTGTCCAGCTCATGAGAATATTAGAGATATTGCTGCATAACTTGGATGTAGTTAAGGCATTAGAATTTTATCTTCAAGCCACAAAAGAATTCAGACATTTTTTACCCTTGTTTATTAATATTTCTGGCCCCCGCAAGGGACAAAAAGCTACAGCAATTACCTTGGCAGCTTGGTTTAAAGCTTTAATTTCCAAAGCATATTTGGTAGGGGCGTCTCCCCAGAATGAATTCCTGCTCATTCTACTACAGCAGTTGTCACCTCTTGTGCGTTCAGGAAAGAAGCTCCTATTGAACAGATTTGTAAGGCAGCTACATGCTCATCTTTACATCCTTTTAACAATATTTACCATTTCTACACATTTGCTTCTTCTGAGGCTGCTGTTAGGTAGGAACGTTCTGCAGGCCACAGTGTCTGTTTAGTACCTCTACCTGCCTTAACTGTTTTTCCTGCCTATTTCATGGACTCTCACCATCCTATAAAATAAAATGTATGCTTACCTCATAAATTAATTCCTTGCGACGCCCCCCTTGTCTCTTCAATAAGTGGCAGTACCCGTTTGCACCTCACTTGCCCTGCTTTATCTTTCCTATGTCCAGTATAAGACATGCCAAACATCACATCTATAATTACAATGTACAAGTAGGCCTCTCTTGTTTATACTTTCAGTTAGCACAGACTAACTCCCTCTCTCTTTATTATCAGTTCCCCCCTCTCTGTATACAACTTTCATTCAGTGACTATTTGCATCAAATGCCAATCAATAAATGAGAATAAGCAGGAAGTATGTGTCAGCCAATGAGCATTAGCAGGAAGTACTTATCAGTCCATGAACATTAGTAAAAAGTACCTATCAGCCCATGAGCATTAGCAGGTTAGCCAATAAGTATTAACAGGAAGTAACCATCAGACAATGAATATTAGTAGGATTTATCTATCAGCCAATGAGAAATAGCAGTAGGTTTCTCTCAGCCAATGAACATTAATAGGAAGGACCTATCAGCCAATGCAAATTAGTAAGAGGTACTCATCAACTAATGGACTAGCTATCTGCCAATTAGCATTAGTAGAAATATCAGTTAATGAACATTAGGAAGTACCTATCAGCAAGTAAGCATTAGTAGAAAGTACCTGTCATCCAATGAGAATTAGTAGGAAGTACCTGTCAGCCAATGAGCATTAGTAGGAAGTATCTGTCAGCCAATGAGCATTAGTAGGAAGTATCTGTCAGCCAATGAGCATTAGTAGGAAGTACCTATCAGACAATAAGAATTAGTAGGAAGTACCTATCAGCCAATGAGAATTAGTAGGAAGTATCTGTCAGCCAATGAGCATTAGTAGGAAGTATCTGTCAGCCAATGAGCATTACTAGGAAGTACCTATCAGCCAATGAGCATTAGTAAGAAGTATCTGTCATCCAGGGAGAAATAGCTGGAATTACTAAACTGATACAGCTGTATTAGTTACAATTATAATTTGTAAAAGCTTGCATGCATTTATGAAAAAATTAACATATTTAGGATGTTGGTTTTTCATATGGAAGGCAGGATATGTTTAATACTGTATTCCTTTAACATCTAACACTGGCAAATTGTGTTTATGTCAACTATATCATGTGTTGTTTAAAAGTACAAAGGACAACTAGTACTGTCTTGTATTATATAAACTGATGTCTCTTTACATAAAAAGATGTAGGTTATACATTATGCAAGGATATTAGTAAATTTATTAATCACAATCTGCAAATTAACTTGCTTCACTCTCGTTTCAGATACTGTTTTATTCACTGTGGATAAGAATGGTTTTGCCAAGTGTGGACTGCCACCAGTTGATTACAATGACAGCTATGACATACGTGCTGACCACGTTGGAAGGTTAGCCAATGCCAGCCATATTTCCTTTAGCCCAGATGGGCAACTGTATGCTGTACGTGGTTATGAACTGTACACTGGTCCTATGCCCCACCATGAAGATCAAGACTGGTTTGCTGAAGCCACAAGAGTTGGGAAAGCTAACTGGGATAAAATAAAATATTTCTTCTTCCATCCTAAGGGTGACCTCTATGTATTAACAACTGACGGAAAGCTCTACAAGGGTCCAGCCCCAAACAATGAAGATGTGTCATGGATGTATGGTCAGGCTACGAAGATAGGAAATTATAACTGGGATAAACTTAATGCAGTTTTCTTTGACCCAGAAGGTATTTTGTATGCAGTGACCTCTGGTGACAGTCTTGTGATGGGAAAACCTCCAACCAACCCAGCAGAAGAGTGGGAGCGCAATGCAACAACTATTGGAACTGGTGGTTGGCTCCCTCTGACATATTTTATATCTTTCAGCTCTGATGGGTATCTGTGGTGTGTTCGTAAAGATGGTCAAATATTCAGAGGACCACGGCCAACTGTACAGGATTCTCACTACATTGATAAAGCAACCTGTATGGGTTATGATTATGATATGTACAGATTCCTTTCTTTCACCAGAGATCGCACTGTTCAGAGTATTATCAGCTTTGAATTTTTGCCTGATGAAGGGAAAACGGTGTCAGAAAGCCTGGAGATCTTGGAAAGCCAAAATTTTGTGAACACACAAAGCTCTTCCCCACTACAGTGCACATTTTCGTAAGTACTAATTTGTATCTGGCTCATAATGTACATTTCCCCTTTCCCAATCATGTTTGGGAAATTCTGCTGTATAGCTTGCAGGATTAATTAATAATTATTAATAAAGGGACATGAAACCCAACGTTCCTCTTTCATGATTCGGAAAGAACATACAATTTTAAACAGCTTTCTAATGTATTTTTATTATCTAATTTGCTTTTTTTTTAGTATCCTTTGTTGAAAAGCATACCTAGGTAGGCCCAGGAGCAGCGATGCACTAGTTGCTGATTGGTTGCTGCATATATATATATATATATATATATATATATGCCTCTTGTCATTAACTCCCAGTTGTGCATTGTTGCACCTTCAACAAAGGATTCCAAGATAATTAAGCAAATTTGATTGTAAATTATAAAGTTGTTTACAATTGTATGAACTGTGTGAATTATGAAAGATAAAGGTTTGATGACCCTTTAAATGCTCCCTGAAATATAGATTGCAACAACAATGTATTAAAAAGTGAAAAGGGTACATTTTATTGGAGATAAATGTTTTAAAATACAAATTCATGTTGCTCCAAAAAGGTTTCCAACAAATGGATGTTTTTGTGGAACCAGAGCGTTTCCCCCCAACACAAGAAGCATAAACAGCAGGCACTTGGCAGAAGGAAGAAACTCCAGAGTATTTCTGTGACATTTTATTGCTGATGTGGAAATGTCAGGTGTGACGGATACCCCGGCTACCCCGACTGGGTAGCTCCACCAAAGGGTCCTGCTTCCTCCGTGCCGACGGCAGCTATGTAGCTAGCAAGTGACCACAGCCTGTAGCCACCCCTGATGGCCGACAGCATCAGTACCCAGGGTCCCACCCTGTCGCAGACTCCAGCTACCCAGACTGGGTAGCTCTGCCTGATGATCCTTTCTCTGCCTGGAACAGGCTGCTTTGTAGCTCAGGAAAGTGATTTTAGCTGGAGCCCACCCAAATAACTAGACACACTAGCATTCAGGTTACACAGGAACTGATTTTATTGAAAACATGCACTCCTTTTATACACACAGCTCATCTTGATAAGACCCTGGACAATCCCACTATTTTCCCGCCATTCCCGCCCCTCCAGACAGCCCGGCACCTCCCAAAGGAGCTCCCCTCTGATAATTGCCACAGCTCTTGTCCTCCCTAGGGGCTACCAATCCCCAAAAGAGCAGAGCTCTGGGGGGGGCAAAGGGCTGCTGGAGCGACCAGGGGTAAAGTTAGTGGGTGTCCTGCTGTCCTGTGGCCGACCGGGAGTTCCAGGAGCCCGGCCAGCCTGAGAGGAGTTAGGCGGGTGTCCGTTGTGAGGCGGCCGACCGGGAGTTCCAGGAGCCCGGCCAGCCTAGGAGGGTTTTCCTGGTCATACACCAGCTCTTCACAAAACAAGCAAACAAAAGCTTCCAGAAATTGTGGTTGCTCTGATGAGCCCAAAACCCCTGAGAAACAACAGGGGTGAGGTTGTAGGGGGGCAGGGTCGGCTCCAGAACGAATAAAATGGGGGGGCATTTTTTTTTCACGAGGGGGCATGCATTTAAAAAGCATGTATGAGAGTCAAAATAAGAGCAGACCTACTGTGGCAGTCCAGGGGTTACATTTATCAGATCTCTGGCTGTGCAGGAGTTAGATTTGTTTATATTTCTGGAAGTGCAGCGGTAACATGTGTCATATCTCAAAGTATAGGGGTTACATTTATAAGATGTCTGGCAGTGCCGCAGTAGTTACATTTACCAGATTTATTGCAGTGCAAGGGTTACATTTGTCATATCTCAGGAATGTCTCCCACATATGACACAGCCAGTGGACACTGTTTGCATGTGTAGCTCTACCAATGACCCTACTAATGATCAAATAAGCTTTTACGTGACAATAAGTTTGAGTGCCAAGCAGTACATTACTTGTACAGATATTATTAATGATATTAACCAGTACACACACAGTATATACGGTATGTATATACACACAAATTATATATATATATATATATATATATATATATATATATATATATATATATATATATACACACACACACACACACACACACACACATACACACATACATACATACACACATAATATATATATATATATATATATATATATATATACACACACACACATTATATATATATATATACACACACACAGTATATACGGTATGTATATACACACAAATTATATATATATATATATATATATATATATATATATATATATATATATATATATATATATATAATAGAAAACAAGAAGCACTCCAGAAGTCTTTCCAATTTAATCACCTTTAATAGTGAATGTTTTCGGGCAACAAACAGCCCGTCCTCAAACTTACAAGGTTACCAAACACTTACCACCCACCTGTGTTATAGACCACCACCAAGGAAAAGTGCACCACGCTCTCCACGGTGGATGCGTCGCCCCTAACGAGTGACGTCATCGCCCGCGGCAACGTGAAGGAACTGAAAAGGGCAAAGACAACTGTCAAATTATGCAGGCATATAATAAGCCCTAATTCTAAGCAACAAGCTTATACTTCAAATATACTTTATACTTTAAATATGCAGTATAATTACATAAGACATTGCAGTAAAGACTGGGAAATCAAATCTATCGCAAAAAGAAATACGGTTGTCATAGTAACAAGTAAACAATCAACGCTAGGTCTAGCAAGTCATAAATTACATAAGAGTTACTGCATAAACGACTATGGGGCTCCACAAAGCAAAAAGCCATCACAGGAAAATAGAATAAAATTGATGGAAGCTAGTAGAAATTTTATTTACCATTTATGTAAAGTGGAGTCACATACCCAGACAGGCAGAGAAGATTTAGCAGAACAAGTTAATATAATTACAGAAATAGGAATGAACCATGGCTCTCACAAATTAACAGAAATATGAATGATCATGGACTCCCCCTGGATTCCTTTTTCGACAGTAGATAGGGGTCACAGGAACACCTGCCAGTCTAGCTGTGTATTCAGCCCATAGGGCACAAGTGTATTCAATTCGAATGTCCATTTGGCTTCTCTTTGGAGAAGTAGTCGGTTTCTACCACCCCCTCTGGGTAACGATGGTACATGATCTATAATCATATATTTAAGATCCATGACACTATGCTTCTGTTCCAAAAAGTGTCTGGCCACTGGTTGCTCGGAAGTGCCTTTGTTTAGTGCCGTCTTGATAGCAGATCTATGGTTTGCCATCCGAGTACGCAAATCATCACAGGTTTTTCCTACGTAATACAGCCCGCAAATACAGTGTAAAAGATACACTATATACGTGGTAGTACACGTTAGGCGGAATTTATGCTTATAAATTTTGCGTTTGTGTGGATGGGTGAAGCTTGGTCCAGTGATTAACCCCCCACAAGTTGTGCAGCCAAGACATCGGAAGACCCCTGGGTTTTTAATATCCAGCCATGTTGAGGATTTGTAACTTTGTATCGGGTCAGTTTTAATAAGCCAGTCCCGTAAAGACCTTGATCTCTTAAAACCCACTCTTGGGGGATCAACCTTATGCAAGGGTAACGATCTATCCGTATTGATAATGTCCCAATGTTTGTTAAGTATGTCCTTTAAGGGGCCTTTATCTCCTGTGAAGGTTGTGATGAATGTCATCCTGTTCTCCACCTTTTTAGGTACACAGGTACTGGCCTGACAGACCTGAGCCCGCTGTTCCCTAAGTAGTTTATCCGGATAGCACCTTACTTCAAATCGTTGCACCATCTCAGTGAGTTGTTCTTCTCTTTTGATGATTTGCGTACTTGGATGGCAAACCATAGATCTGCTATCAAGACGGCACTAAACAAAGGCACTTCCGAGCAACCAGTGGCCAGACACTTTTTGGAACAGAAGCATAGTGTCATGGATCTTAAATATACGATTATAGATCATGTACCATCGTTACCCAGAGGGGGTGGTAGAAACCGACTACTTCTCCAAAGAGAAGCCAAATGGACATTCGAATTGAATACACTTGTGCCCTATGGGCTGAATACACAGCTAGACTGGCAGGTGTTCCTGTGACCCCTATCTACTGTCGAAAAAGGAATCCAGGGGGAGTCCATGATCATTCATATTTCTGTTAATTTGTGAGAGCCATGGTTCATTCCTATTTCTGTAATTATATTAACTTGTTCTGCTAAATCTTCTCTGCCTGTCTGGGTATGTGACTCCACTTTACATAAATGGTAAATAAAATTTCTACTAGCTTCCATCAATTTTATTCTATTTTCCTGTGATGGCTTTTTGCTTTGTGGAGCCCCATAGTCGTTTATGCAGTAACTCTTATGTAATTTATGACTTGCTAGACCTAGCGTTGATTGTTTACTTGTTACTATGACAACCGTATTTCTTTTTGCGATAGATTTGATTTCCCAGTCTTTACTGCAATGTCTTATGTAATTATACTGCATATTTAAAGTATAAAGTATATTTGAAGTATAAGCTTGTTGCTTAGAATTAGGGCTTATTATATGCCTGCATAATTTGACAGTTGTCTTTGCCCTTTTCAGTTCCTTCACGTTGCCGCGGGCGATGACGTCACTCGTTAGGGGCGACGCATCCACCGCGGAGAGCGTGGTGCACTTTTCCTTGGTGGCGGTCTATAACACAGGTGGGTGGTAAGTGTTTGGTAACCTTGTAAGTTTGAGGACGGGCTGTTTGTTGCCCGAAAACGTTCACTATTAAAGGTGATTAAATTGGAAAGACTTCTGGAGTGCTTCTTGTTTTCTATTATATTCCGTTGTTGCTAGCACCCGAAGCAGTTGCTGACTTAGGATCTGGAGTGCACTTTGCCTGTTTATATATATATATATATATATATATATATATATACACACACACACACACACATATACACACATACATACATATATATATATATATATATATACACACACACACACACATATACACACATACATACATATACACACACACATTATATATATATATATATATACACACACACAGTATATACGGTATGTATATACACACAAATTATATATATATATATATATATATATATATACACACACACAACAAAGAAGGAATGAATCCAGGCGTCTCCAAGTCTGTTAAAACATTGACGTTTATTCAAAAATTTAAAAAGGTAGGTGCTGAAAGCAGAGCTCCATAGGGTAAAAAGAGTTAACACTAGGTCTATATATATATATAGATACACACACACAAAAAAAAAGGTATATCTCAGTAAATGAAAGCACTCTCAGGACTTCTCAATAGTAAGTAAAAAAAAAACAGTGTTTATTAACGTTTCGGGGTTCACACAGACCCCTTCATGAGATGAAGGGTTCTGTGTGAACCCCGAAATGTTAATAAACACTCGGCTAGATTTAGAGTTTGGCGTTAGCCATCAAAAGCAGCGTTAAGGGATCCTAACGCTGCTTTTTACCGCCCGCTGGTATTTAGAGTCAGGCGGAAAAGGGTCTACCGCTCACTTTCTTTCCGTGACTCCAGGTTACCGCAGATCCCCTTACGTCAATTGCGTATCCTATCTTTTCAATGGGATTTGCCCAACGCTGGTATTTGGAGTCTTGGAAGAAGTGAGCGGTACACCCTCTACCGACAAGACTCCTACCGACAAAAAAAAGTCAGTGGTTAAGAGCTTTATGGGCTAACGCGGGAATATAAAGCTCTTAACTACTGTGCTACAAAGTACACTAACACCCATAAACTACCTATGCACCCCTAAACCGAGGCCCCCCCACATCGCAAACACTATAATAATTTTTTTAAACCCCTAATCTGCCAACCGGACACTGCCGCCACCTACATTATCCCTATGAATGCCTAATCTACTGCCCTAACATCGCCAACACCTACATTATATTTATTAACCCCTAATCTGTCCCCCCCACGTATAATAAATGTATTAACCCCTAAACCTAAGTCTAACCCTAACCCTAACACCCCCTAACATAAATATAATTTAAATTAAACAAAATAATATTTTAATAAATTAATCCTATTTAAAACTAAATACTTACCTATAAAATAAACCCTAAGATAGCTACAATATAATTAATAATTACATTGTGTCTATTTTAGGATTTATATTTATTTTACAGGCAACTTTGTATTTATTTTAACTAGGTACAATAGCTATTAAATAGTTATTAACTATTTAATAGCTACCTAGTTAAAATAATTTCAAAATTACATGTAAAATAAATCCTAACCTAAGTTACAATTAAACCTAACACTACACTATCATTAAATTAATTAAATAAATTACCTACAATTAGCTAAACTAAAATACAATTAAATAAACTAATCTATAATACAAAAAAACAAACACTAAATTACAAAAAATAAAAAAATATTACAAGAATTTTAATCTCATTACACCTAATCTAAGCCCCCTAATAAAATAAAAAAGCCCCCCAAAATAATAAAATTCCCTACCCTATTCTAAATTACAAAAGTAATCAGCTCTTTTACCAGCCCTTAAAAGGGCTTTTTGCGGGGCATTGCACCAAAGTAATCAGCTCTTTTACCTGTAAAAGAAAATACAATACCCCCCCAACATTACAACCCACCACCCACATACCACTATTCTAACCCACCCAAACCCCCCTTAAAAAAAACTATCACTAACCCCCTGAAGATCTCCCTACCTTGAGTCGTCTTCACTCAGCCGAGCAGAAGTCTTCATCCAATCCGGGCGATGTGGTCCTCCATCCGGGCAAAGTCTTGATCCAAGCGGCAAAGAAGAGGTCCTCCATCCGGGCGATGTCTTCTACCAAGCGGCATCTTCTATCTTCTGTCTTCCAGATCATCTTCATCCCGCCGATTTTTCCTACCTTTTATTTATTGGATGACGTCATTTAAAGGAACCTTCATTCGTCGTTAGTCTGTCGGGGAAGGAGGATGTTCCGCGTCGGCGGGATGAAGATGGATCCGGAAGACAGAAAATAGAAGATACCGCTTGGAAGAAGACATCACCCGGATGGAGGACCTCTTCTTTGCCGCTTGGAGGAAGACATCACCCGGATGGAGAACCTCTTCTTTGCCGCTTGGATCAAGACTTCGCCCGGATGGAGGACCTCTTCTTTGCCGCTTGGATCAAGACTTCGCCCGGATGGAGGACCACATCGCCTGGATTGGATGAAGACTTTGGCTCGGCTGAGTGAAGACGACTCAAGGTAAGGAGATCTTCAGAGGGTTACAGATAGGTTTTTTTAAGGGGGGGTTTGGGTGGGTTAGAATAGGGGTATGTGGGTGGTGCGTTGTAATGTAGGGGGGTATTGTATTTTCTTTTACAGGTAAAAGAGCTGATTACTTTGGGGCAATGCCCCGCAAAAAGCCCTTTTAAGGGCTGGTAAAAGAGCTGATTACTTTTGTAATTTAGAATAGGGTAGGGAATTTTATTATTTTGGGGGGCTTTTTTATTTTATTAGGGGGCTTAGATTAGGTGTAATTAGATTAAAATTCTTGTAATAATTTTTTTATTTTTTGTAATTTAGTGTTCGTTTTTTTGTATTATAGATTAGTTTATTTAATTGTATTTTAGTTTAGCTAATTGTAGGTAGTTTATTTAATTAATTTAATGATAGTGTAGTGTTAGGTTTAATTGTAACTTAGGTTAGGATTTATTTTACATGTAATTTTGAAATTATTTTAACTAGGTAGCTATTAAATAGTTAATAACTATTTAATAGCTATAGTACCTAGTTAAAATAAATACAAAGTTGCCTGTAAAATAAATATAAATCCTAAAATAGGTACAATGTAATTATTATTTATATTGTAGCTATATTAGGGTTTATTTTCTAGGTAAGTATTTAGTTTTAAATAGGAATAATTTATTTATTTATAGGAATATTATTTCGTTTAATTTAAATTATATTTATGTTAGGGGGGTGTTAGGGTTAGACTTAGGAGTTAATACATTTATTATAGTAGCGGCGACGTTGCGGGCGGGAGATTAGGGGTTAATAATTGTAGGTAGGTGGCGGCGATGTTAGGGAGGGCAGATTAGGGGTTAATACAATTTATTCTAGTGTCTGCGAGGAGGGAGTGCGACGGTTTAGGGGTTAATACATTTATTATAGTGGCGGCGATGTCCGGTCGGCAGATTAGGGGTTAATAAAATGTATTATAGTGTCTGCGAGGAGGGAGTGCGACGGTTTAGGGGTTAATACATTTATTATAGTGGCGGCGATGTCCGGTCGGCAGATTAGGGGTTAATACTTGTAGTTAGGTTGCGGCGACGTTGGGGGGGGGCATATTAGGGGTTAATAAATATAATGTAGGTGTCGGCGATTTTAGGGGCAGCAGATTAGGGGTTCATAGGGATAATGTAGGTGGCGGCGGTGTCCGGAGCGGCAGATTAGGGGTTAATAGTATAATGCAGGTGTCAGTGATAGTGGGGGCGGAAGATTAGGGGTTAATAAGTGTAAGGTTAGGGGTGTTTAGACTCGGGGTTCATGTTAGGGTGTTAGGTGCAGACTTAGAAAGTGTTTCCCCATAGGAAACAATGGGGCTGCGTTAGGAGCTTAAGGCTGCTTTTTTGCAGGTATTAGGTTTTTTTTCAGCCCAAACTTCCCCATTGTTTCCTATGGGGAAATCGTGCACGAGCACGTTTTTCCAGCTTACCGCTACCGTAAGCAACGCTGGTATTGAGGGTTGAAGGGAAGGTAAATTATGCTCAATGCTCACTTTTCTGAGCCTAACGCAGCCATTCAGACAACTCTAAATACCAGCGTTGTCTTAAGGTGTGCGCTGGAAAAAAAAGCAGCGTTAGCTACGCGGGTCTTTACCGACAAAACTCTAAATCTAGGCGACTGTTTTTTTTGACCCACTATTGAGAAGTCCTGAGAGTGCTTTCATTTACTGAGATATACCTTTTCATGCTAGCAATTAATAGAGATGTGGATACAGCGCCAACAAGAGGCTATGGGATAAATATACTCACAGGAAGATATAAAAAAAAGGGGTATAATTTAATAGACAGTGCTTAAAACAGATGGCTATACATAGCTCTACAAAGAAATTCTTTACATAAATATCTTATACAAAGCTATACAGATAATTTTGTACATAAAATTCAAAAAGAAGCTCACAAGAGTAGCTCAAAGGCCGTTAGATGTTAAACATATAAATGAGTGGCTCACGGATGTAGCTCAAAGGCCATAATATGTTAAACATATAAATGATCAACAAATAGGCGAGGTCTCTAGGACTGAAATAATGGCGAATTGGTCAGTTGAGCAATACACTGTATCAAGAGTGTAAGCTGAGATATCATCAACCAGATGGATAATGAAATGTAATAATAATAGTAATAGTAAACATATAAATACAAATAAGTGCCTGAAAATTATGTGCACCAAAAGATAAAATCAAAAAATAAAAATATAGTGTGTGAATGATGCCTGAGCACTGCAGTGCAAAAAAAAGGGAAGAAAGCGCAATATAAATGTGAAAAATGGTGACAGGTGTGAGTGAATGCAGATAAAATTCACAAAAAGTTAATAGATATACAACTAATACAGTATATATATGCTAAAAGTGAGGAAGATAAATACATACAATAAAAAATATATTCAAAAAATTCAAAAATTCCCAAAAATGTTTTTGTTGATCAACAAATGTTAGTGAAGAGTAATAAAAAATTAAAAAATGGGAAAAACGTGGTAAAAGTGCAATTAGTGTTCCTCCAAAAGGGTAGTGACTAGAACATATCCAAATCCCCATTGATATCCTAGATCTTTAAGTAGATAGAGTTGCCAGTCGAGTCCTGTCAACTGTCAGCTGCACCTATGGTATCCAAATAGTGTCCCTGTAAAAAAGTTCACAACATAGTGTATCCAATATAAAAAATAGGGAAGATATTAAAATAATGCTTACCAATATGTCAACGCGTTTCTGCCCTCAAAATAGGGCCTTTCTCAAGACTGAAATATTGGTAATGGCAACAAGCCTTATATACAGTATAAAAATAATGGTCTTTGATTAACTAGGATGTTTGGGCGCCAAACCCCTTGCACTTCCTGTGTGCCTCCTAATAGTTTCCCCTTACTGCAGACCGGAGGTTTGTAACCCTTAACGGAAATCATATTTCTGCAGATGTATTTAACATCTATGGTTTGTAACATATATAGTTTCTGGGGCAATTAGTCCATATCTGGCCTTTGGTTTGTGTGGCCTAATTTGTCATTATTAATCGAATAATGTGATCCAAATGTATTCCGATATCGGAACGAAACCGGAAGTGACGTATCCGCTAGCGTCACTTCCGGTTTAGCGGCGCCGATGTTGCTAGGTAAACAAGCCATGCTTTAGCAATGGATGTGTATTACACATCGCGGCTTTGGCTAATTTTAAGAGACTGTCAATTCCAGCTGATCTATTACTGGGTAAACAAACCACTAGCCATACTTAGCAACGGATGTGTATTACACATCGCGGCTTGGCCAATTTTAAGAGGCATTTATAGCTGTATGTGATGTTTTAAAGAGTGGTTAATTTTGAATTGAAGCTATATATAAGAAAAAGGGGGGATTAGTGGCCCCAAACATCTAGTGGTAATACGTAAGTAAAACCAAGGATAAGACATAGGTACAGATATTGCTCCTATCATTAATTCAATGAAAACAGGCGTTGTCCTTTTGTATCTAAAGAATATAGTACCTTGAATGGTGATCAATTGTGGGTTATTTTGACCCCAAACTTACATACTAGATATAATCAAACATGAAAAAATGAAAGAATCATGGCATTAAAATTAAGAGTAAAAAATGGCACTAAAATTAAAAATAAAGAAGAAAAAATGACACATCCCTTTTATCAATGATATAACAAAAAAAAACAGATTTCATATTAGAAAACAGACTTTAGTATATATCCCCATATTTCTAAAAGGGGTATATCCCTATGTTCAGAGGGGGTCATATGGTATATTTATCTCTCTTTAATCCCTTATATATGTCCATGAAGGATAGGGTTATGTTTGGACATAAACTCTGATCCAAATAAAATCTTTAGATTCAATTAAAATCCCTAGATTTGATCACCTGGGTAATAGATTTATTGTCAAATTGGATGTTAATCCACAGAAATATATATAAGTTCCCCTATCCTTCATGGACATATATAAGGGATTGTTAAATGCTTAAAGATCGCCCAATCTACTTATCGGTCCATTACGATTAAAGAGAGATAAATATACCATATGACCCCCTCTGAACATAGGGATATACCCCTTTTAGAAATATGGGGATATATACTAAAGTCTGTTTTCTAATATGAAATCTGTTTTTTTGTTATATCATTGATAAAAGGGATGTGTCATTTTTTCATTCTTTATTTTTAATTTTAGTGCCATTTTTTCATTTTTTACTCTTAATTTTAATGCCATGATTCTTTCATTTTTTCATGTTTGATTATATCTAGTATGTAAGTTTGGGGTCAAAATAACCCAGAATTGATTACCATTCAAAGTACTATATTCTTTAGATACAAAAGGACAACGCCTGTTTTCATTGAATTAATGATAGGAGCAATATCTGTACCTATGTCTTATCCTTGGTTTTACTTACGTATTACCACTAGATGTTTGGGGCCACTAATCCCCCCTTTTTCTTATATATAGCTTCAATTCAAAATTAACCACTCTTTAAAACATCACAGACAGCTATAAATGCCTCTAAAAAATTGGCCAAGCCGCGATGTGTAATACACATCCGTTGCTAAGTATGGCTAGTGGTTTGTTTACCCAGTAATAGATCAGCTGGAATTGACAGTCTCTTAAAATTAGCCAAAGCCGCGATGTTTAATACACATCTGTTGCTAAAGCATGGCTTGTTTACCTAGCAACATCGGCGCCGCTAAACCGGAAGTGACGCTGGCGGATACGTCACTTCCAGTTTCGTTCCGATATCGGAATACATTTGGATCACATTATTTGATTAATAATGACAAATTAGGCCACACAAACCAAAGGCCAGATATGGACTAATTGCCCCAGAAACTATATATGTTACAAACCATAGATGTTAAATACATCTGCAGAAATATGATTTCCGTTAAGGGTTACAAACCTCCGGTCTGCAGTAAGGGGAAACTATTAGGAGGCACACAGGAAGTGCAAGGGGTTTGGCGCCCAAACATCCTAGTTAATCAAAGACCATTATTTTTATACTGTATGTAAGGCTTGTTGCCATTACCAATATTTCAGTCTTGAGAAAGGCCCTATTTTGAGGGCAGAAACGCGTTGACATATTGGTAAGCATTATTTTAATATCTTCCCTATTTTTTATATTGGATACACTATGTTGTGAACTTTTTTACAGGGACACTATTTGGATACCATAGGTGCAGCTGACAGTTGACAGGACTCGACTGGCAACTCTATCTACTTAAAGATCTAGGATATCAATGGGGATTTGGATATGTTCTAGTCACTACCCTTTTGGAGGAATACTAATTGCACTTTTACCACGTTTTTCCCATTTTTTAATTTTTTATTACTCTTCACTAACATTTGTTGATCAACAAAAAATTTTTTGGGAATTTTTGAATTTTTTGAATATATTTTTTATTGTATGTATTTATCTTCCTCACTTTTAGCATATATATACTGTATTAGTTGTATATCTATTAACTTTTTGTGAATTTTATCTGCATTCACTCACACCTGTCACCATTTTTCACATTTATATTGCGCTTTCTTCCCTTTTTTTTGCACTGCAGTGCTCAGGCATCATTCACACACTATATTTTTATTTTTTTATTTTATCTTTTGGTGCACATAATTTTCAGGCACTTATTTGTATTTATATGTTTACTATTATTATTACATTTCATTATCCATCTGGTTGATGATATCTCAGCTTACACTCTTGATACAGTGTATTGCTCAACTGACCAATTCGCCATTATTTCAGTCCTAGAGACCTCGCCGATTTGTTGATCATTTATATGTTTAACATATTATGGCCTTTGAGCTACATCCGTGAGCCACTCATTTATATGTTTAACATCTAACGGCCTTTGAGCTACTCTTGTGAGCTTCTTTTTGAATTTTATGTACAAAATTATCTGTATAGCTTTGTATAAGATATTTATGTAAAGAATTTCTTTGTAGAGCTATGTATAGCCATCTGTTTTAAGCACTGTCTATTAAATTATACCCCTTTTTTTTATATCTTCCTGTGAGTATATTTATCCCATAGCCTCTTGTTGGCGCTGTATCCACATCTCTATCAATTGCCTATTTTTCTCTGGGGGATGGTTAGGCCCTCTGTTTGGATATAGCTTGGGGTATACCTCAGCGCTTAGGCACTATCCTTTTATCTGTATAAACTTTTCATGCTAGCACCCAGGCTGTTGACCCAGGAGGACGGATTTACTTACAGGAGGAGTATATATATATATATATATATATATATATATATATATATATATATATATACATACACACAGTATATATGTATATACACATATATATATATACATACACACAGTATATATGTATATACACATATATATATATATATATATATACATACACACAGTATATATGTATATACACATATATATATATATATATATATATGTATATACATATATACTGTGTGTATGTGAATATATATATATATATATATATATATATATATATATACACACACACACACAAACAATATATATATATACACACAGTGTGTGTATTGTGTGTGTGTATATATATATATATATATATATATATATAATAAAACCACCTTGGGGACAAATAGGTGATGTTTTGAAACATGTATATAATAACCATAAGGCTATTTCACTCATTGTCCCACAGCTACATTTGAAGTGTGTGTATGTGAGCACCTATAATCTGACACACATTTTACACTGAGCACTGCAGATAAAGCAGGCACAATGCACACTTGTTTTGTGTGACCTGCAGTGGGGAAACCAAGGAATTCCCAATTTGCTTTTTTATCTGTGGCTGCCAGGATATAAAGCACAATAGGGAAGGGATACTACTCGCACACACACATTGGTTATACGCTGTGTTTTCACAAAATTACTTCTGCCTTCCCTCTCACTGACTGTTAGCTTCTTCCAGCACTTCCTGCAGAGGTCTGATGATGTCATCATCTCACTTCAGCTCTGTAGTAAGTGGGCTAGCAGGAGGAGGGGCATTGCAAGCCCTAGGTTAACTGTGAGAGCACCAGCAGGGAAATGCAACTTTATTTGTTATCTCATTGTAAATTAGAGGAGAGTAAAGAGATTAGCTGGTCCCTCCTAAGTGGCGGATCTCTAGGGTCCAGTGGCCGCAAATGGTTTATGCAAATTTGGGACCCTGGGGGACCCGTCACTTTTAAAATGTAAAAAAAAATAATTTTAAATCACTTTTTTTTTTCTTTTGCCCTGGGGGGCACAGCATACCATTTGGGTGGGCATTGCCCCCCAATGCCCCCCCTTGGAGCTGACCCTGTAGGGGGGGTTGGGGGTAGCCTTAACTGTCTGATATCCGTGACATCAGGAAACTAAATTATACATTTAAGAATGAGATGAACATTAGATAGTCCCAATTAATGTTAATATCCAACCCAGAGCCTAGTTTTGTGATCCACCTGAATGTGCCTAATAGAACACACAGGAATTTAAACAAGCAAAAACACAACCAGTGAACAAATCTAGCTGGTGTTGTTAAGAGGCGCCGATTCAAAAATATATATAAAAATTATATAAAGCTTGAAAAATATTCAATAGATGTGATAAAAAATGTGTTAGGTGGTCAACTAATATATATGATAAAAATTATATGGTGACAAAATATAAAAAGTATACAAATTATATATAATGTGATAAAGAGTGATATTGCTACTCAAATATTAAATGATGCCATACAAAAACGGATTAATATAACACAGAAATTCTTTCTTCATATAGCACATAAATATATGGTCAAGTGAAAAAAATGAGTATAAAAAGTCCCAATCTTATTATAACATGACTAACCAGTAGATAAAATGTGAAAATAGTCTATACAAAAAAATGAAGTTGAAAAATAAGATATAATGAAATAAAAATAATAAAAACGTGTCCAATGACGAAAGTGTATCCAAAAAAACAGGCAGCTCCTCTGGTGTGTTATGCCACAATAACACGGTCACGATATCCTAAAAAACAAAACATAGAGGGCGCCACATAGTGCAGATCAAACGATAATTATCCAAGAGCATATATAGATAGCCAAATTGCTACTCACGTGGTGTAATGCACAATCGTGCAATATAGGCAGACCGGAACCAAAAGTCGTCTGGCAGACACACAGGCAGTATACAGGGAAATCCCAAAGAAGGAGATTGTAGTCCTTATGTAGTCACGAAGCACCTTATCCCACCAGGGGGAATCCAGGAGAGAATGGAGGTAAAAGGAGGTTGTTGTCCTTAGGTAGTCACATAACACCTTGTCTCACCAGGGGGAGTCCAGGAATACAAGGTATCACTTGGGTAATCACCAATTCTCCAAAAAGTTCTCCAAAGAGTTACAGTGTAGCAGCAGTTGTATTAAAAAAGGTTTTTATTTAAAACAAGTTATAAAACAAGTTAAAAAGCAACGCGTTTCTCCGTGTCACAGCACAGTTTCATCAGCCTGATGAAACCTTAAGAAGACGAAACAGCTCTTGTGGAATGAGCCGTAATTCTCTCAGGAGGCTGCTGTCCAGCAGTCTCATAAGCCAAACGAATTATACTTCGTAACCAAAAAGAAAGAGTAGTAGCAGCAACTTTCTGACCTTTACGTTTCCCAGAGAAACAGATAAAGAGGGCAGAGGCCTGTCAAAAATCCTTAGTCACCTGTAAGAAGAATTTAAGAGCATGTACAACATCTAAATTGTGTAACAAATGTTCTTTGGAAGAAGAAGGATTAGGACACATAGAGGGAACCACAATTTCCTGGTTGATATTTCTATTAGAAACAACCTTAGGAAGGAAACTTAACTTAGTACGAAGAACCGCCTTATCGGCATGAAAAATAAGATAAGGGGAATCACACTGCAGAGCTGAGAGTTCCGAGACTCTTCAAGCAGAAGAGATAGCAAAAAGAAACAAAACCTTCCAAGATAACAACTTAATGTCTATGGAATGCAACGGCTCAAACGAAGCCAGCTGTAAAACTTTAAGAACAAGGTTAAGACTCCAAGGAGGAGCAACAGGCTTAAAGACAGGCCTGATTTTGACCATGGCCTGACAAAAAGATTGCACATCTGGCACATCCGCCAAACGTTTTTCGTAGTAAAACTGATAAAGCAGAAATCTGATTCTTCAGGGTACTGACTGACAATCCCTTCTCCAGGCCTTCCTGAAGAAAAGATAAAATTCTAGGAATTCTAATTATACTCCAAGAGCAGCCTGTGGATTCACACCAATAAAGATATATCTTATGGTAAATCTTTCTAGTAACAGGCTTGCGAGCCTGAATCATGGTCTCAATGACCGACTCAGAAAAACCACACTTAAACAGAATTAAGCGTTCAATCTCCAAGCAGTCAGCTTCAGACAAATAAGATTTGGATGAAGGAAGGGACCCTATATCAGGAGGTCATTCCTCAGAGATAATCTCCAAGGTGGGAGAAATGACATCTCCACTAGGTCTGCAAACCAGATCCTGCGAGGCCACACAGGTGCTATTAGAATCACTGACGCCCCCTCCTGTTTGATACGAGCAATAACTTGTGGAAGGAGAGCAAACAGAGGAAACAGGTATGCCAACCTGAAAAACCCAAGGAACCGCCAGAGCATCTATCAGAATGACCTGCGGATCTCTTGACCTTGAACCGTACCTTGGAAGCTTGGCGTTCTGATGGGACGCCATCAGATCTAACTCCGGCACCCCCAATTTGAGGACTAAGCTGGAAAACACCTTCGGATGGAGTTTCCACTCCCCGGGATGAAAAGTCTGTTTGCTCAGAAAATCTGCTTCCCAGTTTTCTACTCCTGGAATGTGGATGGCAGACAGCAATTGTGGGTCTCTGCCACTGAAGAATCCAAGTAACCTCCTTCATGGATAAGGAACTCTGAGTTCCTCCCTGGTGATTGATGTAAGCCAAAGAGGTTATGTTGTCTGACTGGAACCTGATAAACTGGGCTGAGGACAACTAAGGCCAAGCCAATAGAGCATTGTAAATATCCCTCAACTCCAAGATATTAATGAGAAGAGCAGACTCCTCCTGAGTCCAAAGGCCCTGTGCTTTTAACGAGTTCCAGACTGCTCCCCAGTCCAGCAGGCTGGCGTCCGTGGTCACGATCACCCAGGAAGGTCTCCGAAAGCATGTGCCCTGAGACAGTGTCAGGAATCTACCTGGTACCACCCACTGATGTGTCATAGCTATTCCTGCTCTTTAAATTCTAGCTACGTCCTGTTCCTAGTGCTTAGTATTGTTGTTGCTATCTCTATAGTAGTTGCAAGCTCCTGAGCTCTAACTTCAAAATACATTCTACCTGCACTTCCTATGTTATTAATCTAAATAATAAATCTCATTGGATTACAAATTCTTGCAGCACTTGCTGCTGTGAAGCATAGGATTTATTCGTGCATATCTGGAGTCATTTTCATCTCCATGAAATACGGACTTCTACAATTATACCTGAAACCAAACAGCCTTTGCCAACAGACATAATTCAACTAGTTGTTACTTTGTTACCTTGAACTGTTTCAAAATCAAGAACCGCATACTTAAATCTTCTTAAAACTTCCCTGCAGCGTTCCAACTCTCAGCGTGTGACGTCACTCACAGCCTCCGATAATGACCACGCCTACAATTCCCCGCTCAGGAGAGCGGATGGTAACATTGTTGCTCACAGCCTTTGAGTGAAAGACGCAAAGTATTTTGCAGCTGCCAAATACATTTGGGGCTCACACGGAGGTAAAGTGCTGTCATCTCTCAAGATTAAGTGTGTCTGCCTGGTAACCACTGATCCTATCTGACTAACTGTAAGTCGGGACTTCCACCTAATATGCTTTTTACTGCCTAACATAAGGATTATCATTTCCTTGGCCAGACTTAATACTCAGAGTACATAGGTTCTTGAATGAAATTATCTGAATACGCTTCTTTATCACATCTAGATTGTCAAACTAGTATTTACAAATTGTAATACCATACTAGTTACAATTTGTCAGTTGATTGTAGCAACTCCACTTAGCAATTTAAGCTATTAAATACATTATATTAATAGCTATTAGCTCCGTGGTACAAATCTTGATAAGGTCTGCAGCTGAGATCAGGAATACTTCAGTTTCCCATATTGGAACATTCATACATAGGAACAAATCCTTACAGACAGATGTTCCTGAGAACGACTGATCTAACTCTATTCTCTGTGATCGATCCGCATGGTCGCCATTCCATTGTCTAAACATGCATAACTGGAGAGCTCTCCAATGGAATCGAGCAAAAGGAATGATGTCCATGGAAGCCACCCTCATACCAATTACCTCCATACATTGAGCCACTGAAGGATGAGCAGTAGCCTGAAGAAAGAGGCAAGAGGAAATTATTTTGTTTTTCCTGACCTCTGTCAGAAAAATCTTCAACAATAGAGAATCTAATATGGCCCCTTAGAACACTACTCTTGTGGCAGGGGAAAGGGAGCTTTTTTAAAGATTCATATTCTATCCGTGGGAACGAAGAAAAGACAACAATATCTCTGCGTGAGATTTTGCTTGTTAAAAAGATGGCTCCTGAACCAATATGTCGTCCAGGTAGGGTGCCACAGTAATTCCACGAGAACGAATCACTGCCAAAAGAGCCCCCAGAACCTTTGAACAAATTCTGGGAGCCGTGGCTAGACTAAATGGAAGGGCCACAAACTGGAAATGTTTGTCCAGAAAGGCAAATCTCAGAAATATGTGATGGTCCCTGTGAATAGGAACATGAAGATACACATCCTTTAGGATGGTTGTCATGAACTGACTGTTACAGTACCAACCAGATACCAAGGGTTAATACCAGATGAACAATGTCCTGCATAGGGAATCAGCAATTCACAACCCCAATCAGTTTCCCCCTCAACATGAGACCAGGCTCCACATTTCAGGTTTAAAACAGAATGTCATTTATTAAAGGCTAGATGCCTAGTATTTATACAGGTTTGACCCCAGATGGGGGGTTGAAAGAATGTTGTACATTAGATAAAAGGGGAAAACGCCCTTTGACATGATACAATAGAATTACATTACTTAACACTTTAAACACAAGACACTCTTGGCTTTCCTTATCACTTAGGCGTCTGCTCTCTGAGAGTGATTAAACAATGGAATGCTTATCACTAACTTAATGATAGCTGATGCCAGCAAACTTGTATTTAGAAAATAGAGTTAACACTTTCAGTCCTGACCGAAGGGTCTGTCACATAGCTCCCCCCTTGTGGAACACTCCGGCAGACCCGGCTTGACCCTTTGGCGGGTCAACTTGGGGATGACCGGACTAGGAGGTGGTAGGCATGTCAGTTTGCCAGGACAATCCATCTGCATTCCCGTTTAGCTTATCGGGCCGGTAGCTGATGGTGAAGTTATAGGGCTGGAGGGCTAAACTCCACCTCAGCAATCTACCATTGTCTCCTGAGACCCGGTTAAGCCAGACTAAGGGATTGTGGTCCATTATGAGGGAAAATTCCTGTCCATATAGATAAGGGTTCAACTTCTTCAGTGCCCAGACCAGGGCTAAATATTCCTTCTCTACTGCCGCATAACTTACTTCCCGAGGTAACAACTTTCTGCTTAGGTATGCGACAGGATGCTCTCCTCCATCCTCCCCGACTTGACTCAGTACAGCCCCCAGTCCATACATGGAAGCATCGGTATGAATGAGAAAACGTTTGTTAGGGACTGGGGCAGCCAAGACAGGGGCATTCACAAGGGCCTGCTTCAGTGCCTGAAACGCGGCTTCACAAGCTGGAGACCACAGGACCTGTTTGGGGAGGTTCTTTTTAGTCAGGTCATTCAGGGGCTTGGCGATAGTACTGTAGTCTGGGACAAAATGTCGGTAATACCCGGCCGGCCCCAGGAAGGCTAGCACTTGGGTCTTAGTGATAGGTGTGGGCCAGTTAGCCACAGCCTCTACCTTGGCTGGCTCCGGTCTCTGGCTCCCACACCCCACTCCGTGACCCAAGTACTGTACTTCAGCCATACCTAGATGGCACTTGTCCGGTTTCAAGGTCAGGCCAGCGGCCCGAATCTGGTCCAGAACCACCCCTACATGGGTAAGGTGTTCTTCCCAGGACTCACTGTAAACCGCAATGTCGTCCAGGTATGCACAAGCAAATTCCTGGAAGCCATCGAGGAGTCTATCCACCATACGCTGGAAGGTAGCCGGAGCATTCTTCATCCCAAAGGGCATGACCTTAAACTGGTACAGGCCGAATGGGGTGACGAATGCTGACTTGGGGATAGCATCCTCGGCCAGGGGAATCTGCCAATAGCCTTTACACAGGTCTATGGTTGTCAGATAGCGTCCCCTAGCAATATGGTCTAGTAATTCGTCTACCCGGGGCATCGGGTAGGCGTCAGTGGTGGTCCTCTCGTTGAGCCGCCTCTAGTCCACACAGAACCGGGTGGTTCCATCTTTCTTAGGTACCAGGACTACAGGTGAAGCCCAAGGACTATCGGAGTGCTCGATCACTCCCATCCGAGCCATCTCCTGTATCTCCTTCCGCATTCCTTCTCGGACTGCTTCGGGTATACGGTAGGGAGGCTGTCGCAGGGGATTCTGTCCAGGGGTCTCTACCTTATGTACAGCTAGAGTAGTGTAGCCGGGCTCTTGGGAGAATGTTGCCTGCTTCTCCCACAGGAGCTGTCTTGCCTGTATCCTCTCGGTAGGGTTTAACCGGTCCCCTAGCTGCACAAGACTAGTGAGGTCAGTCTGGGGGTCCTTCTCTAATAAGTCGGGTAGGAGTAAATTCTCTGGGTCGTCTGCAGCAGGGGCACATACTGCAGCTACATCCTCTGGCCTCTCCTGATACTCCTTCAGCATGTTCACATGAAAGGATCGCTGGATCCTCTCATCTGCACAGCTGGCTATAATATAGGTAGTATCACACACCTAAGATAACACCTTATACGGGCCCTGCCAAGATGCTTGCATCTTGTTGGTCTTCACAGGCTTGAGCACCAAAACCTTCTGTCCAACCTGGAAGACCCGCTGCCGGGCACCCTGATTGTACCACCCCTTCTGTCTCCCCTGGGCCACCTGGAGATTCTCTCTTACCATCAGAGACAGTTTCTCCATGCGGTCCCGGAGTTCCAGAACATATGGCACGATGGGGGTTCCCTCCTGCTCTATCTCTCCCTCCCAGTGTCCTCTAATGAGATCCAGGGGGCCGTGGACCCTTCTCCCATAGAGTAACTCAAAGGGAGAGAACCCAGTAGATTCCTGGGGCACCTCTCTGTACGCAAATAGCAGATGAGGCAGGAATCGTTCCCAGTCTCTGCAAGTGTCCATGAAGGTCCTCAGCATCTGCGCAGAGACCGTTAGTCTGTGGGTGATAAGGCGAACTGAGCAACGGTTTAATGCCGCACACCTTCCCTGATCAGAGAGAATCTCCTTAGGGAACCCGACCCTAGTAAAAACCTTAACTAGGGCATCAGCGACTGTCTCTGCCTCTATATTTGACAGTGCTACTGCCTCTGGGTAACGAGTGGCATAGTCCACCACAGTGAGAATATACTTCTTACCTGATGGACTATCCCTGGCCAGTGGACCCACAATGTCAACGGCTATGCGGGAAAAGGGTTCCCCAATGACAGGCATAGACATAAGCCTAGCTTTTGGGTGATCCCCCCGCTTACCCACCCGTTGACAGGTGTCACAAGTACTACAATATACCCGCACATCTCGGTTAAAATTGGGCCAGAAGAAATTCTGGGTGATCCTATGAGCGGTGCTGCGGGACCCTAGATGTCCAGCTAATGGTACATTGTGCCCAATACGCAGAATCTCTTGCCGGTATTTCGCAGGCACCACCAGCTGCCGATTCTGTGGAGGGGCAGTACTTTTCTCGGCAGGTTTGGGGATTCTATATAGCTTATCCCCCACCCACTCATAACGTTCCCCATCTACCCCCTCTTCTCCAGCATCTGCCCTAGCCCTGTATTTCTGAAGGGTCGGATCCTCCCGGGTTTCCCTCCCGTACGTCTCTGGGGTATCCCAGCTTAAGGGGGTCTGATCTAGGGTACAAGTCGGGGAAGAGAGTCTTACCTGGGTCTCAGCAGCAGGTGGGTCGGTCTCGGTGGCACGGGTCTGCGCACGGGTAGTCACAGGGTTAACATCAACGGGACCCATGGGAGCGTAGGCCGAAACAAGGGGGGCCAAGTCATTTCCAAGGAGAACATCAGCTGGTAAATCCTTCATGACCCCCACATTCACATGTCTAGCGCCCACTCCCCAATCCAAATGTACACGGGCAACAGGTAGGCGGAACACAGTGCCCCCTGCCACCCTCACAGCCACAGTGTCTCCGGTGTGCTGGTTCTCGGACACCAAGTTCTTTTGGAGCAAGGTCATGGTAGCACCAGTATCCCGTAGACCACTGACCTTCTTCCCATTCACTCTAACCAGTTGCCGGTGCTGGTGCCGGTTATCCCGGTGGACAGCTTGCACGGGGTCTGCTTCATGTAGGATGCCCCAGCATTCTTGTTCCTCTACGCAGTGGGCAGCAGGCTGAGGGTTACGTGGGATTCCGCCGGCGGGTCTCCTCCAGGACTGTGCTTGGTTTGCCGTGTTTAGGGGACACTCCGATCTTTTGTGCCCTAGTTGCTTACATCCAAAGCACCGAATAGGCTGTGAGTAATCCCGTGAGGTGAACCGGGCTGTCTGAGGGTAGTTCGTGGCCGGAGGCTGTGTGGTATAGCGGTGCGTAACTGGCAGCTGCTGGGGTGACCGGGGATCTGTACTCCACTCTAGCAGGGGGCTTAGTGGTAGCAGTGTCCAGTTTGCGGGCATCCGTATACTCATCTGCCAGGCGAGCAGCGTCATGCAGGGTGGAGGGTTTACGGTCCCTAACCCACTCTCTAACTCCTGCTGATAACTTGTCAAAGCAATGTTCCAACAGGAATAGCTGCAGCACCTCTTCCCCAGACACGGCTTGGCACCCCGCCATCCAGTGAGATGCTGTGCGGTGCACCTTACATGCCCACTCAACGTAGGAATCACCAGCCAATTTAACAGTGTCTCTGAACCGCCTCCGGTATGCCTCCGGTGTAACCGCATACCTGGAGAGCAGAGCCTCTTTTACAGTATTATAATCCCCGACTTCCTCATCTGGAATGGCCCGAAAAGCCTCACTGGCCTGGCCGGATAATTTTCCGGACAATATCGTGACCCAGTCCTCTGCGGGCACCTGGTGTAGTGCACATTGCCTCTCAAAATCCGCAAGGTACCCATCAATCTCTCCTTCTGTTTCCAGGAAGTTTTTAAAAGCGGTAAAATGTACCTTTCTCTTTTCCACTGGGGTTGCGGTGACTTGGGCTGCTGCAGCGCCGCTTTGGCGAAGTAGGTTGGCCTCCACAGCTGCTATGACCCGGTCGATTATGGCCCCAACCCATCTGCGGACATTATGTGCCAGTCTTATTTTGACCGCCCAGTCAAAGCTTGCTTCTTCGGGGGTTCTGTCTGACATGCTGAGCTCATTGGTTCCTTCGTGCCCTGGTACTCCGTCCATCTCGGTCAGTCTTGTAATAATCTCCCTCTTCCTGAGGTTACTGGTTTGTTGGCCCCGTTGCTCTAGCAGGTCTTTAAGGGTAGCTCTTTTTAGCCTTTCATACGGTATTCCCATTCGGTCTGGATGTGTAGTTGCTCCTCTGGGCAATAAGGATTCTCCCGTCGCTTGCCACCAATTGTTACAGTACCAACCAGATACCAAGGGTTAATACCAGATGAACAATGTCCTGCATAGGGAATCAGCAATTCACAACCCCAATCAGTTTCACCCCCTCAACATGAGACCAGGCTCCACATTTCAGGTTTAAAACAGAATGTAATTTATTAAAGGCTAGATGCCTAGTATTTATACAGGTTTGACCCCAGATGGGGGGTTGAAAGAATGTTGTACATTAGATAAAAGGGGAAAACGCCCTTTGACATGATACAATAGAATTACATTACTTAACACTTTAAACACAAGACACTCTTGGCTTTCCTTATCACTTAGGCGTCTGCTCTCTGAGAGTGATTAAACAATGGAATGCTTATCACTAACTTAATGATAGCTGATGCCAGCAAACTTGTATTTAGAAAATAAAGTTAACGCTTTCAGTCCTGACCGAAGGGTCTGTCACACTGACCCTCTTGTACTAAAGGAAGAATGGAGCATATAGTCTTTATCTTGAAGGATAGAACTTTAAGAAAATTGTTTAGACACTTCTAGAAGTCTAGAATGGGAAGGAAAGTTCCCTCTTTTTTGGGAATCACAAATAGGTTGGAGTAGAACCCGAGACCCTGTTCCTGCACTGGAACTGGAACTATCACTCCTTGGGAGGAAAGATGTTGTATACATTTCAAGAACGCCTCTCTCTTTATCTGGTGTGCAGATAATCTTGAGAGAAGGAATCTGCCTCTGGGAGGAAAAGTCTTGAATTCCAATTTGTAACCCTGTGATACTATGTCCAGAGTCCAGGGATCTGGGACATCTCGTATCCAGGCTTAAGAAAACTGAGAACGTCTGCCCCCCAACTGATCCGATCCCGGATCGGGGGCAACCCCTTCATGTTGATTTGGAATTGGCTGCAGGTTTCTTTGATTGTTTCCCCTTGTTCTAAGACTGATTGGGTTTCCAAGAAGACTTGGATTGTTCCTGCTTGGAAGAAGAAGGGGAAGGCTTTCCTCTGATGTTATGAAAGGAACAAAAATTACTCTGACATCCTTTAGGCCTATTCTTCTTATCTTGAGGTAGAAAAGACCCTTTTCCAACTTTAATATCAGAAATATCATTTCTGCCAAACTGGGTCCAAACAAAGTTTTGCCCTTGTAAGGAATCGCCAGAAGCTTGACTTTAGAGGAAGCGTACGCAGACCAGGATTTCAACCATAATGCCCTGCGGGCTAGGACAGCCAGGTCAGCTCCAGAACGAATGAAATGGGGGGGGGGCATTTTTTTTCACGAGGGAGCACGCATTTACAAAGCATGTATGAGAGTCGAAATAAGAGCAGACCTACATATTCTGCAGGAAAGTGTAGCTTCTGGCTAGCTTATCCCCCACTATTAACATTTGAAGAATATGTGCTTAATCACTAGGTAAAAGAATGAAGGCTAAATCATACACTGACACCTCTAGGACTGAGGATACACACATAAACTGACACCTCTAGGACTGAGGATACACACATAAACTGACACCTCTAGGACTGAGGATACACACATAAACTGACACCTCTAGGACTGAGGATACACACATAAACTGACACCTCTAGGACTGAGGATACACACATAAACTGACACCTCTAGGACTGAGGATACACACATACACCGACACCTCTAGGACTGAGGATAAACACACATAACAGGAGTAATCTATAATAAAAAGGCACTGTCAGGATTTATTATAAATGACCTTGTAAATGACAGAAATATATTATTTATGCCCAGAGGGGTGGAAAAAGATAGTAATGCCTCTGTGGTCAATGCAGTTTAGGTGAGTGTCTGAAATTGCTTTTGAACCAACCAGCAATGAGTAATGAAATATACTGCTTATCACCTCTATGTGACTCCAATAAAACCTGCCACTGCTACATGACCCCTTAAAGGTAGCACATCCCACCTGGCAGGCTACAGCTAGTGCTAGCTCTCACCTCTACACTCTCTATCCCAGAGAGTCAGGGCTATACATATTATAAAATATGATGATACTGTTGTATAGCTCTAACCTCAAACATGTAACTGGAAATGAATAAATGCCTACAATAACAGATATTGTAAACCATTGTTTGACTATAAACATCCTATTCTTATGAATAGCCTGCATATGTTACAGTCACTCACAGTTAACAATCCCAAGAGAAAAAACATAATTTATGTAAGAACTTACCTGATAAATTCATTTCTTTCATATTAGCAAGAGTCCATGAGCTAGTGACGTATGGGATATACATTCCTACCAGGAGGGGCAAAGTTTCCCAAACCTTAAAATGCCTATAAATACACCCCTCACCACACCCACAATTCAGTTTAACGAATAGCCAAGAAGTGGGGTGATAAGAAAAAAGTGCGAAAGCATATAAAATAAGGAATTGGAATAATTGTGCTTTATACAAAAAAATCATAACCACCACAAAAAAAGGGCGGGCCTCATGGACTCTTGCTAATATGAAAGAAATGAATTTATCAGGTAAGTTCTTACATAAATTATGTTTTCTTTCATGTAATTAGCAAGAGTCCATGAGCTAGTGACGTATGGGATAATGACTACCCAAGATGTGGATCTTTCCACACAAGAGTCACTAGAGAGGGAGGGATAAAATAAAGACAGCCAATTCCTGCTGAAAATAATCCACACCCAAAATAAAGTTTAATGAAAAAACATAAGCAGAAGATTCAAACTGAAAACGCTGCCTGAAGTACTTTTCTACCAAAAACTGCTTCAGAAGAAGAAAATACAACAAAATGGTAGAATTTGGTAAAAGTATGCAAAGAGGACCAAGTTGCCGCTTTTGCAAATCTGATCAACCGAAGCTTCATTCCTAAACGCCCAGGAAGTAGAAACTGACCTAGTAGAATGAGCTGTAATCCTATGAGGCGGAGTCTTACCCGACTCAACATAGGCAAGATGAATTAAAGATTTCAACCAAGATGCCAAAGAAATGGCAGAAGTTTTCTGGCCTTTCAAAAACCGGAAAAGATAACAAATAAACTTGAAGTCTTTCGGAAAGACTTAGTAGCTTCAACATAATATTTCAAAGCTCTAATAACATCCAAAGAATGCAACGATTTCTCCTTAGAATTCTTAGGATTAAGACATAATGAAGGAACCACAATGTCTCCACTAATGTTGTTGGAATTCACAACTTAGGTAAAAATTCAAAAGAAGTTCGCAACACCGCCTTATCCTGATGAAAAATCAGAAAAGGAGACTCACAAGAAAGAGCAGATAATTCAGAAACTCTTCTGGCAGAAGAGATGGCCAAAAGGAACAAAACTTTCCAAGAAAGTAATTTAATATCCAATGAATGCATAGGTTCAAATGGAGGAGCTTGAAGAGCCCCCAGAACCAAATTCAAACTCCAAGGAGGAGAAATTGACTTAATGACAGGCTTTATACGAACCAAAGATTGTACAAAACAATGAATATCAGGAAGAATAGCAATCTGTCTGTGAAAAAGAACAGAAAGAGCAGAGATTTGACCTTTCAAGGAACTTGCGGACAAACCCTTATCTAAACCATCCTGAAGAAACTGTAATATTCTCGGTATTCTAAAAGAATGCCAAGAAAAATGATGAGAAAGACACCAAGAAATATAAGTCTTCCAGACTCTATAATATATCTCTCTGGATACAGATTTACGAGCCTGTAACATAGTATTAATCACAGAGTCAGAGAAACCTCTTTGACCAAGAATCAAGCGTTCAATCTCCATACCTTTAAATTTAAGGATTTCAGATCCTGATGGAAAAAAGGACCTTGAGACAAAAGGTCTGGTCTTAACGGAAGAGTCCACGGTTGGCAAGAGGCCATCCGGACAAGATCCGCATACCAAAACCTGTGAGGCCATGCCGGAGCTACCAGCAGAACAAACGAGCATTCCTTCAGAATCTTGGAGATTACTCTTGGAAAAAGAACTAGAGGCGGAAAGATATAGGCAGGATGATACTTCCAAGGAAGTGATAATGCATCCACTGCCTCCGCCTGAGGATCCCGGGATCTGGACAGATACCTGGGAAGTTTCTTGTTTAGATGAGAAGCCATCAGATCTATTTCTGGAAGTTCCCACATTAGAACAATCTGAAGAAATACCTCTGGGTGAAGAGACCATTCACCCGGATGCAACGTTTGGCGACTGAGATAATCCGCTTTCCAATTGTCCATACCTGGGATATGAACCACAGAGATTAGACAGGAGCTGGATTCCACCCAAACCAAAATTCGAGATACTTCTTTCATAGCCAGAGGACTGTGAGTCCCTCCTTGATGATTGATATATGCCACAGTTGTGACATTGTCTATCTGAAAACAAATGAACAACTCTCTCTTGAGAAGAGGCCAAGACTGAAGAGCTCTGAAAATTGCACGGAGTTCCAAAATATTGATCGGAAATCTCACCTCCTGAGATTCCCAAACCCCTTGTGCCGTCAGATACCCCCACACAGCTCCCCAACCTGTAAGACTTGCATCTGTTGAGATTATAGTCCAGGTCGGAAGAACAAAGAAGCCCCCTGAACTAAACGATGGTGATCTGTCCACCATGTCAGAGAGTGTTGTAAAATCGGTTTAAAGATATTAATTGAGATATCTTTGAGTAATCCCTGCACCATTGGGTCAGCATACAGAGCTGAAGAGGTCGCATGTGAAAACGAGCAAAGGAGATCGCATCTGATGCGGCAGTCCTAAGACCCAACATTTCCATGCATAAGGCTACCAAAGGGAATGATTGTGACTGAAGGTTTTGACAAGCTGATATCAATGTTAAACTTCTCTTGTCTGACAAGGACAGAGTCATAGACACTGAATTTATGTACAAAAACCTAAAAAGGTTACCCTTGTCTGAGGAATCAATGAACTGAATGGTAAATTGATCCTCCAACCATGAAATTGAAGAAACAACACAAGTCGATTCGTATGAGATTCTTCGAAAATGAGAAGACTGAGCAAGTACCAAGATATCGTCCAAATAAGGAAATACCAAAACCCTATTCTCTGATTACAGAAAAAAGGGGCACCGAGAACCTTTGAAAAAAATTCTTGGAACTGAGGCTAGACCAAACGGTAGAGCCACCAAACTGGTAATGCTTGTCTAAAAAGAGAATCTCAGACACTAAAAGTGATCTGGATGAATCGGAATATGCAGATACACATCCTGTAAATCTATTGTAGACATATAATGCCCTTGCTAAACAAAAGGCAGGATAGTCCTACAGTAACCATCTTGAATGTTGGTATCCTAACATAACGATTCAATAATGACAGATCCGGAACTGGTCTGAAGGAATTGACCTTCTTTGGTACAAATGAAGAGATAAAATAAAACCCCAGCCCCTGTTCCAGAACTGGAACTGGCATAAATACTCCAGCCAACTCTAGATCTGAAACACATTACAGAAATGCTGAGCCTTTGCTGTGTTAACTGGGACACGGGAAAGAAAAGAATCTCTTAGCAGGAGGCCTTAACTTGAAGCCAATTCTGTACCTTTCTGAAACAATGTTTCTGAAACCAGAGATTAAGAACGGAATTGATCCAAATTTCTTTGAAGAAAACGTAATCTGCCCCATACCAGCTGAGCTGGAATAAGGGCCGCACCTTCATAGGTACTTAGGAGCTGGCTATAGGTTTCTATAAGGCTTGGATATATTCCAAACTGGAAATAGTTTCCAAACTGATACCGCTCCTGAGGATGAAGGAACAGGCTTTTGTTCTTTGTAAGGAAAGGAACTAAAATGATTATTTACCCTGGAAAGAAAGGGAAAGCAAAGATGACTTAGAAGACATGTCAGCATTCCAAGTTTAATCCATAAAGCTTCTCTAGCTAAAATAGCTAGAGACATATACCTGACATCAACTCTAATGATATCAAAAGATGGTATCACCAATAAAATTATTAGCATGTTATAGAATAATAATAATGCTATAAAATTATGATCTGTTACTTGTTGCTCTAAAGCTTCTAATCAAAAAGTTGAAGCTGCAGCAACATCCGCTAAAAATATAGCAGGTCTAAGAAGATTACCTGAACATAAGTAAGCTTTTCTTAGAAAGGATTCAATTTTCCTATCTAAAGGATCCTTAAATGAAGTACTATCTGCCGTAGGAATAGTAGTACATTAGCAGGAGTAGAGATAGCCCCATAACCTTAGGGATTTTTGTCTCAAAAAACTCTAATCTGTCAGATGGCACAGGATATAATTTGCTTAAACGTCTAGAAGGAGTAAATAAATTACCCAAATTATTCCATTCCCTGGAAATTACTTCAGAAATAGCATCAGGGAGATAAAACACTTCTGGAATAACTACAGGAGATTTAAAAACCTTATTTAAACGTTTACATTTAGAATCAAGAGGACCAGAATCCTCTATTTCTAATGCAAATAACACTTCTTTAAGTAAAGAACGAATAAATTCCATCTTGAACAAATACAAAGATTTATCAGCATCAACCTCTGAGACAGAAACCTCTGAACCAGAAGAACCATTATCAGTATCAGAATGATGATGTTCATTTAAAAATTCATCTGAAAAAAGAGAAGTTTTAAAAGACTTTTATGTATACTAGAAGGAGAAATAACAGACATAGCCTTCTTAATGGATTTAAAAAATAAAATCTCTTATGTTATCAGGAACACTCTGAAAATTAGATGTTGACGGAACAGCAACAGGTAATGTAACAGTACTAAAGGAAATTTTATCTGCATTAATAAGTTTGACATGACATGCAATACAAATAACAGCTGGAGAAACAGATACCAAAAGTTTATAGCAGATACACTTAGCTTGGTAGCTCCAGCACTGTGCAGTGACTTTCCTGAAGTAACTTCTGACTCAGTTGCAACGTGGAACATCTTGCAATATGTAAAAGAAAAAAACAACATATAAAGCAAAATTGATCAAATTCCTTAAATGACAGTTTCAGGAATGGGAAAAAATGCCAAAGAACAAGCTTCTAGCAACCAGAAGCAATAAAAAATGAGACTTAAATAATGTGGAGACAAAAGTGACGCCCATATTTTTTCGCGCCAAATAAGACGCCCACATTATTTGGCGCCTAAATGCTTTTTGGCGCCAAAAATGACGCCACATCCGGAACGCCGACATTTTTGGCGCAAAATAACGTCAAAGAATGACGCAACTTCCGGCGACACGTATGACGCCGGAAACGGAAATAGAATTTTTGCGCCAAAAAAGTCCGCGCCAAGAATGACGCAATAAAATGAAGCATTTTCAGCCCCCGCGAGCCTAACAGCCCACAGGGAAAAAGTCAAATTTTAAGGTAAAAAATGTTAAATTAAAATGCATTATCCCAAATATGAAACTGACTGTCTGAAAAATAAGGAAAGTTGAACATTCTGAGTCAAGGCAAATAAATGTTTGAATACATATATTTAGAACTTTATAAACAAAGTGCCCAACCATAGCTAGGAGTGTCATAGAAAATAAGACTTACTTACCCCAGGACACTCATCTACATATAGCAGATAGCCAAACCAGTACTGAAACGAGAATCAGTAGAGGTAATGGTATATATAAGAGTATATCGTCGATCTGAAAAGGGAGGTAAGAGATGAATCTCTACGACCGATAACAGAGAACCTATGAAATAGACCCCTTAGAAGGAGATCACTGCATTCAAATAGGCAATACTCTCCTCACATCCCTCTGACATTCACTGCACGCTGAGAGGAAAACCGGGCTCCAACTTGCTGCGGAGCGCATATCAACGTAGAATCTAGCACAAACTTACTTCACCACCTCCATCGGAGGCAAAGTTTGTAAAACTGAATTGTGGGTGTGGTGAGGGGTGTATTTATAGGCATTTTAAGGTTTGGGAAACTTTGCCCCTCCTGGTAGGAATGTATATCCCATACGTCACTAGCTCATGGACTCTTGCTAATTACATGAAAGAAATACCTGCAACATTGAAGCAGCAGCTAGCACTACATCACCAACCAGGTCCAGTAATAATGACATAACACCTCTTTATATGCAGGGCCACAGGCGTTATAGCAAAACGTTTGGCACAGGTGCAACTGACGTACTCTCAGTGGTGGACGGCTCACAAGGAGGAAAAAAAGTGAAATGATTTGACTTACACTATAACTGTTGAGTCACCACTGGTCTCACTTTCAATGGCAAACTTCCTCGATCCTCCGGCTCCAGCTCGGCTCTCGAACAACTGCTGCAGCAACACCACCGGTACACTCTCTCCCAGTCACTGTCATACACGTGACTCGGCTCTCTCTGATTCTCACTTACCGCCAGTCCGACTCCACGCCTCCCCAGACAAGAGAGACAGTCCCCACATGACTCCGGCACAGCTGATTGGCTGAGTTTAGCTGCCACATAGAGCAGCTGCTTGGAGAGCAGCCTCTAATGGGAGTGTATGGCCCATGAAGAGCTACCACTGGAAGGTATTTTTTGAGGGGGCACAGCATTCCATTTGGGTGGGCATTGCCCCCCCCCCCTTGGAAACTAGAAGTTTTAGCTCCTAGTCTAACAACCTGTAAAATGGCATCTGCAATAAAGGAATTGGCCAATTTAAGGCCTAGATTTAGAGTTTTGTCGGTAACGACCCGCGTAGCTAACGCACGCTTTTTTTCCCCCCGCACCTTTTAAAAACCGCTGGTATTTAGAGATCACAGAATGGCAGGGTTTTCAGTGCGTTAGGCTCCAAAAAGGGAACGTAGAGCATAATTTAACGCCACTGCAACTCTAGATACCAGCGGTGCTTATGGACGCGGCCAGCTTCAAAAACGTGCTCGTGCACGATTCCCCCATAGGAAACAATGGGGCTGTTTGAGCTGAAAAAAAACCTAACACCTGCAAAAAAGCAGCGTTAAGCTCCTAACGCAGCCCATTGTATCCTATGGGGAAACGCTTCCTATGTCTGCACCTAACACTCTAACATGTACCCCGAGTCTAAACACCCCTAACCTTACACTTATTAACCCCTAATCTGCCGACCCCGCTATCGCTGACCCCTGCATATTATTATTAACCCCTAATCTGCCGCTCCGTAAACCGCTGCAACTAAATTATCCCTATGTACCCCTAATCTGCTGCCCCTAACACCGCCGACCCCTATATTATATTTATTAACCCCTAATCTGCCCCCCACAACATCACCTCCACCTGCCTACACTTATTAACCCCTAATCTGCCGACCGGACCGCTACTATAATAAAGTTATTAACCCCTAATCCGCCTCACTCCCGCCTCAATAACCCTATAATAAATAGTATTAACCCCTAATCTGCCCTCCCTAACATCGCCGACACCTAACTTCAAGTATTAACCCCTAATCTGCTGATCGGAGCTCACCGCTACTCTAATAAATGGATTAACCCCTAAAGCTAAGTCTAACCCTAACACTAACACCCCCCTAAGTTAAATATAATTTAAATCTAACGAAATAAATTAACTCTTATTATATAAATTATTCCTATTTAAAGCTAAATACTTACCTGTAAAATAAATCCTAATATAGCTACAATATAAATTATAATTATATTGTAGCTATTTTAGGATTAATATTTATTTTACAGGCAACTTTGTATTTATTTTAACCAGGTACAATAGCTATTAAATAGTTAATAACTATTTAATAGTTACCTAGTTAAAATAATTACAAAATTACCTGTAAAATAAATCCTAACCTAAGTTACAATTAAACCTAACACTACACTATCAATAAATAAATTAAATAAAATACCTACAATTATCTACAATTAAACCTAACACTACACTATCAATAAATAAATTAAATTAAATACCTACAAATAAATACAATTAAATAAACTAACTAAAGTACAAAAAATAAAAAAGAACTAAGTTACAAAAAATAAAAAAATATTTACAAACATTTGAAAAATATTACAATTTTAAACTAATTACACCTACTCTAAGCCCCCTAATAAAATAACAAAGCCCCCCAAAATAAAAAAATGCCCTATCCTATTCTAAATTACAAAAGTTCAAAGCTCTTTTACCTTACCAGCCCTGAAAAGGGCCCTTTGCGGGGCATGCCCCAAAGAATTCAGCTCTTTTGCCTGTAAAAAAAAAAAAACATACAATACCCCCCCCCCCAACATTACAACCCACCACCCACATACCCCTGATCGGAACAGCCAATAGAATGCGAGCTCAATCTGATTGGCTGATCGGATCAGCCAATCGGATTGAACTTGAATCTGATTGGCTGATTCCATCAGCCAATCAGAATTGTCCTACCTTAATTCCGATTGGCTGATAGAATCCTATCAGCCAATCGGAATTCGAGGGACACCATCTTGGATGACGTCATTTAAAGGAACCGTCATTCGGCGAGTAGGCGTCGGTCGAGGAGGATGGATCCGCGTCGGCTGGGAAGAAGATGGCTCCGCTCCGCTCCCGAAGAAAGAAGATTGAAGATGCCGCTTCATAGAAGACTTCATCCCGATGATGGACTTCTTCAGCGCCCGCTTGGATCAAGACTTCAGCCCGATGATGGATTTCTTCAGCCGCCGCTTGGATCCAAACTGAAGCCGGAGGATGGACGTCACACTTCAGCTCCCCGCTTGGGCTTGGATAAAGATTTCAGAGGTTCTTCTGGACAGATCAGGACCCGGTGTGGTGAAGACAAGGTAGGGAGATCTTCAGGGGCTTAGTGTTAGGTTTATTTAAGGGGGGTTTGGGTTAGATTAGGGGTATGTGGGCGGTGGGTTGTAATGTTGGGGGGGGGGGTATTGTATGTTTTTTTTACAGGCAAAAGAGCTGAATTCTTTGGGGCATGCCCCGCAAAGGGCCCCTTTCAGGGCTGGTAAGGTAAAAGAGCTTTGTACTTTTTTATTTTAGAATAGGGTAGGGCATTTTTTTATTTTGGGGGTCTTTGTTATTTTATTAGGGGGCTTAGAGTAGGTGTAATTAGTTTAAAATTGTTGTAATATTTTTCTAATGTTTGTAAATATTTTTTTATTTTTTTTAACTTAGTTCTTTTTTATTTTTTGTACTTTAGTTAGTTTATTTCATTGTAGTTATTTGTAGGTATTGTATTTAATTAATTTATTGATAGTGTAGTGTTAGGTTTAATTGTAGATAATTGTTGGTATTTTATTTAATTAATTTATTGATAGTGTAGTGTTAGTTTTTTTTTTTTTTTTTTTTTTAATTCTTTTTATTGAGGAAAACACACAGGTACAATTAATTAAGTGCATATACTGACATGCCAGGTTACAGCAACAGGAGATTTCATATTATGGAATGAACATAGCATGTGAGATAACGATACAACATCTAAAGTAACATATTGGCCTTTAGAAAATACATAGTAGTACCATAAACTTTCCTAAAGTATAACACATGTGAACTGCAAGCGTGTATACAGAGTACTATTATAACCTGGACTAATCCATGCAATGGGGGGTATGTCAAGGGGTATGTCAAGTTTAGTTAATTATTACTGCGCTTCCTTGTTTTTATTTTTAATACAATAACACACACCATAACCAACCACACAACACAGAACAAAACAATAAAATTCCGTAAACTAAACATATAAACAAAACCACACCATACAGATCAGTCAGTTGTGTAGATATATTGTCAGTCGTAATGTCAGTAATTTGTGTCACACATGTATGAAATGAAATGATTTGCCAGTGTTCAGGTTATACGACAGGATCTATGTGTTAATATATGGTGAAGCTCTAGGGTAAGCTCAAAGTAATTAATTAACGGGGAAATTACCAAAGATCCTATATAAAGATGACCATAAAGGGGGCCGTATTCCCCGGGAATTTTTAATAAGATTGACTCTCTCATATCAAATCATAGGTTTCAGTGTCTTGTAGGCATACCAACTATTTAAGCATGGGCTTTGTCAAGTTAAGAGTTATATTCCCTCAGAGAGGATATACATTTAGAAATGTGATCATCTGTCCTAAGATTCCCTGGAGGAGTCAACGACAAAGCAGCAATTACCCGTCATTGTCAATAGGAGGGTTAATGTTCGATAAGTTAACAAGTTGGCAGAGATCTTCTATGAGAGGTTGTGGATATGTTAGAGTCAGCTGGTCAGGCCCGATATGGTTCCACCACCGGATATGAACATTTATTGACACAGTAGTGCAGAATGTAATAGGGTATATGTATAGAACAACTGGCTGGCTGCCCCTATCCACAAGAACAGAGAACATACACCACATCCAGCCACACAGAATAAAACAATAAAATAAATTAATATAATATAAAATAAAACTCGCTACACTAAACCTATAAACCAACCCCAACAACCCAGATGAGACAAATGTGCAGATATATTGGCAGTCTTACTGTCACTAACCTATATTTCAGATGCAGGAATTAATTTGCCGGTGCTTAAATTCTCACATATCTAATCATGAGTTTAGTTGTCTTATAGACATATAAGCTAGTGAAGCATGGGCAGGCTAAATTGGTCGTTATTCACTTTGTCTAGCTAGTGTCCATACATCCTCAAGCAAGATATAAATTTGGGAGCGTTAACATCTGTCCGCAGACACATTAATGGAGTCAGCAAATGAGTGCAAAATATAGAAGAGTATATATAGAACAGGTGTCTGCCCCCATCCCCCAACCCCCAAGAACACAGTTTGTAAGTAAAGGACTCCACATGTCACAAGTAGGTGTCCGTGTATATACAGTGAGATATGTATTGCAATGCTATAGAACAGAATAAGCAGCTTTGGCAAAATGCTCAAGTTCCACTAAGCTGCTACTAAATAGGACAAACTGCATAAATCAAAACAAAATAAAAATTCGGCCAATACCATAAAAGACTAAAAGCGTGTAATTTAGACCAAAGGGTGAACAGCAGTCCATAGTGCAAATGTGTGGATTAAAATGTAGCCTATAGATAAGCGAGCTCCATAATGCCTGAGTCTCCATGTGAAGTTTCACACACAGTTTAGTCAGTCACCATACGTTTATTGTGTTATGACTGGATTCAAGACGAAATGTCATTAAGTTATCAGTCCCTATCAAATATAGACTGCCAGGACAAGTGTTCACCCAATACCTGCTGGAAGTGATAATCCACGTAATATAACTGCTATAGGGATGAGTCGCCATACGTTACACCAGCTAGGCCATGGTTCATTCTCCTCAAGGGGCAGCAAGATATGAACACTACCGATCTTTATAGGTAATATGTGTGAGGTTTCAGTGTCGCCAGATTCTGAATTTCTATTCACTGTCGACTCAGCCAGATCAGATGGCTTGCATTCTTGGCTCACCCGCAGATAGCAGAATGACGTAGGTGATTCCAAAGCAGATGTCCGCCATGATTTCCAGGGAGAGTCCCCCACAGTAGTGCTGTACATTGCACACATGTCGTCCTCTGGAGCTCTGATTCCCATTGAGTAAGATAAATAGGTGTCTGTACAATAGTAACGATAGGCTGATACAGATCCCCCTGGGTATTTAGCCTGTTGTGCTGAGATACAGCATGTCGGGTGATCAGTCAAGGTGCGTCCCTTACCAGTCTCACATTCGTCCGGTCTATGCCGGGTCACTACTGCTGCCTTCTGTACTTCTTCGCAGAGCGCCAAGCAGGTGTCCAGCAGACCATCCAGCAGCGGGGTAAACACTGCCCTTAGCTCTTTAATAATGTCTGCGTTAGCAAGCATATTTGCTTCAACAGGCGATGAGTATATAGCGGTGGCGGCAAATAGGTTCCCCTAGCGTGACTGGGAAAATCCTTCTTGGATAAATGCCTTCCGGGGTTGAGAAGATGCTATAGTCTCAATCCACTATGGTTCCCAGGCACGAGTTCTGCCAAGGGAGGTGTGGATGGCCAAGAATTGCGGCAGTAAGATGATAATTTAAACGTAGTCTCCACAGAGCTTCAGCCTGTTGCTGCCATCTTGGAATGCCCAGTGTAGTGTTAGGTTTAATTGTAACTTAGGTTAGGATTTATTTTACAGGTAATTTTGTAATTATTTTAACTAGGTAGCTATTAAATAGTTATTAACTGTTTAATAGCTATTGTACCTGGTTAAAATAAATACAAACTTGCCTGTAAAATAAATATTAATCATAAAATAGCTACAATATAATTATAATTTATATTGTGGCTATATTAGGGTTTATTTTACAGGTAAGTATTTAGCTTTAATCGGCAGATTAGGGGTTAATACTTGAAGTTAGGTGTCGTGATGTTAGGGACGGCAGATTAGGGGTTAATACTATTTCTTATAGGGTTATTGAGGCGGGAGTGAGGCGGATTAGGGGTTAATAACTTTATTATAGTAGCGGTGCGGTCCGCTCGGCAGATTAGGGGTTAATAAGTGTAGGCAGGTGGAGGTGACGTTGTGGGGGGCAGATTAGGGGTTAATAAATATAATATAGGGGTCGGCGGTGTTAAGGGCAGCAGATTAGGGGTACATAGGGATAACGTAGTTGGCGGCGGTGTACAGAGCGGCAGATTAGGGGTTAAAAAATGTAAATAGAGTGGCGGCGATGTAAGGGGACCTCGGTTTAGGGGTACATAGGTAGTTTATGGGTGTTAGTGTACTTTAGAGCACAGTTGTTAAGAGCTTTATGAACCGGCGTTAGCCCAGAAAGCTCTTAACTACTGACTTTTTTCTGCGGCTGGAGTTTTGTCGCTAGAGTTCTAAAAATAACTTCATCCACGACTCTAAATACCGGCGTTAGAAAGATCCCATTGAAAAGATAGGATACGCAATTGACGTAAGGGGATCTGCGGTATGGAAAAGTCGCGGCTGGAAAGTGAGCGTTAGACCCTTTAATGACTGACTCTATATACCAGCGGTAGCCCAAAATCAGCGTTAGGAGCCTCTAACGCTGGTTTTCACGGCTACCGGCCAACTCTAAATCTAGGCCCTAGAGATTTAATCCTATCTTGAATTTCATCCAATGAAGTCTCTACTTGAAGAGAATCAGACAAGACGTAGAACCAATAAGATGCCCTAAACTTCACCTCCTCCATGCACCGAAGGCAAAGAGAATGACTGGGGGTTGTGGGTAAGGGAGTGATGCTTAACAGTTTACCTGTGGTGCTCTGTGCCTCCTTCTGCTGGCCAGGAGTGATATTATAAACAGTAATTACTCAAGCCGTGGACTCACCATATCTTAGGAAAGAAAAGGCTGCAGAGGGCTTTAACATAGAGATATATATCTAAATATGGATATGTATGTGTCTTTATACAGTTTGTGTGTGTATATATATATATATATACATATGTATTTACAGACATATATATACACATGTAAACACATAAATACATATGTACACATATATAGACATAATTATAAAAGCATTAGAGCCCTTCGCAGTAAAGTAGATGAAAACATGTAAAAGCATATTTATGCAATATTCATATTTAAGTGTCATACTGGGTATTTACTGTAAATATTTCACATTCCAGTGTTCTGCATATAGCAGAATATGTTCTATGTATTTATAGATTATCCTATATATATCTGTATATATATAGATATAGATATAGATATAGATATATAGATAGATATTGTCCCAAAAACATTAGATATATCTAGAAACATTTATTTATGAATAAATAAAAAAAATTCTTGTATGTGCAGAACATTGGAATGTGAAATATTCATATTTTCATGTTGGGTTAGCGCACATGAGAATATGTGATTGGGTTTGCGAGCAAGTAGGGTGTTGTTTTTTCCCCACTTTTTCGCTCCATTGACTTCGATAGGGGAATGGGTTATTGCGTGCGTGTCGGGTTAACGCGAGAGCGATAACTTTTTACTTTCAACTCGTAAAACAAGCATAACCTGACACTAAATAGCGCTCGTAATCCGGGCTTAACTGTGTGTAACCTCCCCTGTCAGCCCCACTTACTGTGTCTAACCTCCCTTGTCAGCCCCACTTACTGTGTCAAACCTCCCCCCTCAGCCCCACTTAATGCGTCTAACCTCCCCTGTCAGCCCCACTTACTGTGTCTAACCTCCCATGTCAGCCTCACTTACTGTGTCTAACCTCCCCTGTCAGCCTCACTTACTGTGTCTAACCTCCCTTGTCAGCCCCACTTACTGTGTCTAACCTCCCTTGTCAGCCCCACTTACTGTGTCTAACCTCCCCTGTTAGCCCCACTTACTGTGTCTAACCTCCCCTGTTAGCCCCACTTACTGTGTCTAACCTCCCCTGTCAGTCTCACTTACTGTGTCTAACCTCCCCTGTCAGTCTCACTTACTGTGTCTAACCTCCCCTGTCAGTCTCACTTACTGTGTCTAACCTCCCCTGTCAGTCTCACTTACTGTGTCTAACCTCCCCTGTCAGCCTCACTTACTGTGTCTAACCTCCCCTGTCAGTCTCACTTACTGTGTCTAACCTCCCCTGTCAGTCTCACTTACTGTGTCTAACCTCCCCTGTCAGCCTCACTTACTGTGTCTAACCTCCCCTGTCAGCCCCACTTACTGTGTCTAACCTCCCCTGTCAGCCCCACTTACTGTGTCTAACCTCCCCCCCCTCAGCCCCATTTACTGTGTCTAACCTCCCCTCCTCAGCCCCACTTACTGTGTCTAACCTCCCCCTGTCAGCCCCACTTACTGTGTCTAACCTCCCCCCTCAGCCCCATTTACTGTGTCTAACCTCCCCTCCTCAGCCCCACTTACTGTGTCTAACCTCCCCCTGTCAGCCCCACTTACTGTGTCTAACCTCCCCTGTCAGTCTCACTTACTGTGTCTAACCTCCCCTGTCAGTCTCACTTACTGTGTCTAACCTCACCTGTCAGCCCCACTTACTGTGCCTAACCTCCCCTGTCAGCCTCACTTACTGTGTCTAACCTTCCCTGTCAGCCTCACTTACTGTGTCTAACCTCCCCTGTCAGCCCCATTTACTGTGTCTAACCTTCCCTGTCAGCCTCACTTACTGTGTCTAACCTCCCCTGTCAGCCCCACTTACTGTGTCTAACCTCCCCTGTCATCCCCACTTACTGTGTCTAACCTCCCCTGTCAGCCTCACTTACTGTGTCTAACCTCCCCTGTCAGCCCCACTTACTGTGTCTAACCTCCCCTGTCAGCCCCACTTACTGTGTCTAACCTCCCCTGTCAGCCCCACTTACTGTGTCTAACCTCCCCTGTCAGCCCCACTTACTGTGTCTAACCTCCCCTTTCAGCCTCACTTACTGTGTCCTACCTCCCCTGTCAGCCCCACTTACTGTGTCTAACCTCCCCTGTCAGCCTCACTTACTGTGTCTAACCTCCCCGTCAGTCTCACTTACTGCGTCTAACCTCCCCTGTCAGCCACACTTACTGTGTCTAACCTCCCCTGTCAGCCTCACTTACTGTGTCTAACCTCCCCTGTCAGCCTCACTTACTGTATCTAACCTCCTCTGTCAGCCTCACTTACTGTGTCTAACCTCCCCTGTCAGCCACACTTACTGTGTCTAACCTCCCCTGTCAGCCTCACTTACTGTGTCTAACCTCCCCTGTCAGCCTCACTTACTGTATCTAACCTCCTCTGTCAGCCTCACTTACTGTGTCTAACCTCCCCTGTCAGCCCCACTTACTGTGTCTAACCTCCCCTGTCAGCCTCACTTACTGTGTCTAACCTCCCCTGTCAGTCTCACTTACTGTGTCTAACCTCCCCTGTCAGCCCCACTTACTGTGTCTAACCTCCCCTGTCAGTCTCACTTACTGTGCCTAACCTCCCCTGTCAGCCTCACTTATTGTGTCTAACCTCCCCTGTCAGTCCCACTTACTGTGTCTAACCTCCCCTGTCAGTCCCACTTACTGTGTCTAACCTCCCCTGTCAGCCTCACTTACTGTGTCTAACCTCCCCTGTCAGCCTCACTTACTGTGTCTAACCTCACCTGTCAGCCTCACTTACTGTGTCTAACCTCACCTGTCAGCCTCACTTATTGTGTCTAACCTCCCCTGTCAGTCCCACTTACTGTGTCTAACCTCCCCTGTCAGTCCCACTTACTGTGTCTAACCTCCCCTGTCAGCCTCACTTACTGTGTCTAACCTCCCCTGTCAGCCTCACTTACTGTGTCTAACCTCACCTGTCAGCCTCACTTACTGTGTCTAACCTCCCCTGTCAGTCTCACTTACTGTGTCTATCCTCCCCTGTCAGCCTCACTTACTGTGTCTAACCTCCCCTGTCAGCCTCACTTACTGTGTCTAACCTCCCCTGTCAGCCTCACTTACTGTGTCTAACCTCCCCTGTCAGCCTCACTTACTGTGTCTAACCTCACCTGTCAGTCTCACTTACTGTGTCTAACCTCCCCTGTCAGTCTCACTTACTGTGTCTAACTTCCCCTGTCAGCCTCACTTACTGTGTCTAACCTCCCCTGTCAGTCTCACTTACTGTGTCTAACCTCCCCTGTCAGTCTCACTTACTGTGTCTAACCTCCCCTGTCAGTCTCACTTACTGTGTCTAACCTCCCCTTTCAGTCTCACTTACTGTGTCTAACCTCCCCTGTCAGTCTCACTTACTGTGTCTAACCTCCCCTGTCAGCCTCACTTACTGTGTCTAACCTCCCCTGTCAGTCTCACTTACTGTGTCTAACTTCCCCTGTCAGCCTCACTTACTGTGTCTAACCTCCCCTGTCAGCCTCACTTACTGTGTCTAACCTCCCCTGTCAGTCTCACTTACTGTGTCTAACCTCCCCTGTCAGCCTCACTTACTGTGTCTAACCTCCCCCCTCAGTCTCACTTACTGTGTCTAACCTCCCCTGTCAGCCTCACTTACTGTGTCTAACCTCCCCTGTCAGCCTCACTTACTGTGTCTAACCTCCCCTGTCAGTCTCACTTACTGTGTCTAACCTCCCCCTGTCAGCCTCACTTACTGTGTCTAACCTCCCCTGTCAGCCTCACTTACTGTGTCTAACCTCCCCTGTCAGCCTCACTTACTGTGTCTAACCTCCCCTGTCAGCCTCACTTACTGTGTCTAACCTCCCCTGTCAGTCTCACTTACTGTGTCTAACCTCCCCTGTCAGCCCCACTTACTGTGTCTAACCTTCCCTGTCAGCCTCACTTATTGTGTCTAACCTCCCGTGTCAGCCTCACTTACTGTGTCTAACCTCCCGTGTCAGCCTCACTTACTGTGTCTAACCTCCCCTGTCAGCCCTACGTACTGTGTCTAACCTCCCCGTCAGCCTCACTTACTGTGTCTAACCTCCCCTGTCAGTCTCACTTACTGTGTCTAACCTCCCCTGTCAGTCTCACTTACTGTGTCTAACCTCCCCTGTCAGCCCCACTTACTGTGTCTAACCTCCCCTGTCAGCCTCACTTACTGTGTCTAACCTCCCCCTGTCAGCCTCACTTACTGTGTCTAACCTCCCCCTGTCAGCCTCACTTACTGTGTCTAACCTCCCCTGTCAGCCCCACTTACTGTGTCTAACCTCCCCTGTCAGCCTCACTTACTGTGTCTAACCTCCCCCTGTCAGCCTCACTTACTGTGTCTAACCTCCCCTGTCAGCCTCACTTACTGTGTCTAACCTCCCCTGTCAGCCTCACTTACTGTGTCTAACCTCCCCTGTCAGCCCCACTTACTGTGTCTAACCTCCCCTGTCAGCCCCACTTACTGTGTCTAACCTCCCCTGTCAGCCCCACTTACTGTGTCTAACCTCCCCTGTCAGCCCCACTTACTGTGTCTAACCTCCCCTGTCAGCCCCACTTACTGTGTCTAACCTCCCCTGTCAGCCCCACTTAGGGCCAGATTACAAGTGGATCGCTAAATTATCGCTATTACAAGTGGCTGGCTATTGCTAATGTGAGCTCGCGGTAGCAATTAGTGCTCAGAAAATTAAACAGATATCTGCTCTCTGGTTAATTTTCTAAAAGTGACCCAAATGACCTCAAAATAAAATAAACAAATGTACTAGGCAATTTTGGGGCTTTAAAGATTAGTGGAAGTGGGGTGTTAGAAAAGTGCCATTACATTGCAGTGTATGGGAACTGTGTGCTTCCAGTAATTATATATGTATAGGCTGATATACTTATATATTTATGTGTTAATATGGGTATAATGATATAGAATTCATCCTGGATTGGGGAAATTGATTAGATGAATGCTCCCTTGGTATGATGCAAACATTGGTTAAACAACAAAAGAAAAACATAACAAAAGAAAAAAAAAAAATACTAGTTAAAAGAAAAATTGATCAATTAGAAATATATTTGAATAAATTCACAAATTCTCCTCTGTGAAATTTAAAAAAAAATGATATAATAAAATATAGTTACTGTGAAAAAAACAACCAATGATAATTAATTTTCGCCTAGATTTAGAGTTTGGCGTTAGCCGTCAAACCCAACGTTAGAGGCTCCTAATGCTGGTTTTGGGCTACCGCTGGTATTTAGAGTCAGTCAGGAAAGGGTCTAACGCTCACTTTCCAGCCGCGACTTTTCCATACCGCAGATCCCCTTACGTCAATTGCGTATCCTATCTTTTCAATGGGATCTTTCTAACGCCGGTATTTAGAGTCGTGGCTGAAGTGAGCGTTAGAAATCTAACGACAAAACTCCAGCCGCAGAAAAAAGCCAGGAGTTAAGAGCTTTCTGGGCTAACGCCAGTTCATAAAGCTCTTAACTACTATGCTCTAAAGTACACTAACACCCATAAACTACCTATGTACCCCTAAACCGAGGTCCCCCCACATCGCCGCCACTCTATTAAATTTTTTTAACCCCTAATCTGCCGACCGCACACCGCCGCCACCTACGTTATCCATATGAACCCCTAATCTGCTGCCCCTAGCTCCGCTGACCCCTATATTATATTTATTAACCCCTAATCTGCCGCCCCCAACGTCGCCAACACCTACCTACAATTATTAACCCCTAATCTGCCGACCGGACCTCACCGCCACTATAATAAATGTATTAACCCCTAATCCGCCTGACTCCCGCCTCAATAAGCCTGTAATAAATAGTATTAACCCCTAATCTGCCCTCCCTAACATCACTGACACCTAACTTCAAGTATTAACCCCTAATCTGCCGACCGGACCTCACCGCTACTCTAATACATTTTTTAACCCCTAAAGCTAATTCTAACCTTAACACTAACACCCCCCTAAGTTAAATATAATTTAAATCTAACGAAATAAATTAACTCTTTTTAAATAAATTATTCCTATTTAAAGCTAAATACTTACCTGTAAAATAAACCCTAATATAGCTACAATATAAATTATAATTATATTGTAGCTATTTTAGGATTTATATTTATTTTACAGGCAACTTTGTATTTATTTTAACCAGGTACAATAGCTATTAAGTAGTTAATAACGATTTAATAGCTACCTAGTTAAAATAATTACAAAATTACCTGTAAAATAAATCCTAACCTAAATTACAATTAAACCTAACACTACACTATCAATAAATTAATTAAATAAAATACCTACAATTATCTACAATTAAACCTAACACTACACTATCAATAAATTAATTAAATATAATACCTACAAATAAATACAATTAAATAAACTAACTAAATTACAAAAAATAAAAAAATATTTACAAACATTTGAAAAATATTACAACAATTTTAAGCTAATTACACCTACTCTAAGCCCCCTAATAAAATAACAAAGCCCCCCAAAATAAAAAAATGCCCTACCCTATTCTAAAATTAAAATAGAAAAGCTCTTTTACCTTACCAGCCCTTAAAAGGGCCCTTTGCAGGGCATGCCCCAAAGAATTCAGCTCTTTTGCCTGTAAAAAAAAACCATACAATACCCCCCACCAACATTACAACCCACCACCCACATACCCCTAATCTAACCCAAACCCCCCTTAAATGAACCTAACACTAAGCCCCTGAAGATCTCCCTACCTTGTCTTCACCTCACCGGGTTCACCGATCGGTCCAGAAGAGGGTCCGAAGTCTTGATCCAAGCCCAAACGGGGGCTGAAGAGTGACGTCCATCCTCCGGCTGAAGTCTTGATCCAAGCGGCGGCTGAAGAAGTCCATCATCGGGCTGAAGCCTTCTATCAAGCGGCATCTTCAATCTTCTTTTCTTCCGGAGCCATCTTCTTCCAGCCGACGCGTATCCATCCTCTTCTACCGACGCCTACTCGCCGAATGACGGTTCCTTTAAATGACGTCATCCAAGATGGCATCCCTCGAATTCCGATTGGCTGATAGGATTCTATCAGGCAATCGGAATTAAGGTAGGAAAATTCTTATTTGCTGATGGAATCAGCCAATCAGATTCAAGTTCAATCCGATTGGCTGATCCAATCAGCCAATCAGATTGAGCTTGCATTCTATTGGCTGATCGGAACAGCCAATAGAATGCGAGCTCAATCTGATTGGCTGATTCCATCAGCCAATCAGAATTTTCCTACCTTAATTCCGATTGCCTGATAGAATCCTATCAGCCAATCGGAATTCGAGGGACGCCATCTTGGATGACGTCCCTTAAAAGAACCGTCATTCGTCGGGAAGTCGTTGGTGAAGATGGATGTTCCGCGTCGGCGGGATGAACATGGATCCGGAAGAAAGAAGATTGAAGACCCCGCTTGGAAGATGACATCGCCCGGATGGAAGACTTATTCAGCGCCGCTTGGAGGATCACTTCATCGGATGGAAGACTTCTTCAGCGCCGCTTGTAGGATCACTTCTGCTGCTCCGGATCTCCTCTTCAGTTCCATCGGTGGCTCGGCTGAGTGAAGACGACTCAAGGCAGGATGATCTTCAGGGGGGTAGTGTTAGTTTTTTTTAAGGGGGGTTTGGGTTAGATTAGGGGTATGTGGGTGGTGGGTTTTAATGTTGGGGGGGGGGTTGTATTTTTCTTTTACAGGCAAAAGAGCTGTTTTCTTTGGGGCATGTCCCACAAAAGGCCCTTTTAAGGGCTGGTAAGGTAAAAGAGCTTTGAACTTTTTAAATTTAGAATAGGGTAGGGCATTTTTTTATTTTGAGGGGCTTTGTTATTTTATTAGGGTGCTTAGAGTAGGTGTAATTAGTTTAAAATAGTTGTAATAATTTTCTAATGTTTGTAAATATTTTTTTATTTTTTGTAACAGTTCTTTTTTATTTTTTGTACTTTAGTTAGTTTATTTAATTGTATTTATTTGTAGGTATTTAATTTAATTTATTTATTGATAGTGTAGTGTTAGGTTTAATTGTAACTTAGGTTAGGATTTATTTTACAGGTAATTTTGTAATTATTTTAACTAGGTAGCTATTAAATAGTAAATAACTATTTAATAGCTATTGTACCTGGTTAAAATAAATACAAAGTTGCCTGTAAAATAAATATTAATCCTAAAATAGCTACAATATAATTATTCGTTATATTGTAGCTATATTAGGGTTTATTTTACAGGTAAGTATTTAGCTTTAAATAGGAATAATTTATTTAATAAGAGTTAATTTATTTTGTTAGATTTAAATTATATTTAATTTAGGGGGGTGTTAGTGTTAAGGTTAGACTTAGCTTTAGGGGTTAATAAATTTATTAGAGTAGCGGTGAGGTCCGGTCGGCAGATTAGGGGTTAATACTTGAAGTTAGGTGTCGGCGATGTTAGGGAGGGCAGATTAGGGGTTAATACTATTTATTATAGGGTTATTGAGGCGGGAGTGAGGCAGATTAGGGGTTAATAACTTTATTATAGTAGCGGTGAGGTCCGGTCGGCAGATTAGAGGTTAATAATTGTAGGTAGGTGGAGGCGACGTTGGGGGCGGCAGATTAGGGGTTAATAAATATAATATAGGGGTCGGCGGTGTTAGGGGCAGCAGATTAGGGGTTCACAGGGATAACGTAGGTTGCGGCGGTGTACGGAGCGGCAGATTAGGGGTTAATAATAATATGCAGGGGTCAGTGATAGTGGGGGCAGCAGATTAGGGGTTAATAAGTGTAAGGTTAGGGGTGTTTAGACTCGGGGTTCATGTTAGGGTGTTAGGAGCAGACATAGGAAGTGTTTCCCCATAGGAAACAATGGGGCTGCGTTAGGAGCTTAACTCTGCTTTTTTTGCAGGTGTTAGGTTTTTTTCAGCTCAAACTGCCCCATTGTTTTCTATGGGGGAATCGTGCACGAGCACGTTTTTGAAGCTGGCCGCGTCCGTAAGCACCACTGGTATTTAGAGTTGCAGTGGCGGTAAATATGCCTGTACGCTCCCTTTTTGGAGCTAACGCAGCCATTCTGTGAACTCTAAATACCAGCGGTATTTAAAAGGTGCGGGTGAAAAAAAGCCAGCGTTAGATACGCGGGTCGTTACCGACAAAACTTTAAATCTAGCCGTTTGATTTTACTGTCCCTTTAAGGGGTTAACATTTTGTTTTAGGCTTTCATGAGAGGTCTGCACCGAAAAGGCCCTGAAGCTGATTGAAAAGCTGCAAAAATAGTTCTGAATAAACTTTATGGGGGAGCACAGCACTGGGCTGTACATAACCAGCACAACTAACGTGCTGCACAATATTTATCCTGTCCTAATACACCAATAACCTAGAACCTACACCAATAACCAAAGTCTAGAACCTGAATTTGTAGGCTAATTATTGTAGCTCATTTCTACTCTCTAGTAACAAAAGATCTTATTCCGTTAGGTTTACCAAGACCATAAAAAATACCAGCGTATTTACCCATGAGCACGGATTCACATTTGGAGTTAAAGCAGAACTCACATTTAAAGCTGGAATTCCTTTTATTGCTGAATCAGAATTAAAGATTGGAATAGACTTCAGCACTTCTCACAAATGGACCTTCAGTGAAACCAATGAAACAACGGTGAGTGGCTTTAGACTTCAGACAGTAAAGGATTTAACAGAATAGTTAAGTGTTTAGGAGCGCCTATTAAAAGGCTAAGTCTAAGGAGGGTATAAATAAATAAAAATATGTCGTTAAGTATACCAGCACAAGGAGCCCAAGTGTGTAAAGGGTATTTACAAGTTTAATATAGCTTTTAAATTAACAATTTATTAAGGCAATATCTTAGTGTCTATAATCGCAAACAGATTTACAAAAGCATAAAAGTATATGGATCCATATCACTTCATAAATAAACAAAAAACATTCACTGGTGTACTGTATCTAATAAAATCAATTTTACAGTCTATGATAAAACTGGTTTGGATAAAGTCAAAAGGATGTACAAATGATACAGTAAAATACAGTCTTGATAAAGGCCCTATTGGTGGGCCGAAACGCGTTGGCATATATGGTGAGTTTTATTTCTACTTGTGCAAACGTATTTTAAACGATACTGCTCTATGTTGTACTTTTCTTTTTTCACAGGGATTGGATCGTCTTACATTTTTCATAAACATTTTTTATAATTCTTTTTTTATATATCTTCTTTTTTATATTCATTGTTTCTTATATCCAATATTTTCAAGAAATTGGTCAGTTGGATTTCCATTTTTTCAGCTATTCACAGGTTGATCCATAAACACAGGTGGCATTTTTTTGACTTTTATTGGACATCACACTATCACTACTAAATTCTTTTGGATTTCATCATTTTTTTGACATCTTGGATTTTTGTTTTTTATAAGTGACTTTTTTGTGGATTATTGACTTAATTTTGGACACTTTTTGACTTCTCACGAGGGGACTCACACATTTTTATCACATCCTTCATCAGGCTAAAAACAACATTTCACTTTATTTTTCTAAAAGATTATCACATTTTTTCTTAAATCAAATCAGGAAGACTTTTTTCACATATTTGTTTTTATCCTAGGCCACACGACCTATCCCCATTGGCTGCTTTTTTACATCATTTCTGAATTTTATTGCATTATTTTTGTATTTTATTGTATTTTACTGTATTTTATTCTATTGTATTTTACTGTATTTTACTGTATCATTTGTACATCCTTTTGACTTTATCCAAACCAGTTTTATCATAGACTGTAAAATTGATTTTATTAGATACAGTACACCAGTGAATGTTTTTTTTTTTTTTTTTTGTTTTTTTTTTTTTTTGTTTATTTATGAAGTGATATGGATCCATATACTTTTATGCTTTTGTAAATCTGTTTGCGATTATAGACACTAAGATATTGCCTTAATAAATTGTTAATTTAAAAGCTATATTAAACTTGTAAATACCCTTTACACACTTGGGCTCCTTGTGCTGGTATACTTAACGACATATTTTTATTTATTTATACCCTCCTTAGACTTAGCCTTTTAATAGGCGCTCCTAAACACTTAACTATTCTGTTTAACTCCCTCTTGGGTATCTAGAGACCCTCTCGTTATAGGAGCTTAAGTCTTGTAAGTTAGCGCCGTAGGAAAGACCATACACCATCACAGTAAAGGATTTAACCCCTTAGTGACCAGAGCACTTTTCCATTTTCTGTCCGTTTGGGACCAAGGCTATTTTTACATTTTTGCGGTGTTTGTGTTTAGCTGTAATTTTCTTCTTACTCATTTACTGTACCCACACATATTATATACCGTTTTTCTCGCCATTAAATGGACTTTCTAAAGATACCATTATTTTCATCATATCTTATAATTTACTATAAAAAAATGATAAAATATGAGGAAAAATGGAAAAAAACACACTTTTTCTAACTTTGACCCCCAAAATCTGTTACACATCTACAACCACCAAAAAACAGCCATGCTAAATAGTTTCTAAATTTTGTCCTGAGTTTAGAAATACCCAATGTATACATATTCTTTGCTTTTTTTGCAAGTTATAGGGCAATAAATACAAATAGCACTTTGCTATTTCCAAACCATTTTTTTCCAAAATTAGCGCTAGTTACATTAGAACACTGATATCTTTCAGGAATCCCTGAATATCCATTGACATGTATATATTTTTTTTTAGTAGACATCCCAAAGTATTGATCTAGGCCAATTTTGGTATATTTCATACCACCATTTCACCGCCAAATGCGATCAAATACAAAAAATTGTTCACTTTTTCACAAATATTTTCACAAACTTTAGGTTTCTCACTGAAATTATTTACAAACAACTTGTGCAATTATGGCATAAATGGTTGTAAATGCTTCTCTGGGATCCCCTTTGTTCAGAAATAGCAGACATATATGGCTTTGGCGTTGCTTTTTGGTAATTAGAAGGCCGCTAAATGCCACTGCGCACCACAAGTGTATCATGCCCAGCAGTTAAGGGGTTAATTAGGGAGCTTTTAGGGAGCTTGTAGGGTTAATTTTAGCTTTAGTGTAGTGTAGTAGACAACCCCAAGTATTGATCTAGGCCCATTTTGGTATATTTCATGCCACCATTTCACCGCCAATGCGATCAAATTAAAAAAAACGTAAATTTTTTCACAATTTTAGGTTTCTCACTGAAATCATTTACAAACAGCTTGTGCAATTATGGCACAAATGGTTGTAAATGCTTGTCTGGGATCCCCTTTGTTCAGAAATAGCAGACATATATGACTTTGGCGTTGCTTTCTGGTAATTAGAAGGCCACTAAATCCTGTTGCGCCTCACACGTGTATTATGGCTAGCAGTGAAAGGGTTAATTAGGGAGTTTGTAGTGAGCTTGCAGGGTTAATTTTAGCTTTAGTGTAGAGATCAGCCTCCCATCTGACACATCCCACCCCCTGATCCCTCCCAAACAGCTCCCTTCCCTCCCCAACCCCACAATTGTCCCCGCCATCTTAAGTACTGGCAGAAAGTCTGCCAATACTAAAATAAAAAGGGTTTTAAAAAAAAAAATGAATTTTTTTTTA